>NC_137154.1:42954969-43353620 GCF_951394435.1 Stenella coeruleoalba | reverse complement strand
AAGAAAATGTTGTCTTTCTCTCTGCATGGCAGGGATAAAGTTAATTTTTTCCTTTATCTTTTATTTCTCAGTATTTTTCTAAAATTTTTATAATAAAAATATTTTATTTTTCTAATGGAAAATCCAAATATTTGGGGGTTTTTTCCTCTTAAAAAAGAGAGCTTCCTTCAACCACTTTGGATGGGTAGACAAAATTATACATGCATTTGGTACAGTTTTATGTGTGGATAGGTCACAGAGCCATTGGGATTTTGATATTTGCTTATTTTATGACATTATTTTAAAGAACATACCTGTACTTAAGAAAAATTTTTTTTTAAAATTTTTTGGCCATGAGGTGCAGCTTGCAGGATCTTAGTTCCCTGACCAGGGATCAAACCCCAGCCCCCGTAGTGAAAACACAGAGTCCTAACCTCTGGACCACCAGGGAATTCCCATACCTGTACTTTTTAAAAGTTAGAAAGCAAAGAAAGCTGGAGCTTAGGAGATGGGAAGCTATGAAATCCGTGTAGCCTCACCCTCCCTCCCAGTCTACCACTTCCCTTTCATTCCTGAGAATTTCATTTTGGTTTCCCCAGAATGAAATCATTCTAATGTTAGCCTCTTGATTTTTTGTTCAGAGAGTTTGCGATATCAGAGGAAGACAGAATAACATAGTGGGTTAAGAAAAAGCAGGCAGGGCAAAGCTTCAGGCTCAGACAGCCTGTCTTTTCCTCTTGGGAAAGTGCCTGATGGCCAAACGCCCCACTGACCTCACTTTGGGGGGCCCTGACCCCTCCCTCCACCGTTTTCTGTTTTCCTCCCTGCCACCTCCTGAGAGGTAGGAAGCATGGCTGGTCTGCGCTGATAAGGCTCCTCCTTTCTCAAGCCCTGATCATCTGGTCTCAGAACTCAGAGTTGGTGGGGGTGATGGGGACTTGGGCCCTCTGGTCACAAACCAACCTTCATCGCAGGGTTAGGTCAACGGTGGAGTCTGAGTTTTGCGATGCTTCCCTTCGCTGTTAGCTGTTGAGGAAGTGTCCATCCCTGTGTCCCAGATGAAGAGCCATTTGTGAGTACCAGGATATGGTATCGTTTCTCAAATGCAATTGCTCTGTACCCATCCATGCATCTAAATATTACTACAGTTCCTCCCAGGAAAGCCTGTCTGTCTCCCGCGTGGCTGGCAGTGAGTGGTGTGTGGGGGATGGTGCCGATGTTCTTAGGGGTGGGAGTTTTAGTGTGTTCCGTACTTGCACTGGTGCTTCTCTCCCCTGAGGGTCAGGGTAATCTCCCTCACCCGCCTTCTCCCATTGGTGTCCAGAGACCTTGCCACTCTTGTATTCCTTTCAAGGCAAGGTCAGCTTTCTTCCTGGGGAATACAGAGATCAAGGCAGGCCTGAGAACAGGGACTTGTTTCCTGCTGGTTTGGGGCTCAGGTTTTCCCCTTCCCTTGCAGGGGAGGATGTCCAGTGCCCATGTCCTTTCTGCTGGCAGCAAGACAGAATGGCAGGGAGTTGGCCGGTGGCCCCTGGTCCCTGAGCTGCCGCAACAGCAGGTTTTTGGGATGTTTGCAGGCCCGAGCTCCTGACACACCCAGTGCAGAAGCCCAGCCAGGCCAGAGATGGGAGTGGGAGTCTAAGAACATTTTGTCCTGCACCGTAGTGTCAATGTGTTAAGATGCGGAAACTGCTTCTTGGCTCTGGTGACTCTGAATGGCTGGCCTTGGCTACTGATCTGAGTACTGACTGAATCTGGGGAAGATTTGCAGGATCTCAGGGTTTAACTTGTGCCGGGACCAGGAGAATGAGGTGGAGGGGAGGATGAAGAAGTGCCTGGGAAAAAGTCACTTGGACTTTTTGATCACCAACGAGAGCTGTTCCTTGGAGGAGGGCGGGTCCAGGGTCTGCTGGGGGCCTGGCAGAGCTGCTGACCCCTTTGTTGGACAGCTTCACCCCGGGGGAGCAGCGTGGGGGGTCAAGGTGCAGCATGTGGAGTATGTGGAGTTCACAGCTGCTATAAAGTTGGGGTGCTGATGGCTCCGCGTGTCGGGACAGCTGGGCTTTTGCTCAGCTTGATACAAAGGTGATAGCAGTCAGGAGCTCCCTGCTTGGAGGGGTGAGAAATCCGATCGCCGAAGAAAGGGACAGAATAGAGGAATAAGCAGGGCAATGGGGGAGGCCTCTCTCCACAGCCTCAAGGAGAGGATTCAGTCAATCTCTTTCCTCAGGGAATGTCCTAGGGGGCTCGTGCTACTGATTTCGGCCTTGGGGGCCATGGGGTTCATGCTCAGAGAGCTTCTTGCCATCTGCCTGGGGTTGCAGCACGTTCCTGTTGTGAGGGAAGGAGGAGGCTCTGGATGACGCCCCGGCTTCCTCTGGATTCCAGGCTTGCTGCGACCAGGGGACCCAGGACTTCCTGCTTGGTCCAGGTCGCTTTCACCAGATTGGATGTGTCTGTTACCTTGTACCTAACATCTTGGACTCTCTTAAAAGGGACTTAACCCCTCCTCACACCACGTGCATGGATGAGGGTACTCACCTCATACACACACATGCGCAGATGCTGGTACTCACCGCGCCCCACCCACACACGTGTGGGTGCGTGGCACTCACTCCCCCCAACACACACAGATGATGCTGTTCACCCTCCATATATACATGGGTGCAGGGGAACATATTCACTCAGTCCAGAGAGAATTCAGTGAAAAGCAAGTCTCTCTTCTTCCCGTCCTCTGGTCCTCAGTTCTCTTCTTCAGTGGCATCTGCTGTCCCCAGTCTCCTGTGGCTCCTTCCAGACAGAGTCTAGGCATATGTTTGTGCCTGTTTCCCCCTTTGTTCATCTTCAGGCCTGCTGGGAAGCCACTAGGATGTGAAGCGATAGGACCCACAGGGCTGCCGAGACTCAGCAGTTATCTGAATTAGGCACACATGGCTTAACTCCTGCCCCTCTCCTCTGCTTTGCTGCCTCTCCCCTTTAGGACTCTCCTTGTGTTAGATCTGTGGGTGTAGAGAGTCTGGGCACTGAGAATAAACCTCAGGGGCATGTTCTAGGTGCAGGTGATATAGGCAAAGACAAACAAATGTGCTAAGACAGAACCTGGATTTGAATCCTAGGCATGTGGCCTTGGGCGTCAATGAACCCTAGTATTTTTGTCTTTAAAAAGGTGCTAATCACACCGATCTTGGGGAACTGATGTAGAGGTAAAATTAAAATATTTGTGAAGTGCCCTGCTTAGGTAGGCACTCAAAAATGTCAGTTTTTTTCCTAATTTTAAGGAGTGACCCATTTTCAGAATGAATGACACTGGCATGGAATCCTCTGGAAATTTTCTTGGTAGATCCCTGAGCTTTTATTTCCCTGCAGAAGGCAGCCAGTTCTCCATTTTCTGCCAAGTTGGGCTCTCCTGCACCACCTCTTCCTGGGGCATCCTCCCCAGCCTCTGAATACCACCTCCTTCTCTGTCCCTCCGTCCCCTAAGCCCTCCCCTGCCGTTGGTGAACAGGATGCTGGGGGTACCTGGAGAGAGCTCTGGGCTGTTTATGACTGCTCTCTGGGGTGTTTATGCTGTAATCTCTTCAGAAGCTCCAGCAGATGTCTGTTTATTGCTGAAACTTCATCTTTATCTTCAGCATGAGAGAAGAGAGGCTATTTTTAAAGGTCTTTAATTGACAGGGCTGCACACCCTGGCCTAGATTGCCTCCAAGTTTCATTCTTCATCACGCTTACTCTCTACCCATTTTGAAACCCTTCAGATCCACGCTGAGAGACCTTATATGTCCTGATTTTAGGGCAGCACTTAAATTTGGCAGGCAGTTGTAATCTCTTAAAAAGGTAGGTCAGGGAAGCAAAGGCAATCAGCCAACTGTCTTTTTCCGGGCTGGGACAAATTGGGTAAGTGAGAGGAGCATTTCTGTGTCCACGGAAACCAACATCTGCCCCTTCCTTTCCCCTGTGCTGGGAGAGGCCTGCCCCCTGCATGCTGCCTGCTGATTGGCTGGGAGATCTTTAGGCTTAGTTTTCCCTTTGGACTCAGGTGGGGCTCAAGGTAAGGAGGGAGTGGAAGTAGGGTAGTTTCAAATGATACCTCCCAGGAGGGTGGAAGAGGCGGAGGCTGAGCCTTGGGATGTCAGATTGGAAAGGCCCTCTGGGATCATCTAATTCTCACTCCTGCCTCCTTTTTACCTATGGGGAAACTGAGGCTCAGAGGCTTCTTGATACTGAGCGGAGGCCAAGAGGTGTGGTTCCTGGCTCAAGGGCACCTAACCAGGTCAGAGTCAAGTCTGTTCTCCATCCTCCATTTCTGGCAGTCTGTGAGCCTGTGACCAGCCTCGGGCAGCCTTACTTGCCGGTGGCCTTTCCTTTTGTATCACCAGGCGACACCCCGCTTTCTAGCAGCTCTCCCATGCTTTGAATTTAGGATATATACCCTGGTAACACTGGCTTGCACAATGGTTTGGTGCAAGATCTTTCCTTAACAAAAATACCTCCCCCAGAGCTCTGGGGCCTATAATTCCCACCTTTGTCTTCAGCCCTTGTCTCCAGAGGGCCTTTGTTAAAAATATAGAATTTAATTGGGAAGGATACCATGTTGATTAGTTTATCTCCAATTAGCTGTCCTCTGAGAGCTAAACCTCGATAGAACGGGGGATGAGTCAGCTGGAAGTAGGTTGAGGAGGGAATCAGAAAGGACTGTAAATAGGGTGCTGTCAGGGCCGGCATGGAGCACTGTGACCTAGGCTCCTTAGCTCACGGTGCACAGCTGCCGTGCCGGGGGTGCTGTGCTGAATGACAGGAGCAGAGCCTTCATCTAACTCATGGAGAGAGGTACCTTAGATAAGCTCATTCATGCCCACACATCAAGATAGGAGTTTGGAATGTGCTTTAGACAGTCGCACAGCGTGGGGGAGTCAGAGGAGACTTCCTGGAGGAGGTGGCACTTGGTCCCTGAGATGGGCCTTGGAAGATAGGATTTCCATAGGCAGAGATGGGGAGAGGTAGAGCACAAAGAGATGTAGAAACATGAGGGTATGTTCAGGGTGTCACGTGGTGGAAACCTGGGGGCTGCCTGGGGGAACTTTGGAAGCCGAGGCTGGAATCAGTCTAGCCCTGAGTGCTGGGGAAGGGGTGGGTATGGCCCTAATCCTGCAGGTAGTGACAGCCATTGGAGAGGGATGGTCAGAGCGTTCCTTCAGGCGGATCAGACTGTGCAGGATAAGCTTGTGTGGGAGTCGTGGGTGGGGATCTGTTAGGAGGCCTGCACTGCCCTCTGTGCGTTGGACGGTTAAACTGACCAGACTGTAGCTGTCAGTCTGGACCAAGGAGTGCCCCAGGGGGTGGGGAACAGGGAGGTCGGGGGCACTTAAGACTGGGCCCAAATAAGGCCTTGTCTGTGCTTTTGCCCCACCACCTTCCCTGTGAAGGGGGTCAGCTTCGGCAGCCCATTTGGAACCCCTCAGGTAGGGTCTTAGAATATGGGACATCTGTCACTTTCTGTGCCACCAAGTGCGCCTGTCCTGCGCTTTGGCAGCTCTGTCGTCTGCAGAAAAATGGTAACTGCCCCTGCTTTTCACCACCTCACTACAGGAGGTCATTTCCCTCCCTCGAGGTCAGCCTGAGGGGGATGGATTTGGGGGTTGTGGGTGCTGAGCCCCTGGCGGTGGGTACCCGTAGATCAGGAGCAGGCGTTACCTGCCTACACATGGCTGAGGCAGCAAAGCTGGGCTGGGCAGGGACCTCGGTGAGCCCCTCCTCCTTCGTTAGAATCGTTTCTGCAGGCGTCACCTGCTCACAGGCGTTGTGGGCCATCATCGGAAATGACCGATTCTCCCCCTTCTGTGATCTCTTAAGCACCTGAATATCCCCTTCAGGTGGGTGCTGCCCTTGGTATCTGGTGCCCACTTTGACCTCCCCAGTGAAGCAGGAAGCCTGGGTGGCCTGGGGCTGAACTGGATGTCTCCAGGCGGCTGGAACACATTGTGGGGGCAGTTGGCTGACTCCCCAGCCTTTCCCCAGCCCTCTGGACATCCTGGCCCTGGCACGGACAAAAGCTGAGCTCAGCTTCTGCCTACTCCAGTGTTAACCTGGCAGGTGGAAGGCATGGCAGCCTGGTGTGCTTTGACATTTGAGCAGGGCAGCTGGCACCTGTTCTCTGCCATAGACGTCTCAGAAACACCCTTGCTTTATGTGGTGGAATAACTTGCTTCTGCAGGGAGCAAATGGCATGAGCTTCGTGCCCGTGGGAGCTATTGATAGGGGGTGGGACACTAAAATGGCTCTCCTCTTTCTTTCTTCTCCTAGCGTCTGTGCTACCAATGTGAGACCACGTTGGTCCATTCATTGATTGCTCATTTGAGCGCTCAGTTCATTCATTTTGCCAATCAAGACTTCTGGACGACCGTCTATTTGAAGCAGGTTGTCACAGACCGACCATGGCTTTGAGTGGCAGTAACACCTTGGGCAAGCCACTGAATTTCTCTGAGCATCAGGTTTCTCTTCTGTAAGATGGGGGTGATAGCGCTTGCCTCACAAGGGGCTGTGAGGATTAACTGGGGCAGTGTGTGTAGCACACCTGTCACGTACCTGGCACATAGCAGGCATGTAGGTGGTCCCCGGCTGGCCCACAGGAGTCTGAGAGCACAGGTGTGGGCGGCATTCCTCTTTGCCTCAGGTCTCCCATTCAGTACTGTTCCCTAAATGGCTCTTATCCTTAAGTGGTGACTTTTTTAGAGAATAACTCAGTCTGAGCACATAGGTGGGTAACGAAGAAAGATGGGCCACCTTTCTCTTCGTGGTGAGGTTTTCTCAATCAGACCTTGGGATCACAGGGCTGCCACATTGGTGCTTGATTTCCCCACTGTGTTCCAGCCTGGGCTTCACATCCAAGGTGACCCATTCCATCTTTGGATGGCTCCTCCTGTCACTTCCCTGCCGGCTCCCTATAGCTTCTGGCATTTGGTCCTAGTTCTTCCTCCTTGAAGCCATAGAGAAGGAAAGTCTAGTCTTTCCTCCATGTGACAGCTCTTCAGATACTGTTTTTTTAAAATCAAATCTCTGATACCATAGATTGTAAGATACACCATTATTTTATGAACCTTCAAGAAAGAAAAACTGCTTCCAGTTAAACTGTGGAACAATACTGTGTTATCACTTAAAATGTTTATATTTACTGAAAGAATTCTCTTAGACTTTAGACATAAGTTTTTCTTCCATATCGTTCCTGCATGTACATCAAAAGGAAAATAAATTATTAACAGCATTTCTAAAACGTATTCACTTTCAGAATCCAAATCTTTCAAATCACTTTTTGACTCAGTTATCATATGTTCGGGTTCTTTTTTTTTTTTTTGACATATTATATTCTGGTAAAGTGGTGATGTATTTCTTAATCTCTGTTGTCTTTGGAATTCTTTTTTCCAGGACTCAAATTTCTTCCTCAAATGGTCCTTAAATGTTCTGGCTCTTGAAATGTTGAGGGTTGCAGTTGTCCAGATGTGTCACCAGGAATAGTAGTCAAATTTCCACATGACAATGACAATGGGGCGATGACAGCTATGCCCCAGCTGCATTCTGGCCTAGAGAGATTGTTAGATGTTAGGGGATTATAAGATAATTCTGCTTTCAGACATTTTATAACTGAAAAAAAAATGCACATCTCCTAACTAGTGCAATGTGATACTTAGAGACAGCCCTCTTGTCCTCTCTTGAGTCTTCCAGATTTACAACCCATGATGTGGGTCCAGGTGTTTTCCTGTGGTTCTCCTTTGAACAAACTCCATTTTGTCCATATCCTTCTAATATATCGAGGCTAGTGCCCAGACCCATCTACCATATTCATGGTGTGGTGTGACCACAGCAGAGGAAGGCAGTTATCACCTCCCTAGTTCAGGCCATTCTACTCCTTTTAATGCAGCCCAAGATTGCATTAGCTTTTCTGGCAGCTACTTCACGTTATTGACTCACTGACATTACTCCTGACCAGATCTTTTTTTTTTTGGCCGTGCCACACGGCTTGCGGGATCTTAGTTACACAATCCCGGATTGAACCCATACCCCCTGCAATGGAAGCGCAGGGTCCTAACCACTGGACCGCCAGGGAATTCCCCTGACCAGATCTTTTTAACATGACGTGTTGCTAAGCTGCTTCTCCCCTGTCCTCAATGTGTGTGGTTTTAGAATTTAAGTGCAGAGCCTCCTATTTTCTTCCCATCTGATTCAGAACAAGCATTTCTGTTAAATTTCAATGGGTTAAATTCTGTGCAGCCCTCTGTTACCTTGCGCTCTTTCAGGATCCTGTTTAACTAGTGTGCCTTCCCTAACATCTCCCAAGTCACTGATAAAATGCTTATCAGGAGAGAGCCCTCTGCCAGAGTCCTCGCCTCGGAACGTCACCTTTCATCGGCTTGCTTGGGGAAGGTAGTCCAAGCTGCTCCTGCTTAAGTCTCTGCCTTTTTGCTCTTCTGACCTCTGACCAGATGCCTTCTTGAGTCTAGTTATGCCAAATCTATTGTAATTCTCCATCAACCATTAAGCATCCTATCACAGAAAGGCATGAACGCTCCTTGACCTCATGTGTTCTCAGTTCCCACCGAGCTCCGGGACTGCTCTCAGGTGTCCCCAGGCTGCCCCACACAGATGCAGTTCAGCGGTCTCATCTGCCAGAGTTCCCAGTGTTCTGGGCCGGCCAGGGGGCTTGATGTTATTGAAACTATCTAAATATCCTTTTCTAAAATCCAAGCTTCCCCCACCCCCCTTCCCAGCCCCCTTTCTCATCTTAGTGTTGGATCTTTATGTGTCAGTCTAAGGATAGCTCTCTTTGACGGAGGCCATCGTGTGTCCAGAGTGGGAGCCGGGGTCCAGTTTCCCAGGGTCCCTTTATGCCTCTGGACCTCTTGGCTCAAGACGACCCCCACCCCTTCCTGCCATCTAGGCATGTTGTGGAGCCGCAGCTCATCCTGGGCTGGCCTCCTCTGGTTGATGCTCTGAGGGAGGCCCTGCCTCACTGTCTCAGGGGCTTCTTTGGTTATGCATCCTTCTCCCAGTGATGGGACCTGCTCTTTTCAACAACTGACCTTGTCAGGGTTTCCTGTACAACCACGTGGCTCTATTCTCTAACACTCACATGGCAACTGTGGTGAGCCCGGCACCATGTGAGCGCTCTGTAAACACTAACTCACTTCATTCTCGTTCCAGCCCCATGAGGTAGATACTCTCATTATCCCCACTTACCAATGAGGAAATTAAAGTGCAGAGAGGTTAACTGACTTGCTCCAGATTTCACAGCTAGGAAGGGGAGAGGCGGAATTAGCATCTAGTCAGTTTGCCCCTAAGTCCAGCTCTGAACCATAATGGTGAGCTGCCTGCTTCCTAAAAGGCCCCATCTTCCCTCCTCTTCCTCCTTTCTCCCTCTGTCCCCCTGCCGCCCCACCTCCATCTTCAACTGCACAGTTCGAACAGCATTTCAGAGTGTCTGAATCATTTACTTCCTCAATCTTGGGTCCTAGAGCCCTTCTATTCTTTTAGCAATTTGAAGTCTGTTTCCTTAGTCTCAGGCACCAACTTCCCCTTCTTGGTCCCTCCCAAGTTCCAGAGGAAATGATTGCTTTTCCTCCGCAGTTCCTTCCTGTGTCCCCCTAGTCACTACCCATTCGGTCATTGCTGTGGGAATGAGCTTAATCCCCTTCTTATAGACGCTTCCTCTCTCTTCTGGAAGATGAAGTGCTCGGCGAGGCTGGTCAGAGCTTTTAGCCGGTGGGCCTTTAGTGCCATCAGGGTGTTTGATCCCCTGCCTGTCCCCCGACCTTCAGGGCTCTCCTCCGGCTGACCTGGGATCCGGGTCAGCCACAGACCAGTGGTACCCACGGTGACTGGACCGTCACACCTCAGTCTCCCCACATGCATGTTCTCCAGAATATTTCTGTCTCTTTGTTTCATGGGCCTTTCACACAGACCCACCTTTCTTTTTTCTTTTTTTGTAGAGATAATCTGTCTCCCTGTCCTAGTCCAAGTCCATTCCTTTAAAAGATAAAAGCTGGGCACAGAGAAACGTGTATAGTCTGCTGTCCGTAATGGAAAGAAGACATATTTCTATTTGTATGTATGTACATCAACACCTTCACAACACACGTGAGCGACTAATAACTGTGGTTACCTGTTTCGGAGCAGGGACAGAACGGGTCGATGGGACAGGAGGAGGAGGGCACATTTCCTGGATACATCTGTGCTTTTTGATTTCTGAACCCAGTGGTATGTTTGCTATTCAAAATTTTCAAAAGCATAGATAACGTGGGAGTCCTGATTGGCGAGTTGTGGAAAGAGGATGACTCACTTGGTCAAGTCGGCTCTCTGCCTTCTGCTGCCATGTGGGCCCAGTTCCTCAGTTGTGAATGGGCTGGTAACAGACCACTTACCTCACAGTGAGGATGCCGGGAGACCCTCCCCTGGAGCTGGCATGGGCCCAGCGCATAGAGGGTCTGCAGCACACAGGGCCACCTCCCTCCTCCCTGACTCTCATCTCTCCAAGCTCAGAAGTAACTTGAGATTTTGCTGCCTTTTGTTCTAATCTCAGTTTACTTAGAGCTGGTGCTCAGCAGGCGTACCTGGGCCTCAAGTATTGGTTTTCTGTGGTAAATCACCTAAAACTTAACACTGTGGGTTTTTTTTTTAATTTATTTTTTGTTTTTTTCACCATTTTTGTTTTTGTTTTTTTGTTTTCTCCTCTGTTGAACTCCCATATTTGAGGAAATGGAAACACTCTGAATGTCTGGGTTTGCCTGGAACAACTATGTCCTTTCCTTTTCCAGACCTGTGGGACTTTACATATCATTTCTTTCCTAGTCATCCTCATCTGCTCAGCCTCATCTGCTCAGCACAGGGGGACATGATTAGAACGGGTCTGACACCCTTTGAAAACACAAGCCCATGACTGGGTTTGCAGGCAACCAAGGTCAGAGCAGGCCCTGAAAAGAATATTCAGGGCACTGGGAGAAACCAGTCCAGGTACCTATAATTGAGGAAGTGACCTGATTGGGAAGGTGACTTGCTTATGTTGGGCAGTTAATTAAGAAACATACATTTAGCACCTACTGTGTGCCCCAGGCCCTGTGCCATGGGGATGACAATATGGTTAAGGCCCAGCCTCTCCTCCCAAAACATTCACAGTATTCTTGAAAAGACAAGATACACGTGTTAAAAAAAAATTAAGTAACAGGAGATTTTGGTAACAGTTCAGCTCATTCATAGAAGGCAAGTCACAAAGTAGTTCATGACTAATTTCCATGTGACTGGTGGAAACAGAAGTGGGCGTGGGGAGTGTTTTCTAGAGGCTGGAGAGGGCCTGGAAGGCTTCCTGGAGGAGGTGGAGGCGGAGGTGGCTACATTTGATCTGTATCTTGAAGAGTAGGTGAAGTGCAGATGGATAAGTGGGAGGAAGATGAGAGCACCTCTAGGTGGTGTTCAGGCCAGGAGAAGTGGGAAATGGCCTGGTTTGAAGGTGGGTCTCAGAGGGAAATGAGGCTGGGCAGAGGAGTTTAGGAGAGATGCAGACTGCCTTCAATATGATAGATTGTGTGTGTGTGTGTGTGTGTGTGTGTGTGTGCTTGTGCATGTGTATATGTGTGTGAACGTTCAGAACAGGAATGGGAGGATGAGGACCCAGGGTCTTATAGGGAACTCTTGTAAATCCTAGGAAGGCTTTGACCTCTAGACATTTTAATCTAGGCCTGTCCTCCAGAAATGTTCTCAGGAGCAGAGAGGAGGCCCAGAAGCATGCTAGCCACACCCCCACCATTATTCTGTTTGGACACTTGCTTCTTAGACATTTTAAATGTGTATTCATTCATTCATTTGTTCATTCAGCAGGTACTTATGAGTTCTTACTCTGTGCCAGAAACTGTTCTAGGTGCTGCAGTTACAGCAGGAAAAAAATAGGGTAAAATCCCTTGCCACATGGAACTTCTAGGAGGGAGAGAGAGACAATAAAGACTTAAGTTAATGTGTGAGGCCAGGTGATGAGAGGGGGCTGCAGAACACTAGAGCAGGGAGGAAGCTAGAGTGTGCTGGGTGCATGTGGAAGGAAGCTGTTGCGGGGAGGGCTGTAAGTTTAAATAGGGTGGTCAGGAAAGGCCTCACGGAATCGCCCTGTGCTGGGACTTATAAACCAGCAAGTGAGAAGTCTGGGGCCAGAGGGAAAGATGCGAGGCCAGACAGATCCTGTGGGGGTCTTGAGTCCTTCATTGATCCTCTTCAACCCATTGGGGTCTTCAGCTCTTGGCAGCAGGGACCCGTAGAGTGTTCTTGAGCAGAGGAGTGCCACATATGGGAAGATGTCCCTAGTGGCTTTGTAGAGGATGGGATATAGGGGGCTGAGGCAGAGAAGCTGAGATACCAGGAGGAGAGGACCAGGGCCTAACAAAGTCCATTAGTTTGACATTGCCTACCTGGGAGCAGTGGGGCAGAGCTAGGGAGCAAGAACAATGGGACAGGGGTGAGGGTGAGAGTGGAACTGGCAGAAGGGGGATGATGGCAGAGCTTAGGTGGGGAGGGGAGCGACAAGAAAGCCCCGAAGTTCTTAGAATGTGGGGCTTAAACATTCTTGCTGTGACTTTTCTTTCATTACTTTAGTATTCTTTCATTATTCTGGGTTTGAATCCTGGCTGAGTGACCTTGGGCAAGTTATTTAACCTCTCTGTGCCTCAAGCTCCATATCTGTAGAATGAGGGCAAAACAGTACTTACCTTATAGGCACATTTTAAAGAGGGCGAAATAGGTTATTGAATGTAGAATGCTTAGAACAGTACCGGGCATATAGTAAGTTTGTATATTATAGTATATCAGCTTGTTTGACAGTCTTGTTTCTCTCTCCCTATATGTGTATGTATGAGTAAAATTAATGTGTTGGACATATTCTTTCTGTTGTCCTAAAGCTACATCAAATGAAGAAAATGATGCTTTTAAGGATTAAATGAGGTAACGCATGTAATGGGTTTAGCTTAGAGGCAGATGAATACTAATTAAAAGGACTACTATTACCACCAAATATTATTGTGAAGCAAATAATTTTCCAGTGGAAACCCTTTGTAAAGTCATCTGATTCAACCGTAACGTATTAAATTTATGGTGTGCCAGGTGCTGCACTAGACATATTATCTCATTTCATCTTTGCAACAACTGCCTGAGATAAACACTTAACCACATCTTACTGATGAAGAAGCTGAGGCTCAGAGAGGCTAAGATTTGCCTGAAGTCACACAGCAGAGTAAGTGGCAGAGCCGGAAGTTGCGAATTCTTTTCCCTCTGATATTGACTACCTTTTACAATAAGAAGAAGTTACTTCATAAGTGACCTGTTACATAAATGTACATTGACATATAGGTTCTTACATCGGCCTCCCTTGGTATTTGGTGCCCATATGGAGCCTTGGGGAGTGCAGAGGTGTGGCCAACTTCCAGGACAGACCAGGGGCAGTGTCAGAGTGGAAACCCTGGCCCAGCAGTCAGAGTTGCCCAGGAGCAGGCGAGGCCATGAGTGAGTCAGCGTCCTCCCTCAGTGACTCATCCCTGCAGGCCTTATCAGAGCCTTTCAGCTACCTAGAGAGTCTGAGATCTGTCTTGGCTGACCACGCCCCTCGTGTGCTGGAGGAGCAGAGTCTGACGGCTTCAAATTCCAGTTCCGCCATTTACCAGCTCTGTGAGGCCAAGAGAGGAGTGAATTTCTCTGTGCCTCAGTTTTGTCATCTGTGAACCCATTCACAGGCTTTTTATGAGAATTAAATGAGCTGGGCCATGCAAATGCTTAGAACTGCCGTACATAGCAAGCACTCACAAAGACTTAATATTACGCTAATAATTATAATGTTATAATATTATTACAAAAGCCTCCCTGACCTCTGAGGCCAGAATAAAATGTCCTATCCTCTCCACACTGTCCTTCCAGTAACACATTTTTATTTTGCCTTATGGTGCAAATGTAGCTTTCCCCTCACCTGACAGTGAGTGCTTGAGACTGGGCAATAGGTCTCGATCAGTGTTTTTGCAATCCCTGGAGACTTGTGCCTTGTCCTGGAAGGTTTGCCGACTGGAATGGATTCCCAGTTTCCCATTTCCCTTGCAGCCGAATATTCTGACCTGAAGCCCCCCACCTCCCAAGACTGTGGGAAATGTCTGCCATTTCTAAGGGCGCTTTACAGTTTGCCAAGCACGTTCACATTCACATTTCACTCAGTCTTCACAGTCATCCTGTGTGGTCATTGGTTATTATCTCCATTTACTAGGTAAGGAGATTGAGGCTTGGCAGAGTTAAGTAATATGCCCATGATTCGTGGGTGGAAGGTAGTGACCCAGGCGCCCATGGCCGTCCCAGGCAGCCTCCGTCTGGAGGCTCAGGTTGACCATCCCTGCAAAGCCCTTCATCATTTCCCCTTTGCTCTTCTCCTGAGGAGGGTGGGGAGGAGACCATGTGACCACCAGACTTTTCTGCAGTTCTACTTTTATCCTCTCCCTCCTGCAGGTCCTGTTACTTCCAAAAAAGCACATGATGGTGGGCTTGAGCTGAGCCAGTGATCAGAGTTGCTTAAATCATCTCAACCCCATTCTCCCTTCTCCGTGGGTCCAAGGCCTAGGTTGGGCTTGGTGGGGAGCTGAGGCAGTGGGAGGGCGTTGTAGCTTTTGGCATTTTGGAGCAGACGTGCCCGGGGCGGAGGTGGGGGGTCTGGTGGGTGAGGGGGGAACCTGCACTCAGGGGTGGAGGAGGCCGGCATCCCCGGCTTCACCCAGAGGGAAGAGCAGGCACTAGGTTCAGGGCTCAGAACCACATCCAGGGTGCAGGGGGCTGCTGGGGGCCAAAGCAGAGACTGCTGGGGGTGGGGCACTTTCTTTTCAGGAGACAAACAGGCAAGTGGTCCTTCCAGCTAAGGTGGGACTAGACCCAGGGCTCCAGGATGGACTGTAATCCAGACTTATCAAACTCTAGTGTTGTTTCTTAAGTGGAAGAATTTTCCACTTGGTTCAGGTTATTGAAAAAGTACCTGCAACATCCCGGGAATATGAAGTCCAGTGAGACAGGGACTCTGCCATGAGGAGCTTATGCACCACAGCCTCCTTTTGACCCGTGCCCTCTTCTCCCTCCTGGGAACCTTGAATGCCAGGGGGGCAGTGGTGATACTTCCGTGCATATGGCAGTGTTCAGATTCCCAGTGTCCTGGAGCTCGACCTAGAATCTGGGTCTGGCAGGTCAGCACAGCAGCACAGGCTGGGAGTTGACAAAAACATCTGCTCCTCCATCTGGGTTCTAAGGCTGCTGTGGGGAGGGAGGGGTTATTGGGCCTTTATAATCATGGGTTTTGATTCCCTCTGTGATTGTGTGACCAAAGGAGCAGTCAGAGGAGCATCTCTGGAGTGTGGGTGAGAAAGATCTCGGGTAGAACGGCCACCAACGTAACAGCTTAGGTGCCCATAACCCTGTCTCTCTTCCTCCAGCCTGGCCAATGTCTGCTGCCTCTCTCTGCCTGCCTGCCTGGGTCATCCCTGCCTTCAGCTCTTTGCGTTGGTTTTCCCAGTCTCTAGTGCTTTCCATTTCTCCTTGGCCTGTCTCCATCCTCACCCTCCAAGGCTGAGATTCAGCCCTGCCTACTTCAGAAAGGTTTCCTAAACCCTCTCAGCCAAAACTCCCCCTCTTTTCTCCATATGCCTCCTTGGTGGAGAGCCAGCAGCCCCCAGTTCAGCATTTACATGTTACATAATGTGTTTTGAGCACCTGTCAAACAGCAGGCAGCAGAGCAGGGACTAGGACTTTGAAGTCTGATGGGCCTGGGTGTGTGTTCTAGCGCTGGTTCTTATGAGCTCTGTGGCTTTGGGTAGGTGCTTTGATTTCTCTGAGTCTCAGTTTCCTCATCTGAACTTGAGGATATGGTGCCTGTTTCACAGGGAAGTTGTAAGTATCTGGTGAGATAATCCACATAAAGCACTAAGCACACAGTTCCTGCCTCATAGTAAATGGCTAACATGTGGCAGCCTTTGTTACTCTTTGACACGTATCATCTTAGTTAATCCACACTCTAGTTTTATAAGGTAGACATCATCCCCCCAAGGTCTTAGTACGCACAAACAGTGAGGCTGGCATTCAAGCCCAAGTGCTGGCTGGCCCTGAGGCACTGTTCCTCCTGCTGCTGCCGCTGCTTCCCAAGTTCAGACCCCTAGTCCCTATGCTTTTTGGTATTCTTCACAGTTTTAGCCATGAAACTCAGCAAATGTTTATTGAATGATTTTTCCTGGCTGATTTTTTTGCAGTACGCGGGCCTCTCACTGTCGTGGCCTCTCCCGTTGCAGAGCACAGGCTCCGGACGCGCAGGCTCAGCAGCCATGGCTCACGGGCCCAGCCGCTCCGCGGCACGTGGGATCTTCGCAGACCAGGGCACGAACCCGTGTCCCCTGCCTCGGCAGGTGGACTCTCAACCACTGCGCCACCAGGGAAGCCCATTTCCTGGCTGATTTGATGGGAACCAGGAGCAGCAGGAGATGGGACCCCCTTGAGCACTCCATCCCCTTTCAGATGTGTAGCTGATCAGCTTGCCCATGGGTCGCTACTGCATACCACTCCAAGGCCAGGCAGTGCCGAGGAGCATGGTGCATCATTGCACCCAGCCAGGGAGGAGGGAAAGCAAATCGTGCCCTGAGGGCAAACCAGTCAGTTCCTTTTTTTTTTTTTTTTGTGGTGTGAGGGCCTCTTATGGCCTCTCCCCTTGCAGAGCACAGGCTCCGGACGCGCAGGCTCAGCAGCCATGGCTCACAGGCCTAGCCGCTCCGCGGCATGTGGGATCTTCCCGGACCAGGGCACCAACCAGTTCCTTTTAATTAATGTATTTATTTTTAAATCGCAGAGAATAAGGCTATGAAAAGAATAAGAACACTAAGGGAAATACTTGCCTGGATAATCCCCCACGACTGGGGCAGGCGCTGCCTGAACCCAGCTGCTGGAAAGCAAACAAAAACCGTTAGCCTGCAGGGAGGCTCTGGGTAGCGTGTGCCATTGTGAAGTGTGCGTCCTGTGAGGGTCAGTGGGTGAGGCTCCTCTGGAATGGCTTACTGAGCTGTCCCACACCCACGGGTGCAGCCGGGGCCCTGACAACATTACTGTAGTCAGGATGCTTTTCACATCATCTCAGATCATGGTTTCCAGTTTTTCTCCAGAAAACGTTGGAAGCTGCTGCTTCCTTCTCCAGCTGAGTCTCCTCTGGTACCAGCCGATGTCTGTGTCTGCACAGTCCTCACCCCCACTGGTTTATGTCTGTGCAGACGTTGGCATTGAGCTCCCGGGCCCTGTGGAAGAAGACAGCTGTGTGTGCTGGTTGGCGTGCTCAACCCACAGCTGGAGGCGAGGAGGAGGGGGAGGCGGCCAGTGCGGTTTTTAAAAATTTATTTATTTTATTTTATTTTTGGCTGCGTCGGGTCTTGGTTGCTGTGCGCGGGCTTTCTCTAGTTGCAGCGAGCGGGGGCTACTCTTCATTGCGGTGCGCAGGCTTCTCATTGCAGTGGCTTCTCTTGTTGCAGAGCACGGGCTCTAGGTGCGCGGGCTTCAGTAGCTGTGGTTTGCGGGCTTAGTTGCTCCGCGGCATGTGGGATCTTCCCCGACCAGGTCTCGAACCTGTGTCCCCTGCATCGGCAGGTGGGTTCTTAACCACTGCGCCACCAGGGAAGCCCAGCCAGCGTGTTCTGATTCTTTATTTTTGCTACCAGGCCAGGGTTTGGGTTTTTGCTTTGGCTTTTCTAAATCTCTTTAAAACACATCTGAAGGTGGAGCTTCTTTCCCTGGAGGGAACTAAGAGGGTGCCGTTAGAAGGCCTAGAGGAACAGGAACAGATCCTCTCTGGGTGCTGGCCCAGGAGGTGGCAAGGACATGATACAAAGTAAAGATAATATTGTTCAGCCCATGCTGTGTGTCAGGCACTGTAGTTGTACCTGCTGAGTCAGAATCTCTTGAGAAGAGTGACTGAGAAAAAACCAAAAACACCCCCCGTCCCCCCCCCAAAATAAAGAAACTCTCCATGGGATTCTGACAGGCATATCCTGTGTAAAACCCACGGATACATGCCATCTTGTTAACATCACACCGGAGCTCTTGGAGATTGAAATAACTCATGTTCAGAGAAGGAAACATCCAAGATGCTGCCTGTCCTGTCAGTGCCTGGGATGCTGTCTCTGGGTGGGGTGGGGGCCGGTTGTAGATGGGGGGCTGCGGCACAGCCCACCTCCCTTGAGTGGCAGCAGATGTGCCTGGGCGTAGAGGAGGCCTCAGGCTCAGGGATCAGAGTGTGCTGGGGAGGCGGCATGACAAGTGCACCAGGCAGCAGGCACTAGCAGCGTGACCTCAGCCAGTTAGTTGCTGAGCTCTCTGAGCCTCAGTCTCCTCACCTGGAAAGTGGGTTGGAGAAGCATCCAGCTCCTAGGGCTGTGCTGAAGGTTAGATGACATCGTACCAGTGAAAGGGTCATTTAAGGGCTCAGACAAGATAATTCCTCTTCCCTCACCTGCCCTCTAAATAGAGTTGTTTCAAGGAGCTGCCCAGATGTTTTTCTGTACCACAGTGAAGCCAGTGGAAATCAACTGTCTCCTTATTTCTCTCCTTGCCTTTTCCTATTGCTCATGGCCAGGGGGACCCATATCTGAGGCTGGGTTCCCAGCCCAGGCCCGCAGGACTGGGCTATGTACTTTTTCTGGTTCCAGCATCTTCCTCTCCCAGGAAGGGCATTGGTCCAAGGGCTGTGAGTGGCTCCTCTCACCTCAGTTTGTGGAGATGCCTTGCTGCCGTGTTTGCTTTTCCCTGGCTTCCTCGGTCTCACTGAGAGTGTGCAGTGGGCTTTTCTTCCTGGGTGGGATTTAGTGATGATAAAGCAGCCAGTTGTTGACTGCTGCTGTTAGTGGGGACTCTTTGGGTTTCAAGTGATAGGAGCCCAACTTGAATGAGCTTAAGCAAAAATGGGATGCCTCGGGGGCTTCCCTGGTGGCGCAGTGGTTGCGAGTCCGCCTGCCGATGCAGGGGACACGATGCCCTGGTCTGGGAAGATCCCACATGCCGCGGAGCGGCTGGGCCCGTGAGCCATGGCCACTAAGCCTGCACGTCCGGAGCCTGTGCTCCGCAATGGGAGAGGCCACAACAGTGAGAGGCCCGCGTACCCCCCAACAAAAAAAAAAAAAAAAAAAAAGGGATACTTTGGAAGGTTCTAGGGGAGGTACAGAGACTCAAAGGAGGCACTGCAGAATCCAGCCCCAGAAAGAGAACACCCAGAAAGGTGACCTCCAGCATCCCTGGACCAGCATCCCCTATCTAGTCCATGGATACAGGCAGCTCCCA
The DNA here is from genome assembly GCF_951394435.1 of Stenella coeruleoalba. NCBI lineage: Eukaryota > Metazoa > Chordata > Mammalia > Artiodactyla > Delphinidae > Stenella > Stenella coeruleoalba. The sequence goes on along the minus strand of NC_137154.1, from coordinate 43,334,297 downwards.
GCTGACCCCACACAGCCCTGTACCTGACCCAAGAGGATCAGGCCTTCCCCAGGAGTTTTCAGATTGGAACTTGGCCCAGCTTGGAGCACATGCACACCCTTTGTACCTAAGAATGTGGCCGAGGAGGAAGGATACTCTGATGAACCTATCTTGAGTCCCATGCCTACCTTTTAGGCTGGTGAGTGAAGGATGGGGTGGAATCTGTTATTGGAACAAAGGGAGAAGGATGCTCGTAATATTAATAATTAAGCAGAAGGTGAATATTTTTAATTTTAAAAAAGGAATGTTATTTATTTTTTGGCTGTATTGGGTCTTTCTTGCTGCACGTGGGCTTTCTCTAGTTGCGGTGAGCAGAGGCTACTCTTCGTTGCAGTGCACAGGCTTCTCATTGCGGTGGCTTCTCTTGTTGCAGAGCATGGGCTCTAGGCACGCAGGCTTCAGTAGTTGTGGCACGCGGGCTCAGTAGTTGTGGCTCGCGGGCTCTAGAGCGCAGGCTCAGTAGTTGTGGTGCACAGGCTTAGTTGCTCCGTGGCATGTGGGATCCTCCCGGACCAGGGCTCGAACCCGTGTCCCCTGCATTGGCAGGTTGATTCTTAATCACTGTGCCACCAGGGAAGTCCTCTGGAGATGAATTTTTATTGAGTGCTTACTTTGAAGTAAAAATTATTCTAAGCTCTTTACTTACAGGCCTCATTTAATCTTTACAATCAATCCTATTTTATACATGAGGAAGCTGTGGCACAGACAGTTTAAGCAATTTGCCTAAGGTCACATAGCTAGCTAGTAGGAGAGCAGGGATTGAACCCAAGCAGATTACTCCCAGTGTGCTCCTAACCGCCCACTCTGATGCAGACGATACAGCAGATGCCATCTCCCAGCACTTACTCTAAACTAAACACCGGGCTGTCCTTTACAGCATTATCTCATTTCATCTTCAGAACAGCCTTGTGGACTAACATTATCCCCATTTTTGGATAAGAAACAGGCTCACAGAGATTATGTGACTTGCCTGGGGCCACCTGACTAATTTAAAGTGACAGAGCCCAGACAGGAACCCAGGTACGCCTGATTCTGGGGCCTGTGCTGGTGAACACTTTGCTGGGTAGCCTTTGTATTCAGACATTCCTCTTGCTCTCTCAGGTGCTCCCCTGGCAATCGGGATGAAGAGTGGTCCTGGCTCAGCATCTGAGCCTTCATCCTCTGTGCCGAGGGCTGGGCGTGGAGAGCTCTGCTTGGCACACACTGCTGAGGGGCTGGCTTTGTGGTTCTGAGCTGGATTTGGTGTGTCTCACACTAACTCATGCCTAACGCTTCATGAACAAGCCCTCAGTGCATCTAAGCTCTGGATTTCTTCATTCCGCCCTTCAACAAATACTGATGGAGTGCCTAGTGGGTGCCAGGCCCTGTTCCAGGGGCTTGGGGTTCCTCAGTGAGTCTCTGACTCTATGGAAGTAGGAAGGCCCCCAGAGTTCCTCTCACCTCCCTCGGGATCCATGAGGTTACTCAAGCTCACAGGAAACCTTTCCTGCACCACCTAAGTCAGGCCTACAGGGACCTGGAGACCTCATACGTCTTTGCTTGGGATTGGCATGATGGCAAATCTGAGAGCAGAGATTGTTTCCTCATTCCGATTGACGACAAAGGGCAGCGTGTCAGGGAGCAAGCGTGGGCATGGACCCCCCGGCCAGCTCCGCTGTGAGTCCCAGGCTGCTGTGGTCGGTATGGATTGAGGTTGGGCCGTGCCTCAGTTCTGCTCTCTGTGACGTGGCTGTACTGCCTGCCTCACTGGGTTGCTGGGAGGATTATCTGGGATAGCACATGCTAACCACCTGTCGTAATGCCTGCATGCGGGTTAATCCCTCTCCCTCCTTTTAACAATAGGCTAGCTTCGTGGGTGTCTCTAAAAGTCAGGGCCTGTGGATGGGGGCAGTTAGAAGGGGTCCTTGGTGAGGATATCACCAATTAGTTCAAGCTCCTCATTTTGCAGTTGAGGAAACTGAGGCCCCTCGAGGGGAAGGAAGGTGCTTGGCCTTAGGACCTTCTGGTTTAGTGGAGTTAAAGGGAGCTTGAAGCATGTTTGGCTGTAGGTCAGATGGAGGGTACAGGTTGGCCCTTGGAGTGGCTGGATCGCAACGTGTGCGCAGGCCTATGTGGGAATTTGACTGGTGGTTAGCCCTTGTAGACTGGTCCCGAGATGCCCACCTCCATCCAACTATGCAACAGCCCAGGCAGAACCTCAGAGAGCCCCTGTTCCCTGCTGTTGGTCTCAGTAACATCCCAGGGTTGGTAGGGGCTTCCATTCCTGACATCTCGGGAGCAGGGGGCGGCCCCTGGTTCTCATACCTGGCTAGACCCATAGTGGAATTCTACACCAGAATGCCCAGCTCCCCGACCCACTGCACCCAGAAGCTTCCCTTGAAAAGCAGGGAGGCAGATGGGTGGAGACCTCCTGACTCTCTGACTTCTGGCTCAAGGCAGCAGCACAGAGCCTCTAGCTCAGGCTGGTAGAATGTGGCCAAGGCAGGCCAGCCTGTTGGTCAGCTGCCGCGGGCTGGAGAGGTGTGGCTTGATAATGATGATGGGGATGGAGATGACTGCAGCTTCCGCCCAGGTGGCTGCCGTGGGGCGTGCGGGCCCATCGCAGCGGTGCTGGGACACCTCTCACCTCAGCGTGGTGGGAGAGACCATGAGCACTGAGTCAGCCAGGCCCGGGCTTGAGTCCTGCCACTCCCTGGGGCCTTGACAAGTGCCTTCTGCCCTCTAAGCCCCTACTCCTGTCTGTGAGGAGCCACTGAGACAAAGCATGTCTGGTCGCTAACAGTGCTCGTTCCATGCATGGCCAGTGCTCAGTAAATAGTTGCTTTTCTCCCATTAATAGTCTGAGGATTCTGAACAGTGAGTCCCAACTCCTGGGCTCTAAATGCAGCCTTCTGTGTACTAGAGAGAATACGTACGTGTTTCCGTGGGCAATAGCCCTGCCACCTTGCCGAGCAAAGTGAGCGCAAGTCCACGGAGTATGGCGATTGCCTCTTGGCGATCTCAAATCTTACATGTCTTTTTCTTTTTCTTTTTTTTTCTTACATGTCTTAAGTTTTGTCCTTTTGAGGCCACCTTTTAGAAAATTGGAATTGTGAAAGTAAATCCTTAAAATTTTTGTAACTCTAGGCTCCATTTTCCAAACAGGTGTAGAAGCATTTTCTGCAAAAGAAGTGGGATGTAACCAGATCACTAGGGTGGTCATTGGAAACCAAAATCATAATTTGTTTAGGAAACTCAGCCATAATCAGATAGTCCACGCTTATGACTTCCTAATTTATTCAGCATTTTGGACCTTTCCACCTTGGAAATATGACAAATTTTACATTGGTGACTTGTTACCAAGTTTTTACACCAGCTTGATTTTACTTTCCTCATGTCCTAAGCTTAGAAATTCTGGCATTTTTAATTTTTACTGGAGCAACGAATGACGCGTTCTTTTCCATATCCATCTCACTTTCTCTGCAAGCCTTTGTGTAGAGGTGTGATAAGCCTTAGGGTACCCAGCCAGTGGCAGACAAAGGAATGTGTTTACGTGTCTCATAATTCCTTTCTTCACATGAAACACTTGGAGCACGAAGAGACATTCTCTGTCCATTTCCTCTTGTTGGGTAAAGTGTTACTACGGGACAAAGTGCACAGCATGTGGAACCTCTTGGTGGGGAGAAGAGAGGCGGCGGTAATGTAAGATAATCTACCTGACATTCCTTGTTGGGCTCTTGTTTTTAAAGGAATATGGCAACCTGTGCATGGCTTGTCCTGGGAGGAGCTGACTTCAGTCATTGTGATGCCTAAGAATCAAGTAAGTAAGTCACAGTGGTGGATCTCTTTTCTGCCATTGAATCGCTCCTGGGGGGCTGGCTTCAGGCTTTGGAAAGGATAGGGGTGCTTGCACTCTTCCTTCAAGCCCGAGTGAATGTGACCCCTATGAAGAAACAGTGGCTGGCGAAAGCCCTCTGTCTTTGCCTACCACCTCCAAGGCCGCACAGCCCTCCCACGCTGTCAGAGAAGGGAGTGTGGCAGGGATTGAGACTGAGATGTGTTTGGGGACATGAAAGACCTGTGTGACTCAGTGGGCTTTGAGTGGATGGAATCTCTGTCCCTCTTCCTCTCAGCTGTCCTGATTCCACTCCCAGCTCTGATGCTGTTTCCGTCTCCTGCTGGCCCAGGTCTGTGCCAAGACAGGAATCTGGCCAGGTAGCTTCTTCAGGGAGTGACTTCCAAGCATGGTAGACCGTTTGTCCTAGAGTTGCAAATATGATCACAGCATCTTCCTCTGCTTGGGTTCCATTGTAAGCAGAGCAAACCTGTTCGTATCTTTCCATAAATTCAGCAGGGGCATGGAGGCGTAGGGTCTGGAAGACTCCGTGTAGGTGAAAAATCAATGACTTGTATGGCATCATCACCCTCATGAACTATGTAAGAGCCTTCCCACTGCTCTCCTGGCCCTACTCTCTCCTCTTCAATGCTGCCAGAGACCTTCCTCAAAGACATGTCTGCCTGTCACTCTCCCACTGGCCTTCAAGGGCCCCCTCCAGTGACTTTCTAGACCATTTGTCCAAGAGTTGAAAATTTCCTCTCCTTTCCACCCCAGCTCCAGTCCCACAACTCCTGGAACAGATCTCCACATCCAGGACACGTGTTCCCTCTGAGAAGCTTCCCTCACTCTCCCAGCAAAGTTGGGGCCTCCTCCTCTCCACTCCCCTAGCGCTTTGTTCAGATCTCAGGTGTGTCACTGGCTGAGTCGAGTTTTGTCCACTCGTCCGTCTCCCCCACCAGCTGTGGATGCCTGGAAGGCAAGGATCCGTCTTCCAGCCTCCCTGTCTGAGCCGGGCAGCACCAGGGCTGGGCACATGGCAGGGGAGCAACAGTGTTTGTTGGCTCAAGGAGTTCAAGCCCTGAGGTTTCTTCAGGGCTTTATGGCTCACGAAGTCCTATCTTCTGTCTCGTGCGGGCCTCGTACCTGGGGAGGGGTAGTCAAGTCATCCCCATTTATTTTACAGACATGGAGGCTGAGGTCTGAGCTCTCAGACTACAGGCTGTTAAGGTCCAAGACCCACATCTCCTGTGAACCAGGCTAGTTCTAGTTCTGGTTTCTATAACCAAATTTTATAATTAGAGAGAACCCAAGAGGTATTTAGAGCAAACCCCTCATTACCTGATAGGGAAACTGAGGCCTGGCCTGAGGATATTTTCTCAGGGTTGCATGACCCACTGCTGTCCAGTGGAGATTTGGAAGGCAGGGCCTAGATTTCCAGTCTAACTTTCTTTCCACACCCCTTCTCTCCTCCTCTGCCTCCCTTCTGTATACAGCCGTCAGAGTCCATTTGGGGACCATCTGTCTGCATTTACAGGAGGGTGAAGAACTTACAGAATGCCCTGAGTCAGAGGGAAGGTAGAATAAAACTGACCCTGCCTCAGGAGCTTCCCTGGAGGTGTGAGACCAGGGGTGGGTGGTGGGTGGGGGCTGCAGAGCCCAGTGGAGGGGGGAAGGAGGGGAGGGTGAGGCTAGGGCAGGGAACAGGCCCCAGAGGAAGGGCAGCCGGCAGGCATGGCTGGGGATTCAGAGGCTGGCCTCGTGGGCACTGAGGATCCCCGGTAGAGGGAGGCTGGAGAGGGTGAGGAGTCCGTGTTGAGATGCTGAGCAGCAGCGTGAGAAAGGGGTTGGCGGGATCTAGGGGAAAGCTGCTTTCGTAGTTCTGGTTCTTAGTGTCTGGGCGAAGAGGTCCTGATCAGCCAGCCTGCTGGGGCCTGAGAATCCCTCCCGTTTCCCGGAGAAACACAGAAAGTGGAGCGCGTGCATAGAGGAGGGTTGAACGATAGACAATTCCATCATTGTCTGAAATGTGTATGGGGAGGGAAGTGTGTGCATTGCTGGCCGGCTCACCTCTATTGTGCTCAAATGAATTTTGTTTTGTTTCTGATTGACCACACTTCCAGATGGTCTTTTCCCCCATCTCAATCTTAGGGCTCTCCTGAAACATTCATTCCGTCCAGACATGATACAGGACCAGGTTGGTCGTGCTTTTTCCAGTTTCACCCTGCCTCTTCTTGCAACTTCCTAGACACACAGACTGGGATCCTGGTACTGACTGCAGGCTCTATCTCCACTGGCAGGTTGAAACATACACTTTGCCCAAATTACAGAGAATGTGAATTTTGCCAGATAGGTACCTTGACCTTGAGTTGTTTTCCAACACATGACCAGGTTATAAACTTCTGCAGGGAAAGTGTGCAGTGTCACATCATTATTGTTTACACCTTTGGCTTACGTTACACTCTACATTTCATCAAGATCAGTTCATCTTCATAATAAGTAAATCTTCATTTACTCCCATTTCACAGATGAGGAGTTTGACTTAGGCTGTGACCTGCCCAGCGTTAATGTAGCTGTCTATGGGCTGAGCTGGGCCACAGCCCAGGCCTCCTGTTTATAAATTCTCTCATCTTTATACCCTACTAAGCTTCACCCATATGCAAATTTCTGAAGGGCTCAGGACATAAGAGGAGCTCAATAAATATTTGTTGAATGAGTGAACTTTGGCTATTTTTTTCTTTTTTTTGGGGGGGTGGGGTGGGGTCACTCTTACCCATGAATGGATCCTTTTTGGCAGCAAAGGGAACACTACCCTGTGAAGTATTTGAATTTCTTTCCACGATAAGGAACTAGTGAGTTCTCTTCTCACCCAGCCTCACCTCCGGGAACTGGGTCACGCACACTGAATAATTAATTCCTTGAGTCTTTAACTCCTGATGCTGAGGTGATCTGACCAACATTGGTCTTGAAAGGTCCCTGGCAGAGACAGATCCTATTGTTTGTCATCATACACCTTCAGATGACCCATGTCATTGCTCACAGGGAATACTCTTGGCCTAATCAGGTCAGACTTCCAGCAGCTTAATTCAGTTCCCTCCTGCCACTCATCCCCATCAATCTCCCCTAGAGCAAAGGAGAGAGATCTTTGTGGGTTATCTTAGGTATTTAGGGTTCTGTAGGGACAGGAAGGCCCACCTCTCCTTTCTCACTCCCCCTCTGAACTCCTTAAGATTTTGTGGCAAGGGCTGGAGAAAGAGCAGCAGACCATGTCAGGTTGGGAAGGGATGCATGGGGCTGGGGAGGCAGTTATCAAAATACCTGCTGGGCCTGCTCTTTCCCTGAGTGATACTTGGGTCATGTTGCTTAGAGTCTGCAGGGGATCCAGCTGGCCTCGTTAGAGCAACCTAATTAGATCTCGAGGTCAGCAGAGTAGAGTGGAAAAAAGAGTAGGCTGAGGTCAAAAGACCCACGATCTGGTGCTGGTTGTTCACAGCTCATCGGCATGGCATGGCCATGGGCCAGTTGCAGAATTTCACCTGCCCTCAGATTTCTTATTAAGGAAGTAAGGGAGGCACAGAGGGTTGTGGCATCTTAAAGGGGCCTCCTAGACTCCCAGTGCCCACTCTGCCTGTCCTCGTGATCAGCACCGTCTTCTCCTCCAGGTCGCCACCTCCTCTGCTTGCTTCTGTAGGCATTTTCTCCTGGACTTTGTAGCGTTGCCTCTCCCCTGCCCCACCCCTAGATATGCCAGAGTGCAGATAAAAACTGCCTGTTGCTGCCGTAGTCTCCTGCCAAGCAGCCTGGAAAAAAAAAGTCTAATGATTTGAAAGTGCATTGGGGACCTAGGAGGTACAGGTTGGTATAGGAGGGGAGTGGGATTAACCTGTGAGTGGAAAGAAACCAGCCCAGGTTCTTAGGGGTTGTTGGGATATCCAAGATCTTCATGTCCTGAGGTGCCTGGACTCTGTCCAGTTGTTTGACCAAAGGATACTAGATATGTTCTTAAACACATGGCCCCAAGTTTACCATCTTCTTCCCTGGCCAGGCTCTGTGGCCAGGGGTGACCAGGCACTCTGGAGCAATAATGATGGTGGTGTTGGTGGAAAGCTGCTCAGGGGGAGCTAAGAGATGTCTCAGACAAACAACTAACACACAAAGGGCAAGGGTTGAGGAGGGTGGATCTGTCTCTAAGACTCATGATCTTGGGGCGTGAAAGCTGGAAAGAGCCTACAGATCATCTGATTTATTTCTCCAGTTTTATGGGTAAAGAAACCAAAGCCCAGAGACGTGACTTAACCAGACGCATAAAGCAAGCTAGAGGTGGAACCCGAGATGCAAGCCAGGTCTCCTGATTCCCAGCCTTGGAATCACAAACCTGATACAAAGTGGCTATTTCCCCAGTGCCATATTGCCTCCTCTCCGTGGGTTCAGCCACTGCCCTTTCCACTCCTCTCCTTGACCCTGGGCTTGATTGTCCAAGGTGTTATCAGGGCCCACAATAACCTCCTTGTTTATCGAGGCCTAATAAAACCTGGGTGTGACATCACCACGAGGTTGAGGCTTCTCTCACATGTGGGCTGTTTGACTTGTACTCAGGGATTTAACACTGTTGGGTCAGCAGTATTCTGTTTTATGGTGTGGCTTGGGGTGAAAGATTAATGCAAGACAGGAAATGAAGGATCTGACGGCCCAGCCTCAGCAATAGTGGACTCTCGTGGGTTTATCATTCAGACAGAAATCAGCTTTGTTGCTAATCATGCCTCTTTCTGAGACTCTGGAGCTGAGGGCATGAATCAAGTGCAGCCTGCACCATCCCTTGCTCTGAGAGGGGGCGCTTTGGGTTAGAGGCTGTCCGCCCCATCGCTGTGTTGCTGGCACGTAAACCAGAACAGAAGCCATTGATTTTTTTCTCGAGGGCTCCATTTGGCTCAGCACTTCCTGCTGAGCTCAAGGAAACGTATCGTGAGCTCTTTCCATTGAGCAGGCGCTGGGTTTACATATTTTACCTTGTTTTTCCTCCCTGCGGCCCTCTGAGAGGTGAGCATGGCTGTTTGTTATATCGAGGAGAAAATGGGCAGATCCAGGTTAAATAACTAGCCCACGTCCCACAGGGGCCAGGGCTCAGATGCAGGGGGTCCGATCTTAAAGCCTTTCCTCGCTCCACATTTCACACGGCCTCTTTTTGCATGGAGAAGGGAGAGCTGGGCCAAGTGGGCCGGGCATTGACTGAGACGTCAAGCATTTATGATGGGACTTCTGAGTGCCGGGCTCTGGGCTTGGTTGTGGGGATGCAAAGGTGAGTAAGACCTGGTCCCTTTATTCCCAGGAGTTCATGGCCTGACCTGGTGGCAGGACAGATGTGTATAGAGTCACAGCCACTGCTCTAAGCAGTGTCATAATGAGTCACACACCAAGTGCTCTGAAAGCACTGAGAAGAGAGCAACGCGCAGGGAAACTGGCACCAAGCATGTGCTCTGGGACTTGGGTATTGAGGGGTAAGTAGGAGATTGCCAGGCAGAGAAGGAGGCAGAGAGTTTTCCAAGTGAAAGATGAGGCGGTATGAAGGCTTGATTCGGTACTTGGAAGTGAGGAGTCATGGGCATATTTTCTCAGCTGACGTAGAAGGAGTGGAACTTTCAGTTGGGAGATAAGCTGGGGGAGGAGGGGTTTGGGACCAGACCGTTAAGGGCTTTGTAAAACACTTGCTAATTATGTGAGAGTCATTGAAAGAAACATCAGACCAGCAGAGATTCTCCAGATATGAATTCTCCAGGCGTCTGAAGTACCTTTCCCTGTAGAAATGTTTGTGGGACTTGTGTTCAGACAGTTTGTGTCCATTTTCTACATTTTGTGTCTCACGAACCAGTGGAGGTGTTTATTGATGGCGCTAGGGCATTGGGCTGGGATGGGCCACACTGACAGTTCATATTTAAAATGTCTCAGATTCCTCTTGCCAAATAAGCTGATAGCAGACACCCTTGTGGGTTCATGTGCAGCCTGTCTCTCCAGGGATTGTTTTGCATTCCAGACAAAGCCACACAGTAATTCTGCAGCAGCTGGGGGTGTGGGGTGAGAAGGCTACTTAAAGATCAGCGAAAATATATTGCTGTTTTTAAGGACAATATTTACAAGGCAAAAGTATCTAGGAAGTGATCATTTGCCCTGAGGGTAAGCCAGAATCTTTTAAAAATCCCAACCCTTTAGAGTGAGAAGGGTCTTGGGGAAGAGAGCGAGCCTTTCAGGAACTCGTGTCTCTCTCCTCTCTAATGAACTCCTTGCCGAGGTCTGCCCCAGGAAACCTATTCTGGAAGCAGAACTTTGAGCCTGACGTACCCTTCATGGAAGGGAGGGGAGCAAACACCCGGAGAGCGATCTGGAGTCCAGGTCTTCCTGGTCTCGTATCACAGTCCACCTTTTGTGGCCCCCTGGGTTTCGTTTCTTTACAAGGAAAGAGGAAATCCTTTCTGGGATGGTGGCTGCTTTAGTGAATGTGTTTTTCAGGACATAAGCCCAAACACCTAGAGAAGTGTCCAGCGCCTTCATTCAGCCAACCCAAATGTCTTACATCGGGATGGCAGGAAACTGTCTCCCGAACCTTGACAGAAAATTCACTGGCTCAGTCACATCTTCTGTGGTCCTCCCTGGGGCTGCTCTCTGTTGGGGTGTGGGTCAGGGAGGGGCGTTTTGACCCACCGAGTGAGGAATGGCCAAGGCAGTCGCTGGTCCTGGAGTGCTTGTCTCAGCATCTCTGAGCTCACAGGAACGTGGCCTTTGAGTGTCACCTGGAGAGCCAGGTGTCCCTCCCCTCACAGCTCTGTGGCCCCCCTCACACGGGCTCACATCACCCTCCAGGTCAGCCTTTGTTGTTGGTAACAGCTGTTACCAACCTGTCAAGCTAATCATCTCAGAAGTGGGGTCAGCAGCTGAGTGTATCTTAGGGACTGGTTCTGCCCTAATCAGAGAGGCCTTTCTGTATTTACTGTCTGAAACCTTGCATGGTTTTAAAGAGCTTTTGTGAAAACAGTTCATAGGAGACTTCAGTTCCTCTGCATAGTAAGGATGTGGCCCAAACAGTCTTTCTCTCCCCCTTCTGCTCAGACACCTGAACCAGCCCCCTGGTAACGGCACATTTGACGTGGGCACAGAGCCCCTTGGGCGGGTCCGGTGAAGGGAAGACAGCATTGCTCAGGGCTGTCTCGCCCTGTCAGTCTCTGGCCTGCTCACCCCGCAGAGGCTGCATCTGAGAACCATTAAGCTGTGTTCACTTAGCACATTGCCCGGCACAAGGTAATTGGTATCTGTGGGATGAATATAGGAACAAACACATAACCAGCAAGTAAACCCTCCCATTTTCCAGCAGAAGCAAAAAGGACTGAGTATCTCTCAGGCTGAGTTGAATTGCCCGAGTGCTGTCCACGATCCAGCACGCACTCCAGGAAAGATCCCTCTGGTCCCGGGCACGAAAGGAATTACAGACTCTCCTACCTCCTGGTTTGGGCCTGGAGGGAGGGCCAGAAGAACTTTCATCCACATCCAGAAATTCCCCCACTCAAGACTATGAGTCCTACTTTCAAGGCTTAAAACAAGCCTAACATACAAACAAAGAACAGTAACAGCAACAAAGCATGGGAATGTGGGCCCCGGCGCAAGCCAGGCAGAGTCCATCCTGCTGGCGACCCCTGCTTGCCCAGTCCGTCCCCGCTTGGCTGAGAATCCCATGCTTGGACGTGTCTCCCAGGAGCCTCCCGACGCGTATCCTTGTTTTGTCAGACTGCTTTTCTGCAGCACAGGGCTTTTCACATTTAAATCACAGATCCCAGCTTCCCAAGTGTGTTGACATGTCAGTAGGTTTCGAACAGCCCATTAGGCTTTTCTGACTCAGGCAGGGCTCACCTGCCCGTGCATGTGCACACACCTGCTCGGAAAGGTTGAATGCAGTTGATAGGCCGTTGTGTGGAGACTGGGGTAATGGGTGTGCCCAGCTGAACTGCCGGCTGGGTGGACACCTCACTGGAAGAAACAGGCAAGCATCTCCCCTTCCCAGGCCCCGGGCATACCTGCACAGAGGCCAGCTGACCTCCGAGATCCAGGGAGGTATTATTTACGTTGCTAATAACATTAATTATAATACAAACAACAAAGCATGTCTAATTGCATATCAGGAAACTAATCCTGAAATTAAAGGCCTATAATTCAAATGAAAAATGTTTTAAGTCTTTTAAGTGAACTCTAAAGGTGGTACAGTGAGCGCTGTTCCATTCCTCCTGAAATAAATTTTTACCGGTAAATGTTCATTCATTCAACAAACATGTACTAATTACCTACTAGGAGCCGACACCACACTGGCACCAAAATTACAAAGCTAAAAATCAGTAGACAATTCGTTAATGGGTGAATTAGTCCAAAGGGACATGATACAAAAAGTTGAATTATTTGATTAAATATTGATTGAATGCCAACTGCATACTTAGAACTGAGCTGAATATTCTGGGAAATAGAAAAGAAACAAAAGACACTGGCCTTTTCCTTAAGAAGTTTATACACTATATTGTCCAGACAGGCATAATGCACAAACCTGTGTTGGGTTCAAGGCTAAATGAAGTGCCAAATGGCCGGTTCTGTGTCTCATATGACCCCATGTGTGTTATAACTGTCTGTCTCTAGGAATTACTAGATGGTAGTTTCTCAGAAGCTGGGAAGACAGAGCTTGTTCCCCTGGTATCCAGAGTGCCTAGCAGTTTCCCCCTTGGACCTCAGGCTGCAGAGATTCTGTGTGGGAGTAGGCCCAGGAAGCTATATTTTTGGACACTTCCTAGTGAATCGTGTGGTGTAGAACCAGGTTTGGTGACCTCTGGCACAGACTCTGAGAGTAAGAAGAATGCATGTGAAAGAAGGGTCAGTATGGGATGGGGAGCCTTTTGTGCCTGAAAACTCCGGCTCATCCCTTAAGATCCAGCTCTGGCGCTGCTTCTTTGAGCCTCTCTCCAGGCTGTGGGTCACTCCATCTCCCATCTCTGTGTCCACACGTCTTGGTACCCACCTCTACTGCAGCTCTTAACTATAATTATTTAAAATTGCTTCCCTGAATAGACTGTGATGTCAGCACATAGTAGGTCTTCAATTAGTACTTCAGGGCCTGACTTTGCTTCAGAGGATGGGTAAGATTTGAGCAGGGATGGGAGGAGGAAGGCAGAGACCAGATGTGGAGTATTAAATGGGCCAGTCTGTCTGATGCAGCCACAGGGGAGCCCTAAGGCCTTTAGGAATTGAGCCTAACAAGGAAATGGGGGCTGCGTGGAGGGGGCTGACGAGCCCATCATGGGAGTTGGGACTTATACAGTGGGGCTTAGGGAGCCCTGAGGGCTGTATGAGCCGTGTGGGGTGGTGCAGACAAGACGGGAAGGGGAAGACGCGAACTGGAGACGAGTGAGGAGGCTCCCGGGGTCATTCTGGTGGTGGTCAAAGAGGAAGGGCAGTCACAGTTCACGCCGCCACACAGCCTGAATTTTGTGGCTGCTCTTGATTGGATTTTACCAACAAGCAGTGGTTATTGGACATGTGCCATTGCCAAAGGCCCTGGATATGCAGCACCTGGCGTCAGAGAGCTCAGGGTCCAGGGAGGCGGGCAGGCCCAAAAGTAGTTCATGCGATAGTCTGTATGCAACCAGCACTGGAACCTCCACGGAGTACAGTGTAGGAGAAGGGGGTGTGGGGAGACCAAGGTAAGACTTCAAAGAAGAGTTGCAGCCAAGGATACCGCCTAGCCTGGCGTCAGGGTTTCCTCCTCATGTAACCCAGTGGGGTCAGGACTGTTATTATCTCCATTTTATGGATGAGGAAACTGAGGTTCAAAGAAATTAGGTGACTCATCTAGGCTCACACACCTAGTAAGTGGTGGGTCAGGTTTGTAACAAGTCTGCCTGACTCCAGAGCCCACACTGGGACCCCTGACACTCTGCTGCCTTTGATGTTTCAGCCCTAAAGCCGACTGGGTTTTTACCAAGGGAACGGAGTCTGGATGGGCCTTCTAGATGGAGGGACCAGCGTAAGCAGAGGCACAGGGAGGGAGGCCTGGAAGAGTTCAGTTTGTTAGGGAGCTACAGATGCAGATGGCTCAGTAGGTCTGGTCGTGGGGTCAGGGAAATGGTGAGGTGGCAGGCTGGAGAGCAGGCAAGGGACGAAGCAGGAAGGTGGGTTTTGTCTTGCTCTGCTGAGATGTTTGGCTCTCACCCTGAAGTTGCTCAGGGAGCTGCTGAAGGGTTTGAAACAGGAACAGAACCTGACCAAGTGTGCATTTCTGGTGGAAAGATCTCTCTGGCAGCAGCTCCAGAGAGAGGCTGGTGGACTGGAGGGAGCAAGCAGGAAGGGCATTTATGAGGAGGTATTGAGAGTTAAACGAGAGGGGAGGCTGGACAGGAGGCAGTGACTGGGGCTATTGTGGAGGCAGTGCTTGGTGACTGGCTGGCTCCTCGAGGTGAGGGAAAGGGGGCAGAGGAGGTGACTCCAGGGGTGTGGCGTGAGAGTCTGGGTACAGATGGTGCTGTTCACTGAGGCTGGGGGTGCCAGGGAGGTGAAGGCGGAAGGTAAACTGACCACGTGTCAGGTCTCTGCAAGACAGTCAGGGGAAGAGTGTAATTGGCAGTTGAATACAGGTCTGGAAAGCAGCTGGAGGTTCACGACAGAGGGATAGCTTGATGGGTCATTGGGATGTAGATATTGGTTGATCTGTGGATGTGTTGAGGTCCTTGAAAACGGGAGGAGTGTGCAGATCAGAATCTGGGGGAATTTCAGGGGCATTCAGAGAGAGATGTGTCTGCACAGACTGAAGATGGGAGAGACCCTGGGCAAGATAAGGTCCACTAAGTGACAGTTAGCTGTAGCCACAGAGTTGGCGGTGGCCTTGGGCATGATGCCTAGGTGGGCTGTGTGTGGGAGGGGGAATGAGACTGTGGTAGATTAGAGGGTGAGTGGAAGTGAGGAAGTGGACATTGCCAGGCTGGACTTTCCTACTGGGAACCTAGACTGTGAGGGGAAGGAGGGAGAGTGCCATTATGAAGAGCAAATGTAGATCTAACTGTGGTTGAATTTGTGCACATTTTTGAGACTGATTTCACATTGTTAAATTCACACATCCAAAAGAGAACAAAAAACACTTTTGTTAGGCAATGAGTTCTTTTTTTTTTTTTTTTTTTGGTTTGAAAAAATGTAGTTACTTGGCACAATTCTTCAAAATGGGGGAGCCTTTGGAGGACAGACTCCATGAGACACGGTTGGGCTGTGAGCTTCTGGGGCAGGGACTGCTCTGTGGTTGTCCTGGGCTCCTGGGTATGGTGTGTGCAGAGCGAGCAGGCGTTGTTGAGAAATCCTTTTCGAGTTCACTTTTCCATGACGTTTATGCCTCCTCCCCAGCATCCTTCTCTATCCTCCAGACTGATTACTAGGGTTGCAGTCCCTGAGGCCTGAGCTCAGCCATCCAGACACAAAGGCTCACCTGGGGGGTGACTTTAAGGGTGTGCTGGGCAAAGACTCGGTGGAAAATATGCTTCAACTGTCCCATCTCAGCTTAAGGTAGATAAGGGGAGATGATCGCCCTTACCATCTATGTGAAAATGCCCCTATTTCTGCTGTGGTTTGGCTTGGGCTACCTCGGGTGGTGGGTGTTATCCCCAGGGCAGTGGGCTGGAAGGACGCTGGAAAAGCACATCCTGAGCCCGCCCCACGAGAGGCACCTTCATCTAATTTTCACAGGGACTCTGTGTTGTTTGTGACTTGCTCAAGGGAATGCTGGGGACTCGGAAGTCCACATTCTTTCCACCACACCACATAGGCTTCCAGGGGCTTCCTGAGGGCTCAGGGGTTATTGAAACCAAGGAAACGACTAGCCTATCTGTCCCATTCTCTTGTCTTATTATAGGGTATATAATAAGGTATATTCACCAGAGGGTGTATATGTGTGTGGGGAGGTTCCTGAATGAGGGGTGGTCAGGCATATTTCTGGGGGTTAACCTCCAGTGACAAATCTGGCATTCCTACCATGCTATGGTTTACCTACTGGATTAATTGATATTTCCTGCCTCACAGATAAACCCTTGATTCTCAGTGTCTTCACATACTTCAGGTTTATTTCTCACATATGTGAAGTCCAAATGTTCCTGGTCATAGACTGCTTTCCTCCAAGTGGGCATCAGGGAGCCCAGCTCCTTCCTTCTCATGGCTTTGCCGTCTCGCACATGTGATTTCCGTGGCTGCTATGCTCTGGCGGAAGTGGAAAGAGCCTGGAGGATTGCCACGGGAGGTTCTCATGGGTTGGTCCTAGAAGTTGCGTGTGTCACTTCTGCTCACATTCCATTGCCTGGAACTGGTCACGTGGGCTCACACAGCTGCAAGGAAGGGCCCAGGAGGAAGGAGCAATGTGTCTGGCGATCAGCTGGCCTGCCTCTGCCATACCCACCCGGGCTAGAAAGTCACCCACCCCTCAGCTGACTTGTTATTGGTATATTCGCCACAGTTATCCACGATTGCATCGAGACCTCCTTGTGCCAGATCCTGGCATTTTGGAGTTTGATGAAAGAAGGGGAGTATCATGAACCAAAGGGTCTAGAGCAGAGACCACGTACCTGATGTGGCGTATGAGGCAGCACTCGGATCCCTCCATCCACGTTGTGTGGGAGCTGTATGGGATGGTGGTTACAGATGTGGGCTCTGAACTCTGGCTCTAGGATGTCAAGTCACAAGTTCCTTACTTCTGGCCATGTGCCCTTGCCAAGTTGCCAACTTTTCTAATTCTTTGAAAAGTGGGGATACCATTATCATTAGATAACAGTATCTAATGATGCCTTGGTTTGTTACAATGATTAACTTCTTTAATACATAGAAAGCTTTTTACCTTGCTGCTCAAGACTTCATAGATGCTCGTTAAATGTCAAGGATTATTATGTTCCCAAGGTCTGAGCATTCATTCATTCATTTAGCACATACTGTATAGAGAGGGCCTTGTGCTAGGAACTGGGAGTAGGGAAGTCAAAAATTAATTTCAGCACAGGACTTACTGTAACCGAGGTAAGTACAGATCCTGTGGGACAGATCCAACGCATTTTGGAAAGGGGTTGGCGACAGGGAGGTGGAGAGTGTCTAGAGGAGAAGAGCTTTGAAGGAAGACTAGGAGTTAGTGGGGTAAAAGGATTTGTTCACATCCATGTGCTGTGCTTAAGAACAGTAAGTATGGGGCTTCCCTGGTGGCGCAGTGGTTGAGAGTCCGCCTGCTGATGCAGGGAACACGGGTTTGTGCCCCGGTCCTGGAAGATCCCACATGCCGTGGAGCGGCTGGGCCTGTGAGCCGTGGCTGCTGAGCCAGCGTGTCCGGAACCTGTGCTCCGCAGCGGGAGAGGCCACAACAGTGAGAGGCCTGCGTAGTACCGCAAAAAAAAAACAGTAAGTATGGTATATGATATGTCAGACTTACTGTTTTTTCAAACGGGCAAGCTTCTTTGCCTCGCAGCAGGATTCTCCTAACGTGAACAGGATTCATACCCAGTGTCCCTGAAATTGATGTTAGTCAATGAAAAATATGCGAAGCTCTGATTTTGAGAGACAGAAGTCTTATCTATTGACACGGCCATTGTTTCTCCTCGTTGGAGTCTGATGGCATGTGCAACAGATCTGGGCTGATCTGGACCTGCCCTTGGGGAGTTTTTAGGGAATCTGTACACTGCAGGGAAGAATGCTCCCTGCTTTCAGGGAACTGCAGTCTGCTGGCTGCACTGTCTAGGGACTGTCAGAACACAGGAGTGTTCTCCCCAGGCAAGGGATGGTAGGCGCTGAAAGCTAAGAGCAGGGAGCCCCTACCCAACCTTCCCTGTGGATGTTGAAGCAGATTTTACAGGTGCTGAGTGAGGGAGGGGCGGCATTGGTGGTGGTGGCCTGGGGAAGGCAGAATAAGAGATAAAAATTGGAATTTGGCAGGGCTGAGCTTCCAAAGGCTTCCTGGAGTCAAATGAGATTTGGAAGGAAGACTGAGAGGAGCCCAGATGACTTACAAAAAAAACAAAAACAAAAACCAAGAAATTATGCCATTGAGCCAAATAAAAAAACAGCAGGATTCTTTCACTATTTATTTTATTACACTTTAACTCAAAAGTATTTTAGATAATTTGCTTCATTGTTAATTAGGCCACAAATTCTGTCCTCTGGCCTTGGACAGCTCCTACTGTAAGGTGGCGATGGTTTGTTTTTTTAATGCATTTTATTATATTTTTTTTATTGTGGGAAAATATGCATGACAAAATTTACTATTATGACCGTTTTTAAATGTTCGAATTCAGTGGCATTAAGTATATTCACATGGTTGTGCAACCATCACCACCATTGATCTCCAGAACTTTTTCATCATCCCAAATTGAAAATCTGTACCCATTAAACAATAACTCCCATTTCCCTCTTCCCCCAGCCCCTGTCTTTCTGTCTTTATGAATTTCTACTTTCTGTCTCTATGAATTTGCTTATTCTAGGTATCCCTCCCATTAGTTTTGAGATAGGGTGGCCTCCTGGAAATTGGAATTTGGAGTTCACAGTACTCCCAGGCAGCCAATGGGTCATGAAGGTGATTTAGGGCATATGCAGAATAGGCTGCTGAGTTTTTAGTGGTGAGATGGGCTTGGTGTGTGTGCTGAGATGAATGTTATTTTGTCAGGTCCTAGCCTATAACCAGGTAGGCAGGTGTCCTTCTTGTGGGGTTGACTGGCAGGGGGTCTGTGGGCATAGCTGAGATCATGTCAGAGGTATTATCTTCCCCACTTTCAAGTCTGTGGTCCAGTGAGCAGAGGTGTGGCAGGAATGCAGTCTTGGGGACCTCATCCCTCACCTGTTGGAATGTAAGCCCGTTCATTAGATTAGCAGTGTCAGGGCTTCTTACAGGATGGCCCTTTCTTTTCTGGAGAAGAATGGCATTGCTAGTGTGGCTGGAGCCGTACAGGCCTGAGGAAGAGAAGATACATGAGACCAAGATAGTCTAGTCAGGGAGAGAAGACTCCAGGACTTGGAACGTATAGAGGAGGGAGTTATAAAAGCGGTGTGTGCTTCCAGTAGAAAATCTGGAAATAAAGAAAAGTATAAACCTAAACATAAATCATCTGAAATACCATCACACACACGACCACTGTTCACTTTTGGCTTGTTTCCTTTCTCCTTTAGATATTACTCTAAGGAGTTGGAATCATATCGAGTACTTGAATTTGTATCCTGCTCTTTTCACTCTGATTTAGGGCATACGCATTTTCCAGAAGGATTAAATGTCTTTATAAATATTATTTTAAAGGACTGCCTAATCCTTTATTGTTTGGTTGCTCCGTAACTTATGAAGCCACACCCCGTTGTTGACGTTTGCAGTCTCTAGGAGCCTGAAAGAACTTCAGGGACTACAGAACTTAACCCATTTAATTGACACGGCGGCTTCAGTAAAAGCAGGTCGTATTATTTCCGTCTCCATGGCTCATATCAATCGGTGACGAAGAGCGTGGATTTTGAAGTGAGATGGAACTGGGCTCATTTTACAGCATGTCCACTCGGTACCTTGGCAAATGGGGGGGGTTGCTTGCCCCTCTGAATCTGCCTTCTCTTCAGTCAAATAAGGATGGTTGAATGAGATCATGGATGTAAAGGACCTGGGACAGGGTCTGGCACCCGTGAGCAGCTGAGCAGTGTGGTTGTCGCTGTTCAGATGAGGCTCAGTCTCCTCATGCCCAGGCCCGAGTTCTGCCCGCCTCAAAGGCTTTGCTTCTCCTAGAGAGTTCTTAAAGACAGGCTTAGCAGTACAAGCAGAGATGTGGGACACTGGCCAGAAATCATGGTGGAAAAATTAAAAAATTTGTACGTGTGTGTTCGTGTACACACATGCATACAAGCATGCATATATGCAATCCATACACACATAGACATACATTTACACACATACTCATATATATGCATACATGTACGTGAACACACGCACACACACGTAGCAGCCACACATGGCAAATTTATACTTGCTTAAGGAAAGTGAGATGAGCCAGTTCTGGAATTACCCCCTACCCCCAAAGTCCTTGCTTCTTACAGAGTAGAAACAGAGAGAGAGAGAGAAGCACCCTACCCCACAGACTTCTTGTGAGGACCCCATAGGATACTGTGAAAGAGCCTGGCTGCCGTGGCCCCTGGTGATGTTGGCCTCCTTCCTGGCACTGTGACCGGTCAGCATATGGGTCTCTGGCTCATGGGTTCGGGGTTGGGGGGTCAATCTCAGGTCATCCTGGGATCTGTTACTGTGAGTCATTCCACAAGGAAATGGACTGAGGTGAGGAGGTGGGAATGTGTGAGGTCATTTCAAGCCAGAGCAGTGGAGTCAAGTCGCTATTGAAAAGGAGTGAGGGGAGGGCTGGGGATGGAAGAGCAAGACCACATGGCCTTGGCCTCTCACAGGAGGAGCAGCACAGAAGGCCAGGGCCTGCGGTGCCCCTGGAGTCTCTTTTCCGAGCTCCCCACCCTGGGCCGGTGTAGACAGAGGGCAGTGTCCAGGCCCTGCTGCAGGCTGGGCGCTTGGGTGGGCTTTCACAGTATGTCTCTTGGGTGCGTTTTCATTAGCCTTTCCAGTCGGGGCTCCGGATGGCATGTGTAAGTAGACTGCGTGTGTGAGTTCAGCCTGCATGGAAGGGGCTTTGACTTCCTGTGGGTGATCTCAAGGGCTAAAACCAGGAGTGGGGAGGAGCTATTGGAGAGACAGCATTGATCTCCCTGGAGAGCAGCTAACAGGAATCATCTCACCGAGGCTCTCTTCCAGCCAGAGGAGGCAAGGGTGGGGCAGGCTGCCCCAGGAAGTGGTACGTGCTCCACTCGGGGAGTTGACCGAGGGAAGGCTGGGACCCCTGGCTGGAAGGAGATTCAAAGTGGCCCTTTCGGTCCCTTCCCAACGCTGGGAGTTGCCCCTTTAGGTTCAAGTTGGTGTCACGTGCCCTGGTAGATGGAAAGCCAGGCCTCCCTGGGCCAGGTGAGAGGGTGATGCCTGCAGACACCACCTGTAAACCAGGTGTTCTGCCCATGCTGGGCTCTGCAGAGAGGCAGCGTGGGAGGCATTTCCCACCGCCTTGGCCCTGGCTGCCTCCTGCCTCATCTCAGATGTCAGATCCAAGTAGCCATGACCCAGGGTCTTCCGAGTGCGAGGCACAGAGCCGGGGGCTTCTAGTCTTTCCAACCACCTGTGGGTGCACAGGGGTGAAGACCCCCATTTCACTGCCGTGGAAACTGGGCCCTGCCCCATGGCCCTTTGGGGAGGTTAACCTGGGAGATGGTAAGTTTGAATGGGGGGCTTAGCAGTGGAAATGAGGAGAGGGTTTGGTTTTTAGATTGCATTTACCTTGAAACATGTCTGTGAGCCTTCAGGGTAGGGTTGAGGGCTGTGCTTACCTCATGCTGCTTTGAGGGAAGGTTCTGCCCGGTATCCCTCCCAGCCCTCCTTAAGTTTTTATAGAACTCCGTTTTATCCACTGCCTGGTCACACTCTTTGATGCCATTTGGCAGGTGATGAGGCCCAGGAAAGGCAGGGGGTGGGAGTCCCCACATGTGAGTGCATTGGCAGCTCTTGGGCCAAGGAGGCTCATCTCTCATTTTGAGAGCTACTCAGGGCCTCTGCATAAACCTTGAACTTGTCTCCCAGTTGTCATGGGCTAAGAGCCCATTACCAGTGCTAGGATCTGAGGCCCTGGGTTCTAATTTGTAACAGCCAGAGGCAGGGACAGGGAATTGCTTTGTGACTCATAAAGTCACATAGGCAGAACCACAAATAAGGGACTCCAGTTGGCAAAGACCAAATTGTTTCAAGGCTATTCTTAGAAACTAAAGCATCACGTCTTGTTTCTTCCCGGAAAATGCAGAAACCTTTCATATTTCTGAGTAGTTGGTTTTATTTATATTTCATATCAAACTCCAAAAAGGCAACAGCTGGGTAGTGATTGGCAAGGAAGGCTAACGAGAGCTATTACCCAGGATCCTCTGATTTAACTAAACCTTGATCTTCTTCTTTTAAGGAAAGAGAGGGGTATCCAGCAAAATACTGCACTCCAGTTTCTGGAAGCTGGGACTCAGACTCAGGGGAACCCTTCTAAATCAGCCTTTCTAGTTCACTCACAGAACTACCTTGTACCATGGATGTTTTCAGTTCATTACCCAAATTTCCTCATATGAGGTTCCCCACTTTTCTTATGAGGAACTTAAAACTTGGAAGCGGAGTTGTCCAAGGCTACACAGTTAGGAAGTGGATTTGACACCAGATCTTCTGTATAGAAAGCCCATGGCCTCTAATTGTAAAGTATATATAATTGCTTGACCTGGGAAGCTAGTACCAGCGGTCATAATTATGTTCCTTCTTCTCTTCCTTTTGGTCTGATGACGTTTGAGCCATCTGACAAATAGTCATGAGTGCTGGTCATCATGGAGTCACTAGGTGCTAAATACATTACCCACGTGATTGAATTCATTCCTTACCCCCCTGTGACTCGAGTATTGGTATCCCCACTGATCAGATGAGAAGACAGGCTGAGACAGACTAGATAAAATGCCGAGGGTCACACGGCTAGCGAGTGCGTGAGACCAGACTCACACCCAGGTTTGCCACACTCCGAATATCTGGATGCTTTTCTGGGAGGAGACCTACTCCGCATGGGTGTCAGAGTTATTTCTCAGGTCTCTGACTTCAATTGCAAAGCGGTTTTAAAGGTTGAGACTAAACCCTTTAGACGGCAGGGAGGCAGGGCCGAGCCTGGCACGGGCTGCGCGGGCACAGTCCCAGGCAGGGCTTATCTTCTTCTGTCCAGCCATCTCCCTCCACCTTCCCGTATCTCACTCCAGATAAGAGCTAGTTCCTGGAGCTCTCACACCCACCCAGGGCCCTCAGCACCACTTTGTCTCTTTCCCTTGGGGCCCTAAAATTAAGTTGTTCATTTTTCTTTTGTGGGAGGAGGGGAGGCGGCTGGGGGGGTTGGGAGGAGTCAGGTTCTTCCAGTTTATAAATTATTCTCTGGGAGTCGGGTCTGGCTTGATAACTCAGAACAGTTCACCATTTTAGACAAGGCGGAGTTGGCGACTTGGAGAATTGATTTACAAAACTCTTTTTTCAAACTAGTGCCTCCCCAGCTTCAAATCTGCCCCAGGTGATGGCTTCAGCATACATCACATCACGCTGGTGCTCCTAGGGCCAGGCTCTGCCATCACTCAGGAATCTCTCACTCCACAGCAACTCTGCAAGCTCTCATACAAAAGAAGCAGCTGAGGCTCAGAGCTTACATGGCTTAGGTGAAGCCAGGTGGGCAGTGAGGGGCCAAGCTGAGCTTTGGACCCAGGTTTCAAGAGGCCCAAAGCCTGTGGTTTTTCTCTGCACCACCTGCCCATCGTCAGAAAGGACTGGAGGATTCCAGTGGAACTCAGGTAGCTTTGCAGTTGTCAATCAGCTACTGCAGCCCTTGTTCAATCCCGGACATAGAAGTGGTTCCAAAGATAGATAAAGACAGAGGATGTTCATATGCTCTGAAAAGCGAACGAGCCTTGTTCTCTGTTTATGCTCTCTGGGTGGTGAGTCTTGCACATGGGGAAAGTTGAGACTTTCCCCATGTGCAAGAGGCAAAGTTTATGTGAGTGACGCCAACGTGAGCGCTGCAGACATTAAAGGAGCCGACTGATCATGTCTTTTGGTGCCAGCTTTCCAAGTTGGTTGAATTTGTTGAGTTGAGGGGACTAGAGTACGGAGTCCCGTCTGCAGAGTGGAGCTTGGCTGGGCCTGGAGCAGGGAATGTACTGTTCTCCCTTCGGCCGAGCCTGGTGCCAGGCCCGTTGGAAGCTCTTGGGGGAAGAGAGATGGGAGGGACGGGTCCTACACTGTATCCCGTGCCACTGCACCCATCAGTATCTGGCTGCCTGGAGAGCTTGTTGGCCCCCAGCAGGCAGCCCCTCACAGGTGGTGTCCAGCCAGGCCACATAACATGCATGTGTGTGTTTTTCTTTCTCCTGCTGTCCCAGCTTTCTCCTGCTTCCCAGCTTCTCCTCATTGTGCTGGGCAGCCCCTCAGCTGCCTCCTTCTCCAGTCCACCCCGGCCATCTTCCCAAAGACTCGTCTCACCCCGCTGCTCTGTCTCCTGAGCCCCACGGCCCTCTGGAGAAGCCAGGCCCCCCCTACGGTCTGCCCCAGACACCCCATCACACCTGGTCACCAGTCCTGAACTCCCGACACCTTGAACTTGCTGTCATTCTGCAGCTGTGCTGGCTCTTTCCAGACTCATGCCTTCATATGGTCCATTCCCCAGTCTTCTAGTGAAAACCACCTTGTTCCTAAAATTGTATCGTTTTGGCATTTCCCTCTTGTGCCTCCTCTGGACTCCTCCAGGCTCTGTTTAACATCTTCTTTGGGCTTCCGTGTGCTGTGTTCATTTTTTACAAGTGCTGGCCTGGTTGTCTTGTAATCAACTATTTACGGGCCTGCCTTCCTCACTAGGCTCCGTCTTTGTATCCCCAACATCTAGGGTGATGCGTGGCCCTTGCTAAGGCACCAGTAGTTATTGCTGAATGAATGAGTAAAAGATTAAGGAAGAAGATAAACACCATTCTCTGCTTTCAGTTTTATAAAGCCAGCCCGCAATCTAAATGCACCCACTGTGGCATTTCGGTCTGGAGAGTGGGAAGCTGCCCAGCCCGAGGGCTTTGTCTCTGTTTGCTGACCTCCCCCTGCCAGGCCTCTGTCGGGGGGAGCTTGATATGCGTTTACAGACCCCCTCAAGCCCTCCTGGCAGCTGGGCCAGCCCCAGCTCCTTCACACTTATCTTCTTGCACTAGCTTTAGATTCTGGAAAAATAGCTGGTGCTTTGGAAAATCAGCTCTAATTTATTTTTGTTCCTTTGAAACTTAAATGACTTTCCTAAGAAAATGCCTGAGGTTAGAGTGGTGCAGAGAAGAAAGGACGATGGCCAAAACCCAGGCAAGCTATTTTTGTGATGTGAATGAACCTCCATCGTGGTTTTTCCTTCCTTCAGACTAAGCACTTGTTCCAAATAGCTCCCAGCTTGGGCTTACAAAGCACAGGCTCCTTTTGTGCATCAGGAGGAACCCCACGTGTCTCTCTCTCTTTCTGTATGTCTGACTGAGGTGGATGCTGTGCTTCTAGCAGATACTAGGAATGGAGAGGAATTTTGAGAAGTTGCCATTTGCTGTCTGTAGAAGGGAAAGACCCGCCTTCTGGTAACTAACGAAGGAAGACTTAAAAGTGTGGTGTCTAAGGATAGGTGGGATGGTGGTCATGAAATCTAGGGAGGCATGTGCTTTGCTTTTTGGGGGCTGTGCACTCATGTCATGTGATTAGGTTACGTTAACATTGGCACCAGGAATTATAGGTTTCCAACAGTGCTAAATCTGGTGTGCCCTTCTGGGTTTTGTTTGTTTTCCTTTTGCTAGTTAGTACTTCCAGAACCACTGCTCATAGCAAGATTGACCAGGTAATATTGACGTCAGCCAGGATAGATCTTTGGCAATGTGTAGTTCTTTTCAGCCAGCCAGGGGAGTGGAGTGTTGGGGAGAGAGAGTGCCAGCAAGGCAGCATTGCCAGGTTAGAAGGTATGATTATACCTGTCCTATGCATTATGTATGTTTAGTATTAAGTGTTATGTTTAGTATGTTAGTGTCTTAAAGGAATTGTATTTTTACCTCTCCGCACCTTCTCCCCACTCTACCCTCATCCAGGAAGCTCACCTCTGCCTCTGCCTACCTTTGCAGGTGTGACGTTTCTCCAGGTACTTCATGGTGTTCTCCTCCATCCTCTCCACACCACTGCTCTACGTGGCTCCTGAAACATGGGGGAAAACGAGGACGAGAAGCAGGCCCAGGCCGGGCAGGTTTTCGAGAACTTTGTCCAGGCTTCCACGTGCAAAGGCACCCTCCAGGCCTTCAACATCCTCACACGGCACCTGGATCTAGACCCCCTGGACCACAGAAACTTTTATTCCAAGCTCAAGTCCAAGGTGACCACCTGGAAGGCCAAGGCCCTGTGGTACAAACTGGACAAGCGTGGGTCCCACAAGGAGTATAAGCGAGGGAAGTCCTGTATGAACACCAAGGTAAGGGAAACTCCAGCGTGGATGCTTCTCACCCTGTGGGCCATGTGGGTTGGCTTGTCGGGAGGTTAGGAAACTGTTGCCATTTTGCCATTGTAAGGTTCTTAGTGGGTGTGGATGTGTTTTATTGTTTGGCTCAGCTGAAGGTTGCCTTTGTCTGTATATGAACAGCTTATCCTGGTCGGGGGCTTCTGTCTCATGGTGGCCTCAGCAGCTCTTCTTGTATCCTTCCCAAGGCGGAGAAGATGAAGGCATGCTTGATGCTATCCTGTTTCTACTATTACTACTACCACTACTTCTTCTAGTAGCTACTGTTTACCAGGTAGCTTCTTTGGGCCAGGTGCATTCTGTACGTGGTCTTGTTGAACAGCACAGTAGTCCTTTGGATCATTTAATAAGCGATATGAAATCTGAGAAGGCAGTTACCTTGCCCAAAGTTACGTAATAAGAAGGCAACCTCGATCTCTCTGATTCTAGGGCTTAGGCCCTAAATTCCCTAGAGAGGCATAATTAGAGTTGTGTCGCCCTGGGAGCAAACATTTTAGAAAGCTCCCTGACTTTAGTTGGGTAAGAAATAGATCTTTGGGGCTTCCCTGGTGGCGCAGTCGTTGAGCGTCTGCCTGCCGATGCGGGGGACGCGGCTTCGTGCCCCGGTCCGGGAAGATCCCACATGCCGCGGAGCGGCTGGGCCCGTGAGCCATGGCCACTGAGCCTGCGCGTCCGGAGCCTGTGCTCTGCAACGGGAGAGGCCACAACAGTGAGAGGGCCGTGTACCGCGCAAAAAAAAAAAAAAAAGAAATAGGTCTTTGGTCTTTACTGTCTTTTCTTCCCTCTCTCTCTCTTCCTCTTCACATCTCCGCATTCTCCACCTCCCCATCCCCTTCCTCTGCTCAGGATCCCACTCACAGCTAACCCTCCACAAGCTGGTCACTTTCCCCACTGAGTGGCCGTAGGCGACATCGGTGAACTTGGGGCTGCCCAGCGCATCACATCTCTGATAGCTCTGCACCACCCATCCCCAAATGGGCAGCCAGAAGTCAAGACTTCCCTGGGGGCTGTCAGCCCTGGGCACTGTTCCAGGCTGCATGTTTAGGTTAAAAGCAGCGAGCGAGCTGTATTTAGACCTCACAGGAGGTAGCTCAGCCAGAGCCCTTGGAATTCTAGTCAGTGCCAATCCTAGACAAGAGGATTGAACTCTCCATAGAGATCAGGACTGTTGTGTTTTTGTTTTGGTGATGTGGAGCTGTTGAGTCCACCGTGGGATACGCCGCTTTCCCTTGCCCCGGGGGAGACAGCTGCCAGGCTCCTCTGAGCCTGGGACGCACAGACCGTTTGGAGCACAGGCAAGCATTCCATCAGGCTGAAGCAGCCCAGTCGCCTTAGCCCAGAGCATATTAGCCATCCAGGAAGGGCCTGCCTGTAACCTGCCAAGCTTCGGCCTTACACAGAGGAGAGGGAAGCGTTAAAGAATAACGGGGGGTGGGAGGTGGGGCCAGTATCCTAAGTGCCACCCCTGCCCAGTACCTCCTTTCCTAGTTGTTGTAACTTCACGGTTCGTGGTTCACTGGGCAGCTCTTCAGAGTTCCAGGAGGGGGAAGCTTTTAACTTTCAAAGCTTCACCCTTTTCCGTAATTGTATATGGTGGTTTTCTTTTAAAATGACCCATAGAAGTCAGGCGGCTGGGGTGCAATATGTTTTCTCAAGGAAGATTTTCAGAGCTCTTATTGTATCAGAAAATGCATTGCCCCATACACCCAACAGTTTCTAGCTGCTGAGGGACTCTCTTGGTGATCTGAAGACAGACCTTCGGAGGGAGTCGGCCAGCAGAGGGATGGAATGGAGAATTGACCACCATGAAGATGTCCTTTCAAAAATCACTAGCTGGTTGCCTGGTCTGTCTGGCCAGCCCCTATTTTATAAGCTATGATGGCTTGAAGTGGAAGAGTCCTTACATCCTGTGGTTGGCAGGTCATCGTTGATGCCTAAGATATAAAGGAAAAGGACTGTCTTTAGTTAGTGAAGCTGGGTAAGAGTGGTTCTTGCCCAGGAATTTATACGCCTTTCTCAGGAGGAGGAGCAAAGACATTTGAAATGTGGTAACCCATCCCATAAAAACTACTTGGATCCTAAAGCGTAGAAGATACATTTGAAAATGCACTCTACGGATGGTTATGACTGTGCTAGGCTACTTTATCCTCATGTTTCAGAAACTCAAACTAACCTAAACAAAACAGGGAAATGAGGGAAGTGATTAACTCGTATAAACAGGAAGGTCCAGACACTCACAGTCTTTCCCATCCTCTCTCCTTCCATCTCTCTTAGATGTTTTGCTCTGTTTTGGCTTCATTCTTCCCTCCTGCAAACAGATTTTCTTCATGATGCTAGCCTCTCGTTCATATCTTTGTAGCTCTGTGACCCAAAAGACCAGAATCTTTCTCTTCCTGCTCGGTATGGAAAAAAATCTCAGGGAAGGATTTCAACTGGCTCACCCCTGGGCCAGTTATTGTGGCCAAAGCCAGAGGAGCTGACCACTGTCTTTGGCAGCCCTTTTAAACATCACATGATTGACATGAGGGAGGAACAGGTCCCCAGGGATGTGGAGGTGGGAGATAGACAAACAGCAGGTGTCCTCTACCTGACAGGTGACTGCTTGTTTGCTTTCTGGTTATGGAACAGGCCTCGCCATGTTGGAGTCACGTGGCTGTGTAGTGCTCACTCTAAGAGCCTGGCGCTCCTGGTTGTGAGTCAAGCAAAACAGAACGCAGTCCTCCCTCTTTTCCGACATGAACAGAGACTGTCTTGCTCACACACCTCACTTAGGTTTATCCTTTGGTATACTAGTTTACGTCGTCAAGCATTAGCCAAACGAGAAGTGCTGGGCATTACTGTACACATGGTTCATCATTAACGCTAAGCCGTGTAGCAAAGGCGTGTCAGGTACCAGGCCTATAGCCAAGCTCCTGCTTAGCCACAGGTAGAATGGGAATGAATGAAATGCAGCCAGAACTCCCACCTTCGCCCTGATGTGGATGCCTCTCGGCACCATCTGGAGTGGATCTGGGCCTCAGCTATTCACAAACATTAATTAGCCCCTTCCAGGCGCTATGAGCCCTGTCTGCTCCCTCATGCCAGCAGGACTGTGTGTGTGTGTGTGTGTGTGTGTGTGTGTGTGTGTGTGTGTGTTAGTGGTGATGGCAGCGGGAGATTGGTGACCGGGATCTATTTGGAGAAGATGACCTCTGGTACAGGTGCCAGGGGACAGGGAGGAGGACCTACAAGGTCCCTAGAGCAGTGGTCTAGGTGCCAGCTGCATAATCTAACTTGAGATCAGTGTTCATTATTGATTATTATGTATGAGGGTTTTGCCAGGCACTTGATAATTCTTTCCCTGGGTGTGATCTGTTTGCATAAGAAAGGAGTGAACCAACGAGCAAGCCAAAGAAACTCTTTCAGGACTGATATTGGCTCTGAATTAGGGCAGTACCCGGATCAAATGCCACATCCAATTGTGTAATGTTCCTGGGGAAAACAGCCCTGAAGAAAATGCAATACATAATTTGGCCTGGGAATTACCATCATCACAAAGTCATGGAGACTGCTCGTTTATTTTATATGTACCTTTAATGCTAGGAGAAACTTGAAAGAATGTTGTGTACAATCTCTGCATTTGACAGATGACAACCAGGGGGCCCAGGAACCTGAAGCTATTTGGTTGAAGCTAGCGGGGAGCATTGCCAAGATTCGGATTCTGTTTATTGGTTTCCTCATACAGTGTTTCGTTCATTCATTCATTAGGTATTTCAAATACCCTAATACCTGAGTAGGTATTTGACAGAGGAAATGGTTTGAAAGATTAATAAGAAGTGGTTCTCACTTGAGCTTTCTATAGAGAGGACAGAAGTGTCATCATTTCTGTATTTATTCAGTTAATCATTTATGGGGTGAATGATTATTGAGCAGCTACTATGTGCCAGGCACTTGTCTAGGCACAAGACAGCCACTTAATAGCTCTGCGGCCTTAGGCAAGTTACCGAAATCCCTGATCCTCAGTAGACATCTCTGTAAAATGAGGATAATAATGGTACTTCCTTCATGGAGTTACTGTGAGGATTAAATAAGGTAATCTTTGTAAAGTGTTTAGAATGCTGCCTAGTACATAATAAGTGATCAGTAAATGTTTAGCTATTATTATCATTAATATCCTAAGTGCTATGAGAGAGTTGTATATACTGTTCTGCAGGAGTACAGAAGAGCGACTGGGGTAGTCTGGGAATGCTTCCTGCAAGAGGAGGTATGATTTGGGGCTTGAGAGACGAGTAGGAGTTTGCCTTGCTTTACTGAAGGAACAGCTAGAGGGAACATAAGGCAGAGAAACATATTTTGGTAAGAGTACATTACTCATGGAATGGGAATGAAGGTACCTGTGGAGAGAGGGAAGCAGGGAGAGCGTGAGAACTAGAGAGAACAGAATGGATGAATGGCAGGAGACCAGAAAGGCCTCCTGGGGCCAGACTGTGAAGAGAGGATCCCTCGGTCAAACAGAGGACCTGGAGGGTCATTGAGCATGAGCCCCCGATTCTCAATCCAGGGTTCTTTCTCCCACCCTCCAGGGGGCGGCTCAGTAATCACAGGTAACCAGTTCAGACCAGAAGGCATTTGTACATCATTGCCATAAAAACCTGCTTGCAGGAAATGACTCATGGGCTTCTGTCACCAGCAGCTATGGGACCAGCCTATATAATGAAAACTCTTGCGTTATCCTGTGACAAGGAAATGTCTGTGTTTTGTAAACATCCAGCAGGGTCATGCCACACCTTTTGCACTTGAACGTGACCTTTGCCTGCCTTTGTGTCTGCACTGGCTCCCCAGTGGTGGGTAACCCAGGCCCTGGTAATGCTTGCAGCCCAACTCATTACGTGGTTCCCGAGCTTCATGAGCAGAGCACAGCAGGAGCAAGGAGGGAGGGAGGGAGGGAGGGGTGAAGCTGGGAGGGAAGGCCGCTATCTCCCAGCCTAGATAAACCTATCTGACATTCCCCACCTCTGAAATCACCCACCAGGGCCCTCAAAGCCAGGCTGTGCTACACTGGCTGGGAAATGTCTAGCACCACTTTGCCTAATACGGACAGTTGCAGGCGTAACCGACAGAGTAGAGGATGGTCCCTGTGGTGTGACCTTCTGTACTAGTTGAACAAAAAGCTGCCATAGGACTTCCCTGGTGGCACAGTGGTTAAGAATCCACCTGCCAGTGGAGGGGACATGGGTTCGAACCCTGACCCGGGAAGATCTCACATACCACGGAGCAACTAAGCCCATGCGCCACAACTTCTGAGCCTGCACTCTAGAGCCCATGAGCCACAACTACTGAAGCCCGCGTGCCGCAACTACTGAAGCCCGCGTGCCTAGAGCCCATGCTCCACAACAAGAGAAGCCACCTCAATGAGAGGCCCGTGCACCGCAACGAAGAGTAGCCCCTGCTCGCTGCAACTAGAGAAAGCCCACGCACAGCAACAAAGACCCAATGCAGCCAAAAATAAATAAAATAAAATAAAATAAATAATTTTAAAAAAAAGCTGCCATAAACTCTGGATCTGTCCGCTTACCTGACAGTGGACTTGGGCGCTGTTACACTAGGCACATCTGCAAGCCTACATTACCAACTGGGTTGTGTGAATCACTACACTTGTCACCACAGCTCCACGCAAAGTGTATGGGGTTTGCGTGAGTGCGTGCATTGAACATGCCATGTGAGCTTGAGGAAATCCATTCCCAACAATATTAAACCGAGATGAAAAAATTCTTTTTTGGCTGTCTTCATAGGACGTGGTTAATCCGGGTTCACTGTGGTTCATTTTACAAGTACATTTATAAATAAAGACTTCTTTGTCTTTTTAAGAACAAACTAATTTGTTTTCTTTAATTAAAAAAGAAATGCATGCTCATGATAAAAAACAATAATTCAAGTAGGAGAAGAAAATATACTGTGAAAGGAAGTGCCTTTGCCCAGGCCACCAAGTTTCCTCCCTAGAGGCATCCACTGTGCCATTTCCCGTGTGCCCTTCCTGAAAGTCTTTACACGTGTGTGCTTGCGTGTGTGTGCATGTGTGCATGCAAGCATATGAATGTGTGCATCCCCCTTTCTCTTATTTAATGGGAAAAATTTTTACATATTTGTTGTACACCTTTTTTTCACTGAAAAATATATCTTGGAGATTGTTTTATATCAGTACATGGGGAATCTAACCCTTTTATTATTTTCATGGCTTTTTAAGGCTTGATATTTTATGGTTCCATCACAATTTATTTAACTGCTTAGGTTGTTTCCAGTCTATTGCTGTCTTAAACAGTACTGCAGTACACTTCCTCATACACACTTTGTATGCACATGAAAACATGTCTACGGGATACATTGTGAAAATTTCGAAGTCCAAGGGTGTGTGTGTTGCATTGACAATGTTATAGGCATTGTCAAGTTCTCGTTCGTGGAGGTTCTTGCAGTAGACACTCCCAAAAATAGTGCAGGAGAGTGATAAGAAGAGCCCTGGGATGTTGCCTTCTTGGATTTCCTTAGCTTGGCCGAGTGGGCATTGGGATGGACACCCTCTGAGTCCTGGAGTCTGGGCTGGGTGGCCTTGAATGGGGCCACTGAGTAAAGAGCAGTTTGGTAGCAATATGGT
This sequence comes from Stenella coeruleoalba, assembly GCF_951394435.1. Classification (NCBI taxonomy): domain Eukaryota; kingdom Metazoa; phylum Chordata; class Mammalia; order Artiodactyla; family Delphinidae; genus Stenella; species Stenella coeruleoalba. The sequence goes on along the minus strand of NC_137154.1, from coordinate 43,301,653 downwards.
AGGGACCGCTGCTGCCCCTGTAATAATCACAATCACAACTATGTCATTAGTGTTACTGCCCAACGTTTGCATAGTGCTTTATAGTTTCACATACATGGTTTCATTAAGAAGTTTGCTTTCTCTGTAAAAGGTGAATGCTCTTTAAAAGAAGAGCAAATACAAGTGTATGCTTTCCTCTTCAAAACGTCATCTAATAGTGGGAGCTGTTAGAGCCCTGGCCCATGTAGGATCTGTACTCTTTGTGCTGAACAGGGGTACCTTCCTGACCTAGCTAACTTGTTCTCTTTATGATTCAATTTAAACTAGTATCACCTCCTCCAGGGAGCCTACCCTGACAGCCTTTCTACATCCCCCTTCTCTTATTTCACCCCCAGTTGGGTTTGGTGCCCCCATGGGCTCCCAGACTCTGGTCCTACCACTACCTTGCTGATCGGTATCCCTCATTTACTGCTTTTTTGGCCACTTTCCCACTCATCGTGAACTCCCTGAGGACAGGGACCATGTCTGGCTCACCTTTGGGTCTGAAGCACCCAGCACAGGGCTTGACACAGGGAGGGTGCTCAGGGACTAAACGAACTGTGTAGCTCAAGAGGCTTCTTTCTGGAGCAATACAAATAGCATACTATTAACATATGTAGTTCTTTCTGGAGCTGTACTGGGTGAGTCCTGGTATTTCCAAGCCCTGATAGTGGGTTTACAGAAGCCGGGACCAGCCAGCCCCTTATTTCCTTATTCAAACATCTGTGCAGATTTGCATCTGACCATTGCTTGTGGGCATCCTCTCCCTGTGGTGTGGGATGAGGACCACAGCCTTGTCTGTGCCTTGACTAACATCGGGCTGTTCATGGAGCTTTCAAGGGGGACAGGGAAACTGGGCCTGTAGGCCTGTGAGGCTGAAGGGCTGGGCCTCCTTTTTCTTGGCGAAAAAAGAAAAACCTCTCACAGTTCCTGGCCCACCCAGGGTTGCAGAAGGCCTTAGGGAATCTCTGGCCAGGATTATGCAAATTAATGTGTACCACTGGGCAGGGCAAGAGGAAACCATGAAGCAGTTTGATGCTCTGCTTCCCAGACTGGAAGGTCTCTTGGCTTCCCTCCTCCTGCTCATTGGAGGCTCTTGCTGGGCTTTGCTTTTTTTTCATAATAAAAAATATCTTGGAGATCAGTATATTCCATGGCAGAGGATTTTTCCACTTAGTGTGAATATATCTATCTCCTATCAACCAGGTGGGGTACCAGGCTGAGTTCGGCCTTCCTGCCACAGGGAAGCTCCTGGGCAATTCACTGGGCCCAGCACTTAGTTTGTTCTCCCCTCTGAATCAGAAAGGATTGCACTCAGCTGCAGGTAACTGAAAACTCAACTTCAGAGACTTAAACAAATAGGGGCTTATTTTTTAAACAGATGTCAGGAGAAAGGTGGTGACTGGAAATTCAATGGCTGTGTTCTCTGTGATTCTCTGGGCCAGTGCTGTCCAATAGAAATATAAGGTGAGCTACATATGTAATTAAAAATTTTCTAGTACCCACAGTTTAAAAAGTACAAAGAAATGGTGAAATTGATTTTAATAATATTTTTCATTTAACATAATATATCCACAATATTATTATTTCAGCATGTAGTCAATATATAAAATTATTACTGAGCTATTTTACAGTCTTCTTTTTTTGGTATTGTCTCTGAAATTCTATGTGTTTAACAGCTCAGCTCAATTCAGATTAGCCACATTTGAAATCCTCAGTAGCCTCATGTGACTAATGACTGTTGAATTGGATAGTGCAGCTCTAGGCTTTTCCTCATACTTGTCACCTTGTAGTCACAAGATGGCTGCTGCAGCTCCAGCCATCATGTCTGGTTTTGAGGCAGGAAGAAGGTAGAAGGGGCTGCTTAAGCTACATACATTGCTTTATCACATACACAAAAGTGTTTCCAGAAACCCCATTAAAATATAAGCTCCTTGGGGGCAGGAGTTTTTGTCTTTATAGTCTCTGCTGATTTTCCAGCCCCTAGAATAGTAACTAACTAACGAATAGGACATATTTGTCACGGGTTGAGTTCTTCAGAAGTAGATGCTTAGAAGGTGTTTGGGGTGCAATGTGTTCATTAGTAATCAACACCTGTGGAAGGAATGGGGGAGGGAAGCAGGAATGGGCAGAAGAAGTCAAACTATGTAAAAGAGAACCAGATGCCCGTGAGTTCAAGCAGCTGAGTCTTTTCCTGCTTGGCCTTTTAGCCAGTGAGTTTTGCAAGAGACGGGTGGGAGGCCACACAGACCTCAGTTGATATAGGATGATCAGCTGTGAGCTACCAGCTCTCTCTATAACATGTTTAACGTATACACCAATGCAAATAGTGTATTATAGAACATGTATAGTTATAGACATGTATATTTAAGGGGAGTAAGTTGTAAATTTAATAGTATATACATGAATTCTTTTATTATATATTAAATTATATTACATAAAAAACTATTTACCTTAAACTTCTATGCAGCTTCTTGGGAAGAAAACCCGAACGTGTTTTAACTTCAGAGCCTTCAGCTGTATGGAACGTATTTCACTGCCACCTGGCATATCCCACACCTCCTCTTATGCGTCGTGGTCTTAAGAGATACAGGGCAGCGAGCTATCACCAAAGGTTCATCAATGGGAATTCAGCAGTGGGAAGATTTTTATTCTCAGATCCTTTCTTCAGAGAGAGCTGTCTAAATCTAAGGAACATACCTGGGAAAATTCTTTTATGTCCAAATCTGCAGAAGTCCAGGGAAGTTCCTTTACCCCTTCTAGTTGGCATGCCCGTGTTTACCATGCAGCTGTGCGTCGTTCTCTCTGCTTTAAGGAAGCGATCTTTTCCATTTTCTCCCTCTCTCTTTTTCCCTCTCTCTGCCTCTGTCTCTGTTTCTTTCTTTGGTATTCCTAATGTTTCCCTTTTTTTACTGAGGTAAAATATGTATGACATAAAATTTGCCATTTTAACCATTTTAAAATATATAAATCAGTGGCATTAATTACATTCTCAATGTTATACAACCGTCACCATTTTCTATTTCCAAAATTTTTCACTGTCCCAGATAGAACCTCTGTACCCAAAGCAATAACTCTCCAGTCCCCGCTCCCTTCTCCCTAGCCCCTGGTAACCTCTGATCTAGTTTCTGTCTCTATAAATTTTCCTATTCTAGATATTTCATGTAAGTGGGATCGTATAATATTTGTCTTTTTGTATCTGGTTTATTTCACTTAGCATAGTGTTTTCAAGGTTCATCCAAGTGGTAGCAAGTATCAGAACTTTATTCCTTTCTTTTTTCCAATTTTAGTAATATGTTTATTTAACTCAGTTTATCAAAAATATTTTGATATGGAATCACTATAAAAGTTATTAATAGGATATTTTAGATTTTTGTACTAAGACTTCAAAATCTGGTGTGTATTTACCCTGTTAGTACATCTCAATTTGGATGCTAAATTTTAATCAGAAATACTTAATCTGTATTTAGATTTCATAATATTTACAGTTAAAAAAGTAGATTTACGTGTCCAACTCATTTCAGTCATACTTAGTTTCCCACTAACTGAATTGAGTCTGGGTTTATTTTTTAATTGTGGTAAAATATATAACATTAAATTTACCATTTTAAGCATTTTTCAGTATGCAGTTCAGTGTACATTTACACTGTTGTGCAGCCAACACACCATCCACCTCCCAGACTTTTTTCATCATCCAAACTGAAACTCTACCCATTAAACAATAATTTCCTACTCTCCCCTCCCCTGAACCCCTGGCAAGCACGATTCTACTTTCTGTCTCTGTGAATTTGGCTACTCTAGGTACCTTATATAAGTGGAATCATACATATTTGTCCTTTTGTGACTGGTTTATTTGACTTAGAATAATGTCATCAAGGTTCATCCATGTTGTAGCATGTGTCAGAATTTCCTTCCTTTTCAAGGCTGAATAGTATTTTGCTGTATGTACATACCACATTTTGTTTATCCATTCATCCCTCTCTGGACACTTGGGTTGTTTCCTCCTTTTGGCTTTTGTGAATAATGCTGCCATGAACCTTGGTATACAGTATCAGCTCAAGTTCCCGTTTTCAGTTCTTAGGGGCATATACCTAGGAGTGGAATTGCTAAGTTATATGGTAATTCTGTGTTTAACTTTTTGAGGAACCACCAAACTGTTTCCACTTACTCTTATTTTTAAAACTGCCATCCCTGGGGCTTCCCTGGTGGTGCAGTGGTTGAGAGTCCGCCTGCCGATGCAGGGGACACGGGTTCGTGCCCCGGTCCGGGAAGATCCCACATGCCGCGGAGCAGCTGGGCCCATGAGCCATGGCCGCTGAGCCTGCGCGTCCAGAGCCTGTGCTCCACAACGGGAGAGGCCACAACAGTGAGAGGCCCGCGTACCGGAAAAAAAAAAAATTGCCAACCCTGAGTTAAATTGTTCACAGTTATTAATTCATTCAAAAAATCATTTGGAATGTCTACTACGTGCCAGGCACCAGGGATATAGCAGTAAAGAGAGCAGATAAAATTCCTCCCTTCTTGGAGTTTACATTCTTAGTGAGAGACAACAAATAAATATATGTGGCCTGAGTGTGCATACCTCTGTGTGTGTGTGTGTGTGTGTGTGTGTGTGTGTGTGTGTGTGTTGGTGGTAAACTGCTAGGGAGAAAAAACAAGGTGAGGGCAATGTGGGTGCCCCGACCAGAGGTGGGTTACTGTTTTATATCGGATGCCCTAGAAAGGCTTCTGTGAGACGGTGACATTTGAGCAGAGACCTTAAGGAAGTGAGGCATGAGCATGTGGCTCTTAGACAAAGGGAACAGCAACAGGCGGAGAGATGCTGACAAGCGAGCATGCTCAGTATATTCTCCAAACAGCAGGGAGACCCATGCAACTAGAAAGAGCCAGGCCGGGGTGGTAAGACATGGGTCCAGGAAGGGAATGGATCCAGATCGCATGGGCCTTGGAACAACTGGAAAAACTTTGTCTTTTACTCTGAATGAGATGTAGGGCTACTGGAGGCGGTTGAGCAGAGTCACGTGATCTGACCTCCTCACGGAGGGACTTGCAAAACCTTGGAGATGAAGAAAGGAAAGGTATACTAGAGTCTCTCCCTCTGTGAATAACAGCTCTCTCAGGCCTAAGGAATTTATTGCATCCTCTGCTCATCCTGTCTTAGAAGAGCTGCTTGCTCTTTCACCACAGGCCAGCAGATTAGGGACAGGCTGAGACCAGCCTTGCTGCCCAGGCAGGGTTATTCCCATTGAAAGTCTTCCTGGAAGGGAAAAAGTCCTCCCGAATATCCGCAGCACCTAACACTATGCAAGAATGAGTAGATCCCTTAATTTACTCTTTTCTCTCTGATTTAGCGACTGCTATCCAAGTGCCAGTCCTCTGGGCACCAGAGGAGGATGACAGCAGAGAAGGCCCCTGCACTGGTGGAGCTTTCCATCCGGTCCAGGGAGAATAGAAACAGACAAAGATAACTTTATCATGTCATCCCAAGAAGGTCATAAACAGGGTATTATGATAGAAAGAACCAGGGGAGGGGAGTTGATTCTAGACAGAGTGGCTGGGAGGTGACATTTAAGCTGAGATCTCTGAGTAAGAAGCAGCCAGCTGGTAAAGAGCATGTTCAGCGAGGACAGTAAGTGCAAAGGCCCTGAGGTGAGAAAGCTCTCGGCCAGCTGGAACAGGCAGCAGGGCAGCCAAGAGGGGCCTGGAGGGGAGTGAGCAGGGGAGTCCATGGTAGGAGGTGAGGTTGGGTGGGGAGACAGGAGGCAGATCACTGAAAGGCCTTTCATGTAGTCCATTCTAACAAATTTAGGTTTTATTCTCTCTTTGAATACCAGCTCCACTGCTTGCTAAGTAGTATGACCTTGCCTCTTGGAGCCTCTGTTTGTTCATCTGTGAAATGGGAACAATAATAGTTATAGGGCTGGCATGAAGGTTATACGCCAAATGCACATAAAGCATTTAAAGTGCCTCGTAGCTGTTAATTACCTCCTCTCCTTCTTGAAGCTCTCCTATTGGATTTGTGACACAACTTTTTGGACACATTTTTTTAAAGTCATCTTCATGCTCTTTCTCCTTTTTCGCTATATGTACTCAGTGTCCTCCAAGGGCTTGTCTTTGACTCCTTTTTCTTCTGCTGGGTGTGCTTTCTGGGGGAAATCTCAGCTACACTCAGCTGTCACCGCTCCCCTTGGCCATGAAGACGACTCTCTACTTTTGTATCTGTGGCCCTTACCTGTCTCTTGAGCCCCATGACCCCACTTAGGTCCCTTAAGACATCTTCAGGATGCCTGTTGGACACCTTTAAACCACATTCACCATCTTCTTTCTGAAACCTGCTTCTCTTCCTCTGTTTCTCTAAATCCTGAAAGCTCAATCCTACAAACCATCGTGGACTCCCATCTGCTTTCTTCCCCCAGTCGCTGCACCTCCCTTTGCAATTTTATTCATATCCATCCCCTTCTCTCCATTGCCACTGCCTGCACTTCGGTGGAAGCAGCAGTCTCTTACCCAGGTGATGGCAGAACACAGCTCTGAAGTTTCTTTTGCCTTTTCCTCCCGTCCAGTCCAGCTGCTGACCCCCACAGAGTTGTCCTTCCGAAGCACAGATCTGATTGTGGCTCTTTGCTCACATCCATGGCTCCCCAGTGCCTTGCACAGCAGTTCCTCCTCCAGGCTGGCCTGGTGTTCTGTCTGATCAACCCATCTCCTACCTTGGGTTCCAGACCTCCCTTCTCACATGCCCCATGCTGGCCACACTCCCTCCTTGCTCTCAGCCTCCTGTGCACCCTGCCTCTGGCCAGCATTCCACCACTGCAGTCCAGCCACAGAGCAGCCCCTTCTCAGAGACCTCAGCCTCTGTGGCTCCAGCAACTTCCATCTCCCACCTTCAGCTCGGTGACCCATCCCCAGGGTCACAGCTCGGAGTCTGCCACCACCTGGTACTGCTCCACCTAAATCCTCCTTTGAAATGCTCCTCTCTAACCACAGCTCTGAACTGCTGCTTCTCTCACTGTGTGCCTCTCACAAAACCTGTTGCCAACCCGGGTTTCCATCCTCAGTCAACTCCTCCCTTTTCTGTCCATCTGTCAGCCTAGCCTCCCCTGGCCTTCACTTTCTTGCCCATCCTGGCGCCTGTGTTCTGTCTTTGTAGCCGCGTTCAGCAGCTTCTCAAAGGCCCGACTTCAGGTCAGCCCAGCCTTAGGAGATCTGACATTCACTCTGCCCCCATCCTCAAGGCTGCCGGACTCCGCTAAAGTAGCAGAGCCCGAGACGGGAGGGTCTCGGTACCAAGTTGTGAGAACTCAGTGCTGAACATCTTAGTGCTGTCAGGACAGCCTTTTAAGAAAGTCTAGCCAGTTTTCTGTCTAAGTGGTCCCCAGCCTTTATCTCCCTCTCTACCTTTCAGCCCCTCCCCTTTAAGCAGCTGTCCTACTTCTCAGGAAAACCACTGTCATCAGCTCTGTTTCTTCTTTCCTTCTTCTCAACGAAATTCATGAGCAAGATAATCTCTGTACTCCTTGCTTCCTGGCTTCACCTCCCTCTCACTTCCAACCCGCTGTGGCTTCATTCCGCTGTGCCAGTAGAAATGCTTTTTTGGGGTCACCAGGGGCCTAAGAGTTAGCCAAGACTATGGCTGCTTTTGCATCCTCGTCTACTGGACCTCTTTCAGACACTGGACATGGTAGATCACTATCTCCGTGAAACTCTTCTCCTTAGAGAGGCGCCTAGGTGTAGCCCATGACCCCTGGTCCTTGAGGGAGGGGAGAATGTAGGTTATGTTCCTTTGCAAGGAATTGTAAACCTGAGTATTGACAGGTCCAAACTCTGCCTGTTTTTTCATATTTTCTTGGCAGGAAGCTTTTCCATAAAGAGCACGTCATTGACCTTTTTTCTGCTGCTGAACTCAGCGACAGGTATGGTGGCATGGATTTATGCTGCCTTCTTGTGCTGTAAGAGCCTCTTGTCTTTTTCCCTAATAGATTTACTCTGGGGCTCCAGATCATATCAAATGACATGGTTCATTAGAATTTAGCTGTACATCACAATGCTACAAAGCTCTTCTGCTTGCAAAGCAATTTTACATCCAGTATCTCACTGGATTCTCACAGTAACTCTGTGGGGTAATATGGGCTGGCATGATCATCCCTACTTTCCAGAGGAGGAAACTGATGCTTAATTGGAATAAAGGACTCGCCTGGAATTTCACAGCGATAAGTGGAAGAATGCAAGAATGTTCAAAACCAGCAGTCCATATGTTGTTGCCAGTTGTTTGACCTTTGTTTGAGGACTTCAATACAGACAGTGACCCTCGGAAAGATGTAAAATCCATTGTGTCTCCAACCACATCATTTCTTCAACACTTAGTATTGGGTGTTAAGGATACAGAGATGGCTCAGACATTATTCTTACCTTTATTTTCAAAAGAAATTTTACCTGAAATATTTAAGATAGACAACAGCATTACTTAGTATTTATGAACTGATGATTTTAGAACTTCACATTTGAATGTTTGCTTATTAGAGGGTCTCAGTTAATATGCTGATGCCATGAAGCTCTTTTGATGGATGTAATAGTTTGAAATTTTGGATTAAGGATGGCACTTGCAGGCTTATATCAGATTTAGTATCTAATTTATTTTGTTTTCTTTACACAGATTCAAAATAGGGTTTCAAGTGAAATAGCTTTTAACAGCCTGCTTTGCAATCTCTCCAATTACAATAATCCAGAAACTTGACATGTAGTAGATAGATGTGTCCAATTTACTTTAAGATTCAACTTTGAAACCAAAATTTTCTAATCTGTTGAATGAAGGTAATATTTACCCTGTTCAGAGAGCTGTAAGTAGGAAGTGAGTCATAGTAGCAGGGGGCCTGTAACATTGTAAACCTTCAGCAAATGGTCACTGTTACTGTTCTGGCCTACAGCTTGAAGGAAAGGGTTGACAACTGTCCCCCATGCTAAGGATTCTGGCAGTGCTGGTGTGATATGGGTTTTGTTTGTTTTTTGTGGTTGCATCCTTTTTTTCCCTTTATTTTCTTAGAGCAGTTTTTGTTTCACAGCACAATTGAGGGAAAGGTATAGAAATTTCCCATATATCCCCCATCCCCACACATGCGTAGCCTCCCCACTATCAGCATCCTGCACCAGAGCGGATCATTGTTACAGTTGATGACCCTATGATGTGATGACACATCAAAATCACCCAAAGTCTGTAGTTGGACTTAGGGTTCATTCTCAGTGTTAAACACTCTATGGGTTTGGGCAAATGTATAGTGTCATGTATCTTTTTACTGCCCTAAAACTCCCCTGTGCTCCATCTATTCATCTTGCCTTTTCACCCCACTCCATCCTACTCCCCTGGCAACCACTAATCTTTTTTACTGTCTTCATAGTTTTTTGACATTTCTTTTCCGAAAGGTCATATAGTTGGAATCACACAGTAGGTAGCCTTTTCACACTGGCTTCCTTCACTTAGTGATAATGCATTTAAGGTGCCTACATGCCTTTTTATGGCTGGATAGCTCACTTCTTTTTAGTGCTGAGTAATATTCCACGGTCTGGGTGTACCACAGTTTATCCATTCCCCTGTGAAGGACATCTTGCTTGCTTCCAAGTTTTGCAATTATGAATAAAGCTGCTATCAACATTCATGTGCAGGTTTTTGGACATAAGTTTTCTTCTTCTTTGGGTAAATACCAAGGAGCTTGATTGCTGGATTGTATGGTAAGAGTGTGTTTGGTTTTGTAAGAAACTGCTAACCTATCTTCCAAAGTGGCTGTACCCTTTTGCATTCCTATCAGCAGTGAATGAGAGTTCCTTTTGCTCCACCTCCTCACCAGCATTTGGTGTTGTCAGTGTTACGGACTTTGGCCATTCTAATAGATATGTAGTGGTATCTCCTTGTTTTAATTTGCATTTCCATGATGACATATGATGTGGAACATCTTTTCGTATGCTTATTTTCCATCTGTAGTGTTACAAGGTTTTCGTTTTTTTTTTTTTTTTACAAATTTATTTATTTGTTTTATTTTTGGCTGTGTTGGGTCTTCGTTGCTGTGCGTGGGCTTTCTGTAGTTGCAGCGAGCAGGGGCTACTCTCTGTTGTGGTGCACGGGCTTCTCATTGTGGTGGCTTCTCTTGTTGCAGAGCACGGGCTCTAGGCATGCGGGCTCAGTAGTTGTGGTACATGGGCTCAGTAGTTGTGGCACACGGGCTCTAGAGTGCAGGCTCAGTGGTTGTGGCGCATGGGCTTAGTTGCTCCGCAGCATGTGGGATCTTCCCGGGCCAGGGATCGAATCCATGTGCCCGGCATTGGCAGGCGGATTCTTAACCACTGCACCACCAGGAAGCCTGATACAAGGTTTTTTAATCTTTAAGAGTCTGTGAACTTGGATAGGGGGGCAAAATCTTTATTTTCACTAACCTCTAACTGAAATGTAGCATTTCCCCCAATCATGAATCTGGCAGCAAATCTACCTTAGGAGTGCCTGTGATTTGTCACCAATAGAAATCACAGATATTTTCACTTATCCTTGCAGTTGTAGATATCTCAATCTCTGGTTTACACTTATTACTATTTGGAAATTATATTAGGCCTTAGACCTGCAGCTAGATCTCATCATTTAATATATTATTAGATATGTTAAATGTGTTAACATTTTATCTTATGCATTAAAAGGTATTATTCTGAGAAAGTGTGCATAAGCTTCCCTGGGTTGCCAGAGTGACCCAGGGCATAGAAATGGTCAAGGACCCCTGGTCTGATGTCACAGACTTGGGAACTAGGGACCAAGAGCTGTGTAGGGCCTGCCTGTGTGCAGCAGGGGGTGGTGGAATGTTGGGAAGAGCCTGGGAGGGACCTGGGTCAAATCTCTGCTCCTTCACTTATTAGTTTACAATCCTGGGCCAATTACTTGAGTGGTTTGAGCCCCAAATTCCTTATCTGTAAAGCAGCAATATTAAAACATACCTTACTGGCTTTGACACACATATAAAGAATCATTTCTAGCACATAGGAAGTCTTCAGAAACATAAATTACCCTCTCCCTTCCTCTCTGCTCTGTTTCCTCTTGTGTGACGTGAGAGGTCTTAGTAGAAGGCCTCTCTTAAATTTGTTGTGATCCTGCGTCTTTCTTGTTATCGAGGCCAAACCAGATAGTCCATTGCTGTGGAGTCAGAGCTGGTGTCTTCATGCGCCATGGCATTGCTAGTCTCCTTTCCTGGAGCAGCAGGGAGAACCAGCGTCCTCAGACCTTTCCCGGCGCTTCCGCTGTCCACCTTGGCTTTCCCTGGCTCCCCTCCAGGCTGAGCTCATGGGTTAAGAATGCATAGGCCGAGCTGCTCCCTGAGCGCCTGAGAGAGGGCCGATGGTGGAACATGTTCTAAGAGCATTCTCTCCACTTCATGTCTGGGACCGCTGATAGCAGACCTGGGAAACCCATTAATCATCATCCTCAGTGGCTCAGCAGACCCACGACCACTCTCCCTGCTTCTCCATCTGTTGTTTCAAGCTGACTGTTCTTAGATGGAAAAAATGTAGCCTATTGTTGTCTTGGTGAGAAGGTGCTAAAGTGACAAAACGCTTCTCTGTACAGGAAGTGAGGAGTATGCGGGGAAGGTGGCTCGATGCCATCATGGAACCGTATCCTGCTCCTTTTTTTTCTTAATTAGGCTCTGAATCAAAAAAGGCTTTATGGTCACTGGGTTCAGATGACACGTATTGTGGTTTTGTTTTTCGGTTGTTGAACTGTGCTGGGCCTTGGAACCATGTTCTAATCAGACCCAATTTTCAGAGTAGGTGAAAATGTATGGTGTGCCCAGCTGAGCGCTGCTCTGTTCGTTAGAATGATTGCTAGATGGGCACCAGTGGGCACCCACTTGGAGCACAGCAGGGGAGGACCATCACCCACACTCTACATGTCCTCCTCCCTGTTGCAGACCAGATGTGGAACCTCCACTCCAGCTCAGAGCCCAGAACTAACCACCTCTGCTCGCCATAAGCCTGCAGGAGAATTGAGTGTGACGGAGTTTCTGAGACTGAGCTGAGCCAGGAGGGGCTGATGGTGTGTCTTGTCTCTTAAATATCACTGGGAAGATGCTGGCTGGGGACTGTTGAGGTGAGAGGGGCCTTCCTGCCCCAGCACGTAGGAGAGTTAGGTACACCAGGGGCTCCACTGAGATAGACGGCCCTCTAGGCTCTCACTTCTTCATGCCAAGAAGTGAGAGTGGTGTGGGTGTGGTGCTGTGCCTGAGACCATGGTCTTTGGGTTCAGACCAACCTGGGTTTACATCTCATTTTTAGCTGTGTGACCTCTGGCATCTTACTTAACCTCTCTGGGCCTCCATTTCCTCACTTGTAAACTGGAGATAATAGTACTCAGCTCACAGGGTGACTGTGAGACCTACATAAATTAATATATGTAGAGCACTTAAAACAGTGTCAGACACAGAATAAGTTATTGCCTTGGTGATTATTACTGTTTGTCAGGGTGAACGGGATCTGAACAGTGAGGATCTTTATCCCTGGCTGCCTCCCTTCTTGGGAGCTGTTCCTTGTTCTCCTTTCCCCCGGGGGTTAAGTTTGGGTGTCTGTTTCCCAGAGGAGGGAGGGCTCCACTACGGACTCTAACCACTGGACTTACTGCCCATGGAGGCTGCAGAGTTGGTGCTCCCGGCTTCTCTGAAACTCCAGCCCAGGAGAGGTGAACTGGGGACAGCGCCAGCCTCCAGTCTGTCGGCAGGGCACCTAACTCCTGAATGTCCTGCCCTTTTATCTGTCCCAGAGAATGTCTGACATTTGGGTTTTGTGATGAAATTGTCTGGCCTCCCTGAGAGGTTTCACAAATAGATTCCAGACATTGTAGTAAACCAGGCCTTTCTGTATTTTTACTAAGACAAGAATGAGCTTGGGGCAATAATTTCTGGGATCCCTCTCTTCAGTCTTCTGGGGGAGGGGGATTGGGGTGGGGTTCACTTTGGTGGTTAATAGCAACAGTGGTAACTAACCCTTAGTGGGCCCTGTTGTTTTCATTTCCGCCTTCAAGCCTTAGGGACTGATGAGGTTATCTCCATCTCTCAGCCCCTAGGTGCTCAGAATCTCTCCAGTTAGCTGAGTCTCCTGAATCTTCCTGCCTTAGGAGTTCGCAGAGCTGGAGGGGAGGAAGTGAGGCTTCACGTGGCCTAGAAAGTCATCAAAAAGCTGACGGCCACAGGAGGGGCTCCTCACCTACAACCCCCAAGATTCCTCCTATTTATTTGAGGTGCTGGGCTCACAGCAATGATTAGCTTCAGTTCAACACACACATATATTTTGTGTCATGATGGCGGTGTTCTAGAGGCTGGGGATAAAGCAGTGAGCACTCCAGAAATGATTGCCGCTAGAATAAAAACCATTGCTATTATCTAGTGCTGGAGGGCATAGGGAAGAAATATGCCTCACTTCCCCGGTTCTAGAGCCCTTTTCCACACAGAAGGCCCTCCTTGCCCACATCCCTTCCCCTTGTTCTAAGCTTCTCATGCTTCCTTTCAGTCCAGATGACAGTCTGGCCATCTCCGAGCCTCCCCCTGCTGTGGTGGTGGTAGAGGGTGGAGTCTGAGCCTCCCGGCAGCTCTCTGACATGTGCAGATGTCATAGGTACCAATTCAATGGATGAGCACATTGAGGCCAGAGGAGACCAGGGCCCCCAAGTGCAGGAGCCCTGCCAGTCTCAGTGCCAGTTCTTAGTGTTCCTTGACTGCATGGCCATGCTCAGCTCTCCACGGGGAGGCTACGAGGATGGCCCAGCCCATATAAAGTGAAAGGAGAAGCTGTAAGACCTCTGGAAGCCTGGGTGAAACTGGGCTGACACCCCTGTACCCTGGCAGGCTTCACATTGAAGCCCAACCCCGCCTGCGGTCACATTTCCACACCACCACCAAAGACGTGGAAATTCTGTACCTCCTTCAGCCTAACCCGGATGCCTGCCAGGCACATAGTGGGTGCTTAGCACAGCTGCCCTGGAACTAGAAGGTGGGCCCAGCGGTTCTGACTGGGGCCACGGTTCCTGGCGCCGTTAAGGGTTTCCTTTCTTCTTTACTTGGGAGGGAGGTGGAGGCCCTCTAGCCAGCGGCAGGGGGAGGCTCTCCTTTATGGGATTAACTGGGACCTGCACTTTTGCTGGAAACTGTGGGAAGCGTGAAAAGCTCTCAAGTGCTTACAAAGTGGGTTTTGAAAAACAAACCTTGCCTACACAGGGATGAAGCAGAGGTTAGACATGGCTTTTTTGGGGGTGGGGTGGGGCTTAGCTGAATAACAGACTAGAAGGAACTCTGTAAGCAGGTCCATAAGCTTGTCTAGAGAACAATACGCACTCCGTATTGAGTAGATTTATGGTAACAACTATCATTTGTAAAAACGCTTTATAATTTATAAAGCCCTTTTTACATGCACTGTATGTGTGTGTAAATACTATATGTAACCTTCCCATTTAATGTTATTGAACACACACACACACACACACACACACACACACACACACACACACACCTCTCTTCATTCTGTCTGTCACATAGTGGAAAGAACCCGGGCTGGCTTGCAGTTTCTGGGCCTCAGTTTACCCATCTGCAAAATGAGATGATTGGGGGAGCCCTGACTGGGAGAGATGGTACAGGGATGTGACTGTCGCTGGCTCGGTGCTGCGTAGGAGTGTGGAGAGCAGGAGCTGATTGGCTCTGAGAGTGCTGGGCAGTTCAGGGGTGCCCGCTGCAGGTGGTGGGAACCCTGGGCATGAGCTAAGGGGAGGTTCTCTTCTGGAGCCACTGACTCAGAAGGGGGGATTTGCCTTTTCTTGGAGGCGGGCAGGAGAGGCTTAGGCCCCAAGGCCCGTGGGCACTGTACCCAGGCTGCCCTCTCAACCTGTCCTCAAGGTGATCTGATGGGATCGCTGCTCCACCACCATGCTAATCCTCATCAGGTAGAGTCTCTGAGGGATGAGTAGTGTTTCTCCTCAGAGAATGGGAGAGAGCAGTGATGACTTATGCAGAACCCAGACTCAGAGAGCAGAGGTGGACGGCGCTTCCCTGCTCTCCGCCCAAGAGCATCATCTCTGCCGTCCCCCTCTGCTCTCCTCCGCGGGGGGGATCCAGGTCCTCTTGTTCCTTTGTTTGTTTTCCTCTGTCTTACTCCTGTTCCATTTATCTTCTTCCTTCCTCTCTTTAATCCCATGGAGCTGTTTTCTTTTTAATTGTAAAGGGTTTTTTGTTTCTTGTTCCCTGTATAAAACATTGATGAGTTAACTGATTTCAAATTCAAGCGGGGACCATCTCTAAATTTTATTTTTGAATTATGTGCTTCAGTTTTTTTTTTTTTTTTTCCTTTAAATAATTAGTGACACATCCTGGCCCTGGCCCTCTCCAGCAGTGTGGTCTTGTGTCTCCATCTGTACAGTGGGGACAGTAATGCCCCTCAGAGGGTAGTAGTGGCTTACTGAGTGAATAAATGAAGTCCAGACAGTGGCAAGCCCCCAGCCCTTCCATTTGAATTACCCCAAAGATGTGTTGATCGTTACTGAGTGGTCCCAGGTGAGGGCCTTGGTTTTTCTGTATCTGACTCAAGATTGACTCAGATGCTGTGGTTTTGAGGGCTTTGTTTCAGGAGTTACTTGGGCTGGAATCAGCCCTGGGTCAGCAGCTGCTGGTAGAGGTGACTAGGTGTCTCCCGATTGTGGATGAGTTGTCTGTCTCTGTCTTGCTCCTCCGGTGGCTGCCTCCCTGAAAGCCTCAATGATTCCCACTGTCCGCGTGGGTGGGCTTCCCAGGGCCCCCTCCCCTGGTCTCTCTCTGTTTTCCCTCCATCTCTCTTTACCAGGTACCTGCCTCCACTCCCCACTTGCCCCACGCCATCCCATGGGGTAGATGGGTTGCTGGTGGGCAGGGACTGTTCTCGAAAGGGAAAGGAAAAGCTTGAGCTGCCAGCATCCCCAGAAGTTGTCTTTTCTGCCCTCTGACCGTTGTTCAGTGTTGCCTTTTGTCCCTCTGTCTCCACCGTTCATAAATGTGGGTGAGTGAGCCCCTTCTTCTTTCCTCTAGATCTGTGCTGTCCAGTATAGGTGCCACTAGCCACGTGGCTTGGACATGTGACATGTGACAAGTCCAAACTGAGATGTGCTGTAAGTGTAAAATACACACCTGATTTCAAAGACTTAGTATGAAAAAAAGGTTGCATAATAATAGCTTATTAGTACTTTTCATATGGATTACATGTTGAAATAATAATATTTTAGATATATTGAACTAAATAAATTACATTATTAAAATTAATTTTACTGTGGCTACCTGATAATTTAAAATTAAATGTGTGGCTCACATTATATTTCTGTTGCAGTGGTTCTTAACTGGTGGTGATGTTGCCTCCCCAGGGACACTTGGCAATATTTAGAGACGGTTCTGATTGCCATGCTCGGGGGAGAAGGTGATCTAGTTGGGAAAGGCCAGGGTTGCTGCTAAGCACCCTGCAATTCACAGGACAGTCCCCACCCCCAACTCTAAAAAATGATGCAGCCCCAAATGTCCATCGTGCCAAAGTTGAGAAACTCGGTTCTATTGGACACTCTTACTCTGGATGATGTAGTCTTGTCTTCTGGGCAATGACTCCAAAATCAGAGGCCCTAGGCATAGTAGAAAGAGCATAAATGGCCGGTGTCAGATACCTGCAACCATGGGCAGGTTAGTTAACATTTCAGAGCCTCCATTTCCTCATCTGTAAAATGAGCATAATGATAATACCCACTTTACAGGTTTCCAGCTAGGATTAAATGAGATTGACACGTACCATACCTGTTACATAGTAAACCGCCACTAAATAGAAGTTACTATTATTAAAAAACCTGTATCTTTTACTCTCTGGATCAACTATGGGGATTTCTCCATGCCTCCTGGATTTTTCTATGATACCTGACACTCAACAACTTGGAAACTAAATTCATAATTTCACTCTTCCTCTTCCCTCCCACTCCCTAAATGTATTCTTCTTTCTGACTTTCAGTCTTAGTTCACACTGGCACCACCCTCCCAGTCTTAGAATCTGAGTCAGTTTCACTTCCTCCTTCTACCCCCTCAAACCTGAATTTATAATTTGTTAACCTCTCTGGGGTAGGTATGTCTCCTCCACCCCACCTCTCCGATCCCACCTAGCAGGATCTCTTCACCCAGCCTGAGAGTGGCTGCCTTCTAGGTCCTGCCTCTGCTCTTTCCTCTTCCCTCTGTTTGTGGTTAGTGAACTCCATCTTGCTCAGAAACCCTCAGTGGTTTGTTGTTTTGTTTTGTTTTTGCTGAAGTGGGAGTACCTGTGGGCAGGAAATGTGACATGCCCATCTCCTAGCCCATTTCCTTAGTACCCAATGTGACGCCTAAGAAAAGGTGTTCCTTGAGTGTTTTCTGAATGAATGAATGACCAAATGTATGATAGATATCCTTTTCTCCTTGGTTTATTCTTGATAGGATCAGGTACTACAGGGAGCTAGGAGAGTGGTTTCCAAATGCCTTATTTTCCTTTTAATAGTTCAGCAGAGCATAACCCATGACCTCATCTACCTCTTTGCTCCCCCTCTACCCCACCCCCCCACCCACCCAGTGTTTAAGCTGGGGAAGCACTTTGTTTGTTCTACCTGGAGGGTTATAGCCATGACACAGTACATCTGGATCCCGGAAATCCCACCTTCCATATGTGGACTTCCTCAGCCAGCCTGAGGGGTGATGCCACAGTCCTTCCACTGGTCCAGGCCTGCCTCCAGAGAGCAGGTGCCCTAGATGCCCAGGCATGCCTTCCTTTTGGTGGCAGAAAGAATTCCCAAGCAGCTCCCAGCAGGCTGAGAGGAGAGGCTTTCCAGAAACATGTCCTTAAAGATGCTCTGATAAAGAAAACATAGTGTGTTCTTTGGCAGGTTGTAGACATGGGTGGGCAGGATGGTGTAAGTAACATTGGAGTCTCCCAATGTCTAGACACTGTGATCTATTCACAGTTTTGAAAACACTTTAATTACAAGCCACTTTATACTGTAAAGTGACCCACTTGGAAGCTGTCAAGAGCCTCCGAGTAAGTCTACTCACTTCTTTTGTAGCAGTTGCAAACAGAGTCAAAACTGTATTACACTGGTGAGAAGGGGTTCCCTGGACTGGAAGGCGTGTGAGATGCTATAGCCTTCTAAACGTAAATACACTAGGGTTTGTCTCCTGGAGCTGGTGATCCACATTGGGATATGGGACTTTTCTGTATAGCCGTCTTCTGTGGGTTGGGTACCAGACGTATATCCCACCTCCAGGAGGTGGATCAAGGTGCGACTGACCAGATGGATTTTCCCTTGGGAAATGTTAAGATTTGCTGTCACCTCTAGCTTTGTCACATCTGACGTTGTTCCCTCTATCTGAGCCTAGCTATTTCATCGGTAAATATGAGAAAAGTCCCAAATACTGCATATATTAGATAATAATGTCTTCCCTCCACTTTTGACAAGTCGAAAGACACTTCACTGCCCATTAGCGTGTCTAATCAGCTGCAGACAATCTGTGTACATACTAACTTGATATAATCCCAGGTAAAATAAGCAATGGTGGTAGTTAATAGTTTGGGCCCCAGATTTGAAAGTTGGACCCCTTGGTTTGAAATTTAGCTTTGCCTCTTACCAGATACATGCCTTTGAGCCGTGGGACCTTAGCTTCATCAGAAATGGGGAGAGAAAATAGTTCCTGTCTCATAAGTTAGTTTCTGACTCATTTAATAAGATACTATATGTAAAGCCCCTGAGACAATGTCTCAGTAAATATTGGCTATGACACTTCCGTTAGCCTCTGTGTGCATCCTGATTTGGGGTAAAGGCATGATTTGATGCATTTCTTCATTTGGCAAATATTTCATGGCACCTCCTATGGGTCAGGGACTATTCTGGCCCCTGTGGATACAGCATGAGTGAGGGAGAAAAGGCCCCTGCTTTGGTGGAGCTTACATTCCAGAGGGAGAGACACACAGTGAACTAGTTAATAAATAAAAAAGAGCTTTAGGGTTGTGATAAGCACTGTGCAGAAAATAAACAGGGAGATGTGTTGGATTAAACGAGGTGGGGCTGGGAAGGTATTACCGAGGAATGTGATGTTAGGGCTGAGACCTGAACGCAGAGATCTTCGGGAGGGCATCCCAGGAGTGGCAAGGGGAACCCATCTGAAAATGGCCTCTGGGCTCTCATGAATATTTTCTTGGGCCCCCTAAGGGGAAGGCAGCGGTAGGGAAGGAAGTGTCAGACAGGATGATCTAAGCCAGCGGTTGACAAAAATGTCTAAAATATTTACTATCTGGCTCATTACAGAGAAAGTGCACTGACTTGTGATCTAAAGTCCCTTCCAGGTCAGACGGTGCACGTACCTGTGAGCTCAGGGGGCACAGGGCAACTCACCAGTGCAGGGGACAGCAGCCCGGCTGCCTCTTGGGTGCCCAGGCTACAAGTGAGGTTCATCCACTTGCTGAAGATGCCCTGATAAAGGCAGTATGCCTGCCCCAAGGGATGCAAACCACTCCCAGCCTTTGAACTGGTGGGATCGCAGCATCCGTATCCCTGGATGGACTGGACCACATCTCTTAGGGATCCAAGTGCTGATTTCATTCTAGGACTGCTCCTCAGGAAGAAGGGAGGGAGGAGAGGAGCTGTCAGCCACTGCTATTGTTTATTGACTGCTTCTCCCGTGCTAGGCTAGGCTCTTTTGTGAACAATTCTACAGTTTACTAATTCCATCCCCATAACAACTGTAGTTGGTAGGCAATACCCTATTCCTCTTTTAGGGTTGAGGAAACTGAGGTCAAGAGAAATGAGTGTAGTAAGCTGCTGTGCTCGAAGGCACACAGCTGGCAAATGGCCTGCCAGCTTCAGAACCTGTCCCTTACTTTGCTACCCATATATGCTGTTTCTTGGTGGTGTTCCATCCAAGGGCTGGTAAGTCTTGACCTGTTTGCATGCCTGAACTAGGGCATGCTTAGACCCCTCAGCCATATTCATTCAGCACCTACCTATGGGGCTAGAGACCCTACAAAAGGAGAATAAGAAGGAGGCCAGCACATCCTTACAGCATATTCATAAGTGTATTCTTACCTGCTGCCTCCTTCTTGGGGAATATGCCAGGGCTCTTGGAGGGGTGGTTAGCTGGTCCCGATATGGCTGTGGAGTGGCAGGGGTGGCCTTGTGCTCCTTGGGCTCTCAGCCCAGCTCTGAGCTGGCTGCAGAAACAGCTGCTGGGCTCAGGTAAACAGTCTCTCCTTTGCTGACCTCAGAGCAATAGGAGTCGGTGAACGTGGAACAAACACCTGGCCTCTTCTCATGCAGATCCGTTACCAGGCCCACAGTGGCCTTTCTGTAGAGGCCAGCCTGGGACAAGGCTGCTGCCCCCTATAGGGTCAGCCTTGCCTGTGGCCATGAGTGGTCATAGGATGAGGTGGCACCAGTGGAGGAGTCTCACCAGGGAGAGAAGAGGGGCCAGAAAGGGGCAGCGGGCGCTAACGCTTGGGAGAAAAGTGGCAGCGAGGGCAATGTAAAAGAAAGAGCCAGCTGCCAGAGTCACGAGGATCTGGTAGTGAGTCCTGGCTCTGCCTTTTATTAGCCCTGTGATCTTAGGCCAGTGTAACACTGTGGATCTGAGTTTGTGCTCTGGAGCTAGAAGCCTGCGTCTGAATGCCAGTTCCTCCTTCCTACCTGCGACGTGACCTTGGGCACTCCAGTTAACCATTATGTGCCTCGGTTTCTTAATCTTGGGTTATTGTGAGGTTTGAGTAAGTTAATACATCTGAAGCACTTAGGTCAGTACTTGATAGAGTTAGGCTTCAACGAATGCCAGCTTTATTCAGTCACAGCACCTCTGGGTCTCAGTTTCTTAACTGTATACCGGGAAAAGCAATGCCACTTTCACTATGGAAATGAGCTGGTTGATTTAAAGAAAGCATCTGCTGCAGGTCTGGCATATGTGAGATACTCGGGAGATGCTTCTCCTGACATTAAGTGGCCCCCAGTCTTGGCACTTGTTGAGTGGAAATGTTTGACATTGGATGGATTTTGACAGCTGCTGGTCACAGCCCTGGCTGGGTTCTCTGGGCTGGGAAAGTGTAGGTGGGTACTCAGCCTGTGTTCTCCTTTCTCATTGGATTGAGTTACCCATGACGTTGGCCCCTTTCAGAAGTCACTAAGTCCTGGATGGGAAGGGGTGTCTTGCCATTGCTGTAGTTTTCCTACTGAATCCTGCCAGTGCCTGCTGCTGTCACTGCCACCACACCGGACTGGTCCACCCAGGGCCTTGCTGAGTACTCTCACCTCCCTTTTTTCTAATCATCACTGAACACTTAACCTGAGTCAGGCTAGTTGCTTGGGATGCAAAAGTGAGCCAGACATACCTCTACTTTTGAAGAGGTCACAGGAGGTCAGATAGACACACTTGAAAAAGAATTAAAAATCACTAAGAAATGGAGCAATGGAGGGTGTGGGGATTCCTCACTTGCCACCTCCCTCTCCCTAACTCCCTGCAATGGTCTCTAGAGCAGTGGTTAAAGGCAGGAAGGATTCCTGGAGCCAGGCACCTGGGTTTGAATCCTGGCTCCAGCACTTAAAAGTTACAGCTGTGAAATCGGCAGGATGAGTGTGCGTTGTTGAGAATAAAGGACTCTGAGTGCTGGCTATTATCATTGTAATGTTTAAAAGCAAAAGCTCACTAAGTAACTGAAAAGAAAGAGAGAAAGTGATAAATATGAACTTGTGTATCTTTCTGGAGGCTAGATTGTTTGTGTATCTTAGCTCTACTTTTTTCTCTACATATGGATTAAAAAACCTAGAGGTTTTTTATTTTGTTTTTTTTTAACATCTTTATTAGAGTGTAATTGCTTTACAATGGTGTGTTAGTTTCTGCTTTATAACAAAGTGAATCAGTTATACATATACATATGTTCCCATATCTCTTCCCTCTTGCATCTCCCTCCCTCCCACCCTCCCTATCCCACCCCTCCAGGCGGTCACAAAGCACCGAGCTGATCTCCCTGTGCTATGTGGCTGCTTCCCACTAGCTATCTATTTTACGTTTGGTAGTGTATATATGTCCATGCCACTGTCTCGCTTTGGCCCTAGAGTTTTTAGCTTTGAATATATCTAGACTCAGCCCGTCTCAGAAGTCTCTTTCCCTTATTTCTCCTAAAGGAATGTGAGATTCCTCCACACCCTTTTTTCGGGGCGGGGCGGGGGGGTGCGTCTTAGAAGGGCCTGTGGCTTCTGCTTGGGAGGAAAGCGAGTCAAGGCAGCTGGCTGGTCAAGCCCTCCCCTGTGACTAGAAGCTCCTTGCTGATAACAGTGTACACCAAAATGTCAGCACCAGAGCCCAGGGACAAGAACTCACCAGGTCCACTAAAGAAAGACCATTGATGGGGAGAAAACCGATGCTATAAGAAGCAACACGTATTGTACATTGTCACAGCAAATGGTATGTTTAGATGTGTACATTTTTTGTATGTAAATTTTACCTGAAAAGAAAAAACTTGAATAATGTATTCCTTTTTTATTTTTTATTGAAGTATAGTTGATTTACAATGTTGTGTTAATTACTGCTGTACAGCAAAGTGACTCAGTCATACATATATATATATTGGGTTGGCCCAAAAGTTCGTTTGAGTTTCGCTATAACATCTTATGGAAAAACCCGAACGAACTTTTGGGCCAACCCAATACATTCTTTTTCATATTCTTTTCCATTATGGTTTATCACAAGATATTGAATATAGTTTCCTGTGCTGTACAGTAGGACCTTATTGTTTATCCATTCTATATATACCAGTTTGCATCTGCTAATCTCAAACTCCCAATCCATCCCTCTCTCATCCCCCTTCCCTTGGCAACCACCAGACTATTCTCTATGTCCCTGATTCTGTTTCTGTTTCATAGATAGGTTTGTGTCATATTTTAGATTCCACATATAAGTGATATCATATGGTATTTGTCTTTCTCTTTCTGACTTACTTCACTTAGTATGATAATCTCTAGTTGCATCCATGTTGCTACAAATGGTATTATTTCATTCTTTTTTATGGCTGAGTAGTATTCCATTGTATATATGTACCACATCTTCTCTATCCATTCATCTGTCAACGGACATTTAGGTCGTTTCTATGTCTTGGCTATTGTGAATACTGCTGCTGTGAACATAGGGGTGCATGTATCTTTTTGAATTATAGTTTGATCTGCATATATGCCCAGGAGTGGGACTGCTGGATCATATGGTAGCTCTGTTTTTATTTTGGGGGGGAACCTCCATACTGTTTTCCATAATGGATGCACCAATTTACATTCCTACCAACAGTGTAGGAGGGGGCTCCCTTTTCTCCACACCTTCTCCAGCATTTGTTATTTGTAGACTTTTTTTTTTTTTGTGGTACGCAGTCCTCTCACTGTTGTGGCCTCTCCCATTGCGGAGCACAGGTTCCAGACGCGCAGGCCCAGCGGCCATGGCTTACGGGCCTAGCCGCTCCACGGCACGTGGGATCTTCCTGGACCAGGGCACGAACCCGTGTCCCCTGCATCGGCAGGCGGACTCTCAACCACTGCGCCACCAGGGAAGCCCTGTAGACTTTTTAATGATGGCCATTCTGACCGGTGTGAGGTGGTAGCTCACTGTAGTTTTGATTTTAATTTCTCTAATAACTAGTGAAGTTGAGCATCTTTTCATGTGCCCATTGACCATCTGTATGTCTTCTTTGGAGAAGTGTCTCTTTAGATCTTCTGACCATTTTTCAGTTGGATTGTTTTTTAGTTGTTGAGTTGCATGAACTATTTTGTATATCTTGGAAATTAAGCCCTTGTCAGTTGCATCATTTGCAATATTTTTTCCCATTCTGTAGGTTGTCTTTTTGTTTTGTTTATGGTTTCCTTTGCTGTGCAAAAGCTTGTAAGTTTGATTAGGTCCCATTTGTTTATTTTCATTTTCATTTCTATTTTCTTGGGAGACTGACCTATGAAAACATTGGTATGATTTATGTCAGAGAATGTTTTGCCTATGTTCTCTTTTAGGAGTTTTATGGTGCCATGTCTTATGTTTAAGTCTTTAAACCATTCTGAGTGTATTTTTGTGTATGTTGAGAGGGTGTGAAGAACTTTAATAATTATTGAACTCTAGTTAATTAGATTTGTATCCTGAAGTATTTGGGAAGGAATGTACTGATTCAGCAATTTCATTGAAATGCACCAAAAAATAAGCTAAATTGATGAATGGGTAGAGAGGTGGATGGATGAATAGATATATGATAAACCAAGGAGACTAAAATCTAAGCATAGAATCTAGGTGGTGGGTATTTGGGTGTGCACTAAAATGCTTTCAACTTTTCTATTTATTTGAAAATTTTTATAATAAGATATTGCAAAAAATATTGTAAAGCTACTTGATTGAAAACAGGGAAAAAAATCCATCATGGAAAAATATACAAGTAGATGCTTGGAATATTTACAAACGTTTAAAATGCTGGAAGGCTGGATGTTAATATGAAGAAAAATAAAACTAGTCCTATATATTTTCTGCAATATATTCCCTTTTTTGTATTATAAAATAGCCATATATATATATGAATGTTGCAGGCAGAGTGCAAAGCAAGCGAAAAGACCCTGTGTGTGCTTAGGGAGACCTTTACGGCTGGAGTGCAGAGAGGGAGGGCGGTGGGTAGGAGCTGAAGACAGAAGGGAAATTGGAGGGCAGTGTCATGTAGGGTCTTTTTTTAAAATAAATTTATTTATTTTATTTTTGGCTGCGTTGGGTCTTCGTTGCTGCGCGCGGGCTTTTCTCTGGTTGCGGCGAGTGGGGGCTACTCTTCGTTGCGGTGCGCGGGCTTCTCATTGCGGTCGGTTCTCTCATGGGCTGTGTCCTGGAGGGACCCTTTCTTGACCAAATCTGTCCCTTCCACAAATGTCTCCAGTAGTCACAGGTGGTCCCAAACCATCTAGCATTCTCGGTCTCTGTTTCCCTTTCTCTAGTTCCCAACCAGACAGCCTCCTGAGGTTTGGGAACAGGAACCTTCTCTTGCATCCTCTGCCATCCCACAGAGTGGTCTCAATGGTCTTACCTGTCTAGTTGAGGAGGGAACATGCTGACACTACCACACAAGGCCCAAGGTAACCTGGAAGAATTTATATAGGATTGTGATTTCAAGTACAAACTCTGGGATCCGAGGTTAGTTGTCACCCTAGTCCTGTGACCACGGTTAAGTCATTTAACCTTCCTAAACTCCAATTTCCTCATCTGCCAAACGGCGATGAATTATGCCTGGTTCAGGGTTATTGTAGGAAGGAAATGAGGTGCCTGTGTTACAAAGTGCTTAGCACAGTTCTTGCACAGTAGAAGCAGGCAGTAAGTGGGAGCTCTGAGTTTTATTATTGCTATTATCAATACTGTCACTGCTCTTGCTCTTCCCAATATGGGATGGCCAGGCACGTGCAAAGGTGGGACAGAGTTGGCACTGTTGATGACATACTTTGGCATCTGAAATGAAAGGAGTCGTGGGCTGCTGATCTCTTCCATTGGTGGGGGAAATTCCTGGGAACTCATGCCTTAGATGGGGCGGAGATACAGGAGGTATGAACAGCACCCAGAGGCAGGAAGCACAGCCTTGATGATTGTACTTCTGACTCCCAAACAGGGGGTCCAATCTGAGTGTACTTGCAAGGCCCAGGGACAGGATGTTTGCAAATGAAACTGTCCCTGAAAATCCAGACCCCGTGGTCACTGGTTATAGTTGCTCATACAAGGGTTAGAGCACCGGCTCAGGCTGAAAGGGAGGGACAGAGAGGAATGGAATGTTTCTCAGAGCAATTCATATTATTGTTTTGAGAGCAGGCAGGGAGGACAGGATATCTTTCTTCATTTCCTCTCTGTAAATTTCTGAGGTTAGTAAGTGGTGGTAATTGTTACCCAGAAATAACTGGGTGTGACCCAGATACAGGAGAGTCAGACCAGGGCAGGGGCAGGGCCGTGTCAAGTCAGATGAGGGTTGGCTCCTCACCAGAGTGGCCCTTGAAGTTGCTGTGAAGAGCCAGGTCACAGAGATTTCTCCATCCTTGGCTCAAGTGGCTGCATCTCTCTTAAGCCCTTCTTACTTAGCACTGTGAGGCTGTGAGGCCAGGCCCCCAGATTAGCATGTGGAAGGCACCTAGGACCTGATGACTCTCTGTCCTGCGATTCTGAATGAGCTGTTTTTACTTGTGGTAACCCAGTAATAGTCAGGGCCTTCCTGCCTGGGTTTAGATAAGTGGCCTGCCCTAAGAGCTGGTGAGCCTGCGAAGCCACGCCAGGAAACGCGAGGGCACGTCCCTGGAACCAGAGCACTGCCCGGGGAGCTGGCCTGTGGGTCAGCATGCCGGGAGGGCTGCCGCTACCAGGGAGACGACACCACACGTGACCTTGTGTCACTCAGCTCGCTTCCAGGTCTCCGGAGGCACTAGAGAGGCTGCCACTGTCCATGCCCAAACCACCACTGCTGTGGCACCTGCCTGAGTGGCTTCCGAGGACTTGCAGGGGCTCTAGCTTCGTCCAGCCTATAAATTTCCATCCCAGGGAAGCTCAGCTCAGACGCAGGCTCAGGCCTTCCATGCAGAGGCCCTGTGCACTCAGACTGAACACAGCTCCATTCAGGAGGCCCACGTGTGCTGGGTGCAGGGAAGGAGCGAAAACTGGCCTCCCTTCATCCTGACCGCACCCTCTGTGGTCCATCCTCCTGGTTAGACAAGCAGTTCAGAGCACAGGCTTTGGACCCACACTGCCTGGGTTCGTGTCCAAACTTGACCACTTCCTCATTAGGTGACCCACCTTAGAGCAATTTCTGACCCTCTTTTGCCTCCATTTCTTAGCTCAAATATGGGGGTAATAACAGTACCTGGAGCAAGTTGCTTAACTTTTCGATGCCTCAGTATCCTCACGTACAAAGTGGAGACGGTGATGACAGTTATCTCATAGATAGGGCAGTTGGAAGGATGAAATACATGAAATGATTAGGACAGTGCCTCGCAAGTAGAAAGTGCTGAGTGTGGTATAGTTTAGATCCTATAATCATCCTTTTCAGTGAGGTGCAGAGCCTGGGTGAGTGAGCTTGTGAATGGCTCACTCAGCTGGTCTGCCAGCTGCCTGCAAGTGCTTGCTGGCTTTCTCTGCCCCACCCCACTGGGCTGTCTGCACACGGAGCCCCCAAGGAAACTGGAGGCAGAATTCAGAAGTGGAAATCAAGCCTCCGGACGGCTAACCCTGGCTTAGCCCCTGCTCCACTCAGCGGCTCCCTCCGGGGACCGATCCTTCTAGCATTCCTGGCACCAGTCCCAGCACACCTACCCATTTAGGGGTTGGAAGATGCACCGTGTCACCAAGAAGTGGGTAGTGCTTGTAGGGCTCCCCTGGGAGAGCACAGGGGTCCTGTGTGAGCTGGGGCTGCCCCAGCCCTGTGCCTTGACAGTGGGTGAGGCCCCTCATCCGCTCTTCCCAACCTTTGATAAATAAAGAGATGATCTTTCCATGTGGTGTTTGTCTCTCTCCACGAACGTGGAGGTCTAAGCACTGCCAAGCTTATCTATACAGTGGACTTCCTGCTGGTGTTGGATCTGCCCTGCTCCCCACTGCGTAATAAATTTATGTCGCCTGAGCACACAGATCTGCTGACATCCGTGATCCTGGTGGCCTTGGCAGACTCCAGCTCCCCCAGCCTGGGTGGGAAATGCAGACATAAACCCTAGCTGACGTGAACCGAACATCCTTGTTACAGTCGGACAGCAAGAACTGGGTGGGCCGTGAGGGTGTGGGACATTCCTTCATCCATCAGTTCTTTATTGAGCCCTCCTGTGTGCCAGGCCCTGTACTGGACGTGGGGACAGCTTTTGAGGAGCTTTTGCACTGGCCTGGGAATCAGATGCAGATAATTATAACACGTGGAGCTTAGTTCTGGGGTAGCACTAAGGACAGAGCCTGTGGGAGGAACGTATAATCTAATTTGGGGCTCGGCCTCAAGGCTGAGTTTTAATGAAAAATTTTTGTTCCTTGGCACCGAGTCCTTAGCAGTGAAGCCCGGATGCGTCTGGGAAAGGTGGAGAGTTCCTCTGGATTGAGTTATCGCAATGCTTTGCGTTCGTGGTCTGTTTGCACTATGCTCGCCATCCAGAGCGTCAACCATGGGCGCAGGTCAGGGGAGCCCTCTTCTCACCCGCTCCTCTGCCCAGGCACGTAGCAGCCGCGGTTTTCGGCTTCTTGTCAGAACTCCGAGTTCCCATGTTAATCATAACAAGTGTGCTCCTAGAGGAACGGGCCTGGCCTCGGCCAGCAAGCCTTCTCTCCTGTCTTGATAACATCTGTACCGAATTTTCTCCCTTTATGTAATTAGGCCCATTGGTATTTGCTTTGGGTATGACTGGCGTCTCTGAAATTTCAGGCCCGAAGTATGAGCTGGCGCCCAGGGTGGTGGGAAAACTGAGCTTTCATCAGTGGGATTTCAGGTTTAGCTGGGAGGGTCAGAAATGGTACGCCAGCTACTGTTTGCGTGAGAAATGTACAGCAGACCCCCAACTGGTGGGAATGGGGTCCCCTGCCTGGCCCCGGGAGCGGTGCTGGGTCAGGCCTGGTGGATGATAGAAGGATGCAGGAGGGCTCCCCTCCTGCCCTCCTGCCCTTCCTGCCCTTCTTCACCCCACATCCTCCCACCCCACTCCATCCCTGGCCCGGGAGTGACAGAACTCAGCAAACAGGAAAAGATGCGCTAACTGCAAAGAAATGCAGTGAATCTAGACTTAACCCCGAAGCCAACCTCAGAGTGTCGGGGTTTGGAGTCTTGCTTTGAAATGCCCGTCATGGTCTGGCTATGTCTGAGCCAGAGGAGCTGTTTGGGGTGTGAGATAAAGAGGGAAGCTGTGCTTGGGGGAGTTGGTTCTCTGCAGTCAGCTCCAACCAGAAAGGAAGCAAAAGGATTTGTATACCCGCTCCCTGTCTCTGGAGTGAATTGTATCTCAGCGGTGACTTCATTTCCCCTAACAGAGTTTCCACCAACTCTCTGGGAGGTTCCAACGAGTAAGCCACACTGATTGTGGTGTGGGAGCTTCTGATATGCTTATTTGCAGTTCCCCTTTGGGAGTCTGGAGGCCCCAGATGAGTGATAACTGGATGATGGAATATAGCTAGGGGAAGGGGAACGCATTTTTTTAAGATAAGTTTTGATCCCAAGCAGAAGGAATGTTTCCAGATGCCTGTGCAATGTCAAGCAGTGGGGTGTGGATGCAGATCTCCTTCCCTGTGACTTTGCTGGGGTATCCCCAGTTAGTTAGACCCCCCAGTTGAACTCCTGCCTCTTGAAGGTGGTTCAGGAATTGCCTGGGAGTAGGGCAGGCTGCTGCATGGGGATGTCTCTCAGCCAGAATATCACCCTTTTCCCGTTTTTATTGGATTGGTGCTGCACACAAGACTTTATTTGAATGGAAGGACTTTTGCCCAGCATAACTAGTTTGGTAGGTCATTATGTGTCTTCCCTTCTTTCCTAAGTGGCTGTAGCTTCCTTGGGGAAGGACCCTTGTCTTGTTCAGTGTGACAGGGTCCGTTGAGACCTAGCATGGGACTTGAACAGAGTCCTGTTTTGTCACCTCTGCCCACATGGCCCCATTGCCTACAGGGCCAAGACCATGTACTCTTTCACTTGACACTTCAGACTCTCGGCGTCTAGTTCCAGACCAACCCTTGTCTCTTTTCTCTCCTTTCCCTCCTTTCCCCCAAAGTGTCCTTTTCTCCATCCACCTTGAACTAAGAGGTTAAATGCCAGAGCTGGGATTTAAGCCCAGTTCAGTTTAACTCTGAACCTCACGTGTATCTTACTGTGCCTCCCCCGAATCCTTTTACCTCTGTGTCCCTCACGGCGTCTGGCACAGTGCCTGGTGTGTGGTAGGCCCACAGGTAATGTACATCGGATGGATGAATGGCGGGTCCTAACAGGTGCTCGGTTTGCACTCACTGGTTGATTTGGGTGGATGGGGGTTTGCTTCCCAGTTACGCTGCTGACTAGGGGCTTGTGTCTGCAAGGCTAGAGGTTGCTGAGTGCCTTTCTCCTTTCTCCCCTCTGCAGTGTCTCATCATTGGAGGAGGACCATGTGGTTTGCGCACTGCCATTGAACTTGCCTACCTGGGGGCCAAAGTGGTCGTGGTGGAGAAGAGGGACACCTTCTCCCGGAACAACGTGCTGCACCTCTGGCCTTTCACCATCCATGACCTGCGGGGCCTGGGAGCCAAGAAGTTCTATGGGAAGTTCTGTGCCGGCTCCATCGACCATATCAGTGAGTGGAGCCACTGGTGACACCCCATGTGGGGAGGGGGCTGACCCTGGGTGGGTTATATCTCCACATTGTGGAGACCCCAGGATATTTCATCTTGCAGGTCTCTGGGGGCTCCACACGTCCAACTGGCAGACATTTAATTCCAGGCCCTGTGCTGTGCCCCACTAGGCTGGAAGCACCATGAGGCCAGGGATCATGGTATGTCTCATTCACCAGAGTATCTCCAGGGCATAAAAGAGTACTTGACACATAGTAGATGCTCAATAGACTTCTGTTGAATGAATGAATGAAATATGGGAAACAGAGGCAGAGGTAAGTAACAGAGTCTGCACCCTCAGAGAACTCACTGAGATTCTGTCAGTAATAAAATGTGCTTTAACAGAGCAGTCAGACTTGCTAAAGGAGCTCAGAAGAGGGAGCCACGTAAAACCATTCAATGGGCCGGGTTGTCAGTGACCTCTTGGGTAAAGGAGTTGGGACACCGTGTTGCCTGTTTGGGGAACCAGGGCAGGTTTTAGAACAGAGGAATGCCACCATTGACAGATCCTATACCAGGTTTCCTTGAACTTTAAAAAGAGAGAGACCATCGTGATGGGGGTTCACCCAGAAAAGAAAGGGAATTGGGAACATGGACTTCAGGTCCCGGGCCATCCCTGAATGCTTAGTTGGGGCAAGGTGAGCACCGAGGCCTCCCGCTCTGACGTTACTTAGGCCTGGGTCTCTCGAGGCAAGATCTGTGCAGACAGGCTTTGGAAGAGCAGCCTCCCTCCTCATGCTCTGCAGGGAGGAGGTCTTGAGCCATTTTATATACAGCAATCATGACTCATAAAAGGGAAGTTAAAGAGAGTTCAAGCATTTGAACACATTTGGGTCCAAAATCTGTCTTGTCCATTTTCTGTGTGACTTGGCTCAGATTCTTTATCTTCTTCCAGCCCCAGTTTTGTCTCCCCTAAATGTGATTGATGCCTGCCTACCAGGAGGGCCGAGAGGATTAAATGAGGTCACATGTGAAATGTGCTGTCTCTGTGCCTGGCAGGTCGTAGGTGCTCAGGAAGTGCTTTGCATTCAGTGGGGTACAGTGAGCAAGAAGCAGTCGGGATCCCTAAACCAGAATTAATTCAGAGCTGCAGTCTCTCAACCAGTGAGTGGAAGGAGAACCCTGAGAGCCATGTTCTTATGAGCCCAGGCACTGATGGGAAAAGGGTGTAGGGTTAGGGCGGGAACAACTGGAGGGAATTATCAGCCAGACAGGGTGTGATTCAGTCAGATACAGGAGAACTTACCAGCAGTGGCCCAGGGTTTGTTCCCACTCCGGGATGAGAAAATTCCAAGAGTCCATTGGAAAGAAATTTGGATTTGCCCAGAAAGCTGCAGTGTCAGCTTTCCAGATATTCCTTACCACCCACAGAAGAATGTATATTGGTACCAATCTAGAATGACAGCATTATGCACCACTTTCCCATCGAGCCTTGCTGAGAGGCAGAGCTGGGCATCAGGAGGTCTTGGGAGGTCCCAGGCTGCCAGGCTGCCTTGACGGCCGGGAGCTCCTCACTGCCTCATTAATGGGGCCCCCATTTAACCCCTAGTCCTTGGAAATATGCCAGCATGCAGAAGCACTGGCAGGACTGGAACGGAGATTCGAACGTTCAGAGTGATCATTGTCAAGGGCAGCTCTAATACCTGCGAGAAGAGAGGCAGGGAGAATTTATTGAGCACCTACTGGGTGCCAAAACCAGACAGACGAAGAACGTTGAAACTGTGAAGAGAGGCCAGGCCTCCCCCACGGCCTGTTTCCAGGCAGGAGGTGGGTTGGGTTCTTTAAGCCCCAGCTGATCGGCTTCCTTTCAGACTGACCCATGGTCTCCAGCCCCAGCTGTGACCTGGTCCTCGGCACTGCTCCGCAATTCCCCACTTGTCCTGTGTCGGTATCCTCCTCCAGTTCCCAGTGCTGACGGGCACTCCCCATTCCAGCCCCCTCTCCTTCCTCCTGCCCTCGCCTCTCCCCAGTACCCATTCCTTCCTCCCACCCTGAGGCCAGAGGCCGAGCTGGCCACTTCCTCTCCAACTCTAGGCCCTCTTGCTTTCCCTCCTTTCACCTGCCCTTACCTCACACTGCCCTCCAGTCCTCTGATAGAGCCCATTACTTTTCTTCATCTCAAAGTGTTTATTCTAGAAAGAGGTGACATAGACTTTGCCTATACTTTCTACTCATGCCACCTTCCATTGCGGTCTGATTTCTTCCCGCCACTGTGCTAAAGAAATTCCAGAAGCTTCCCAACCTCCCGTGCCCTGGCCTCCTGTAGTCTTCATTTTCTTAATCTCTCCATGGGATCTGGTATCTTGGTCCCTCCTCCCTTGGCTTTCAGGACTGCAGCTCAGGGCCTGTTCTGCAACCCACCTTGCCCCCAGCCCCCAAGCCCTGCCCCATTCTGTTTACACATGTTTCCTCTGTTAGACAGTGTTCCATGTCTCCTGGGCCTAGCATGGCACCTGACACATGGTAGCTGTTCAATAAATGTTAAATGAGCGAAGCCCACAAAATACAGAGGGACCCACAGATAATTTGAAACTTTATGCTCTCAGAAATGTATTTGAAGGCATGCCCATTTGTACTCAATGGCAGGAACAAAATAGAGAAACAAGGAGCCACTCCTTGGGGGAGTTTAGGAGAGTGGGTAGGAGGTGGGAAACCATGAGCCCAGCTTTGTGGGGAGGAGTCACCACCCCACCCCTTACCCTGGATGGCTGAGAGCTTAGGTAGAGTCCCCCACAGGGTGAGCCGTTTGCTCTCTGACTTTACGTATTGGCTCTTTGCCGTCTCTCTGTTTACGCCTCTTTCCATCTTCACTTTATCACACCCACAGCCCGGTTCAGGAAGGAGGCAGGAAAGAGAGAGCCTAACAGCTAGAGCACAGTTAGAGGATTACCTAACAGCTAGAGCACAGTCTCGGAAACAGATCTGGGTCCACATTCCAATTTTGTTCCTGTGTGAGCTTGAGCAAGTCACTTAGGCTTGCTGAGCCTTAATTTCTCACCTCTAAAATGAGAATAGAGAATTCCCTGGTGACCAGTGGTTAGGACTCCATGTTTTCACTGCTAAGGGCCCGGGTTCAATCCCTGATTGGGGAACTAAGATCCGGCAAGCCAAAAAAAAAAAAATTTTTTTTTCATTAGAAAAAAAATAAAACGAGAATAATTACTCCGAAGGGCCACTGTAAGGGTTAAATGAGAAAGCACTGTAAGGGTTAAATGAGAGAACACAGAGTGCTTAGCACATAATTAGTGCTCAGTAATGATCGTTATTGGTACAGGCATACCTTGGAGAAATTGCAGGTTCAGTTCTAGACCATCGCAATAAAGCGAATATCCCAATAAAGTGAGTTACATGAATTACAGTGCATATAAAAGTGATATTTACACTATACTATAGTCTTTTCAGTATATACGCATAACAGAATTATGTCTAAAAAACAATGTAAATACCTTAACTTTAAAATGCTTTATTGCTAAAAAATGCGAACCATCATCTGAGCCTTCAGTGAGTTGTAATCTTCTTGTAATAGTAACAACAAAGATCACTGATAACAGATCACCATAACAAGCATAATAATAATGAAAAAGTTTGAAATATTGCTAGAATTGCCAAAACGTGACACAGAGATACAAAATGAGCAAATGCTGTTGGAAAAATGACACCGGGAGTACTTGCTTTGATGCAGGGTTGCCTTAAACCTTCGATTTGTAAAAAATGTAATATCTGGGAAGTGCAATAAAGCAAAGTGCAATAAAAGGAGGCATGCCTCTATATTGCTATGCTCAGAAATCACTGAGCAGTGATAATACAGTGTTCTGTATACAGGAGGCACTCAGACATTGCTACTGACAGTTCATCTCTTCCCCTCAGGTATTCGTCAGTTGCAGCTCATCCTGTTCAAGGTGGCCTTGATATTGGGGGTTGAAATCCATGTGAATGTGGAGTTCGTGAAGGTCCTAGAGCCTCCTGAAGATCAAGAAAATCAAAGTACAGTATAATTTTCCTTTTGGTCTAGAAATCAGATATTGCAAAACGGA
This sequence comes from Stenella coeruleoalba, assembly GCF_951394435.1. Lineage (NCBI taxonomy): Eukaryota > Metazoa > Chordata > Mammalia > Artiodactyla > Delphinidae > Stenella > Stenella coeruleoalba. The sequence continues at coordinate 43,267,245 of NC_137154.1, read as the reverse complement.
AATCATATTTGCAGCTCTTAGAGGACGTTCCTGTTAAGGTTATTCTTACTGAGAGCCGTTTGGCATAATTTCATCAAAGGATCTTTTACCTTTTTGGACCACTGCTGTCACTTGAGCTTTGCTCTTCAGCTCCCAGGAGATTTATTATTAAGTATTTAACATATAATTTGGTTACCCTGTCACTACGAGGCGGTAGTTGGACAGTTGAAGTCTAAGTAGTAAGTAGGAAAAAGACATAGATTCGGTTGTCTGGTAAAGTTCCTTCGCATACTCTTCAAGCTGTGTGTATACACACATAGATATGTGGATACACTTATTATACCCACATGATATTTTAAAATCCAGTAAAGAAAGTGAAGTTTCTAGAGCAAATATGAAATAAATGTTCAAAATATTATTTAGTATATAATATTTTTGAGCTTTATTGAAGAATAATTTACAAACCACAAAATTCACCCATTGTAGGTATGTCTTATTTAGTAATTCATCTCTTGTTCCTATTAGTATATTTATATAAATTCTGATCTTTTATATACATCATGGTCAGAGAGCTTGTTCATGATGCCTCTGTATCTTACTTACTATCAAACTCTTCTGCTGCTGGGCTGGGCTTTCAGTTTTTGGTCCAGCTTCATGTCAGGGACCTCATAGTTTCACATGCAGGTTACAACTCTGATTTCTCCCATCCTCTGCCCAGAATATTGAGAATTTAGGGGAGATGTTAGTTGGCTTTTGCGGCAGGACAGCAGCTGTAATTTAACTTTGAGACCTGTGTGCTCTTAACCTTTCCCAGACCCCTAGTGGGTGTTAAATCCTAATTATGGGTAACCAGCAAGATTGCACCTGAAAATGGTTTCATAAAAGACTGTGTATTGCCCAACAAGAACGTTTGAGCATAATAAAGTAGTAATTCACGCTGGTTTCATTATACCCTGCACAAGCTTTTAGTTCTGTTTAGCAATGGGAGGGGACCAAGGAATGGGGGGATACAGAGAGAACATGGTAGAATCTGTTGAGTTAAATAAGGTGCAAGTGAGACTGGTGTGAGGATCGTTAGGATAGACTCCCACCCTTTATAGAAACCAGTAAAACCAGGCGTGGAGTTAGCACTGCTGGTTTACCTTGTCCTGGATTGAACTGAAGCTAAAGCCAGAAGGACTCCAAATTCAAGTGTGAATCTGGACAGCTTGGGTCTTTCCGCTGGAGCCTCTGTCTGGGGTGCCCGTACCTGTGGCATTATCCATTTCTCACGACCAACACAGAGGGCATGTAATCACTCTGTCCTGCCATCTCTCACTGCCAACTCATCTCATTTTTCTGTCCTGGCAGAAATTGGCTGGCGGGCAGAATTTCTCCCTGCAGACCACTCTCTGTCAGAGTTTGAGTTTGATGTCATCATTGGAGCCGATGGCCGCAGGAACACGCTGGAAGGTGAAGACTCTTCTTCTTCCTGGGGCTGAGGATGGAGGGATGGGAGTGGGAAAGGGTATATCAGGAAGGGTGTGGAGAAGGGGGGCAAGATGGCAGGTGCCAAAGCTGGATGGGGGTCTTGATAGAAGGCCAGACTGCCCTGCTGTGCGTGAGGCTGCGTGTTTAGAGAACAGCCATTTGATACTTTCTGAACCTCTGTTTTCCCAACTATAACACATGGATAATAGAACCTCTCAGAAGATTGCTTTAAGGGCTGGGAAAATGTAAAAATGTTTTATAAAAGAAAAGCACCACGGAAATTAAAAGAAAAAATCAACATACATTTACTAAGCATCTGCCAGTGTGAAAGCCATGATGCTAAGCGCTTTCATACTTACTTCTTCCAACTAAGAGAACCATTTTCATACTCTTCGTGGTTCTGGTTTACTGTGAAGTATAATACCCCGGAAGGAGAACCCCACCTCTTCTCATAACTTTAAAGCATGCTCACTGCTGGGCAGTAAGATAAGTTTTGCCCAAACTGTCAAAGAACAAAACAGTGCCTCTCTACTTCTAAATTTGGAAGTGTTAACATGTTTTTAGAGAAGAATCTATTCAGGCTGAGAGAGGAAGAAATGCCATTGTGGAGAAATGCCTTCAATCACCTCCACCCCAGCCCCAAGGTTAATTGGTGCACAGGTTATACTAATTTGCACCAGCTGTACTAATTTAAGACCCTGGGATGAGGACAAAGTGGTCCCACATGGCATCTCTTGCGCTGGGGACAGGTGTGCTTTTTTTTTTTTTTCCGGTACTCGGGCCTCTCACTGTTGTGGCCTCTCCTGCTGCGGAGCACAGGCTCTGGACGCGCAGGCCCAGTGGCCATGGCTCACGGGCCCAGCCGCTCCGCGGCATGTGGGATCTTCCCGGACCGGGGCACAAACCCGTGTCCCCTGCATCGGCAGGCAGATTCTCAACCACTGTGCCACCAGGGAAGCCCGACAGGTCTGCATTTTGAGCTTGTCCTGCTCAAGGGCTGCAGGCTGCAGATGTCTGCTGGGGAGGGCACCTTCCCTGAGGACAGAACACCCTCCCTAAACTAGGGCTGATCTCACAGAGCTCAGAATGCGTACGTAGTCTGCCTAGCTGAGGCACTTCCCACCTGCTATACACCCGCTGCTCCTTTCCTCTTTCTTCACTTCCATACCCACTCCCTCGCCCCAAGCAATCAATAACGGATATCAAACAAAAATTTTAAGCTGCCAACCTGAATGCTGTACTATTAGAATTTTTGAGCCCATTCTGATGGTTTGAGAAAACTGTAAGTGTGAATATAAAAATCCAGGATCCATGATCACCTTGAGGGATGGTTTGATATTTTGTGAACATGAAAAGCAGGGCAGGAAGGGGGAGAACCACTTGAGCAACTGAGGACCAGGTAAGCAGACTAGAGCAGGGTTCTCAATGGGCACTGTTGGCAATTGGGGGCCAGTTTTTGTGGTGGGGACTGTCCTGTGCATTGTAGGATCGTTAGCGGCACCCTCAGTTGTGGCGACCAGAACCATTTCCACACTTGGCCAAATGCCCCTGGGGGGCAAAATCACCCCAGTTAGATACTAGAGACTAGTGGCCATTTTGACCATTTCCACAAAGGTCTAATGAAGAACCCAAATGAGGGAGTAATGTATAGAAACCCAAGGTTATTTTTTTAAATTAATTTATTTTAGTTTTGGCTGTGTTGGGTCTTCGTTGCTGCGCGCGGGCTTTCTCTAGTCATGGCGAGCGGGGGCTACTCTCCGTTTCGGTGTGCGGGCTTCTCATAGTGGTGGCTTCTTGTTGCGGAGCATGGGCTCTAGGCACGCGGGCTTTGGCACTTGTGGCACACAGGGTCAGTAATTGTGGCTCACGGGCTCTAGAGCGCAGGCTCAGTAGTTGTGGCGCACGGGCTTAGTTGCTCCGCGGCATGTGGGATCTTCCCGGACCAGGGCTCGAAACCGTGTCCCCTGCACTGGCAGGCGGATTCTTAACCACTGCGCCACCAGGGAATCCCAACCCAAGTTTTTTAGTCAAAGGGATTTTTGACAAAGAAGTGTGGGAATCGCCAAGAGGCTTCAGTGTCTGGTAAGCCAATGTGAGGGGAATTCCCACAGGTGCTGAAGCCAATGGTTCTGTCTGCTAGCAAGACAAATGCCTTGCATTAAGCAAAGTAAACAGCAGTACCTGGGATGGAGGGGAAGTTCAGGGCTACAGGAAAAGACAGATGCTAAAAAGAAAAGGGATTAGGAGGAGGTGGTCCACTGAAATGGGACCACCTGCTTGTGATCCTCTGGGCAACTGCCTGTGATAGTGTGGTTTATAATAAGGCAATTATATTTGGTCTTCGTCCCCTTTCTGGCACAGCTACCCAAACCCTTGGAATTTCCTGAGCGATAAGGGCAAATAGGAGCATTTTTTGTTATGATATTTGGCCTCTTGTCCGTGGTTCCTGAAATCAATTCAGAGCCATAAGGGTGAAATGGGTGTCTTGTTATTCATAACAAGCTCCTTTTCACACCGAGTTTATGTTAATGAAGAGAGTTTTGGAAAGCACCTAAGGAAGGGAGGGGACTGGTTGCCAGGGGCGCCAAACAAGTGATTAGAGGGTTGGAACTTTCAGTCCCACCCTCTGACCTCCTGGGAGGGGAGAGGGGCTGGAGATTGAGTTCAGTCACCAATGGCCAGCGATTTAATCAATCCGACATCTGTAATGAAGCCTCCACAAAAACCCAAAGGAGATGGTGTGGAGAGTTTCCGGGTTGGTGAACACGTTGTTTGGAGAGGGCGTGAAAGCTCCATGCCCTTTCCCCATAACTTGTTCTAAGCATCTCTTCCAGCTGGCTGTTCCCGAGTTGTTTAGGAAGTAAAATGTTCTCTGAGTTCCGAGAGCCACTCTAGAAAATTAATCAAATCCAAGGAGGGAGTCCTTGAGCCTACAATCTATAGCTGGTTAGTCAGAAGCACAGGTGACAACATGGGCTTATAATTGGCATCAGAAGTGGGGGGCAATCTGGTGGGACTGAGCCCTTAACCTGTGGGATCTGATGCCATCTCTGAGTAGATAGTGTCAGAATTGAGTTGAAGTGTAGGACACCCAGCCGCTGTCCTGGAATTGCCTGTCAGCGTGGGAGGAAAAAAAAACCCATATTATAATTGGGTGCAGAATTCTTACGGCCATTAAAAAGCGATTTCAATGTATACCGGTGAAAACTGTAAGAGCCTCGATTAATCACTGAACTAAAATAATTGCAAGTTAGAGTTCCATCTATTCATTGTACATTTATTGACTGTGTACTAAGTGCCAGTCACTATGGACTGGAGGTAGAAAGAAAATTTGTTAAAATCTCTGTTGCACAGGAATTCAGTCTCATAATTCTACTGTTTAAAGGGGGAAAAAAGAAACCGTGAGAAATGCTGACAATGTAGTTTCAATTGTATAAGTTTAAAGTGCAGATGAGTCTTTCATGAGACTTCCTTGCAGCAATGCCTAACACATCCTCTAAAGGATGAGCCCTGTGATTGCCCATTGGAGAAGCACAGTTTAGCCTTTTGTTTGTGGAAGCCTAACCAGGATAATTGGTCCTATAGATCTTAGAAAAGGAAAAAGTCCCACAGACTTTGAAAGGCCTCCAACGGGTTTTCTCCTCGGGGACAAACCTCAGCATTTCTGCCTGCCGCCTGTTCTCTAGATCCAAAGTTCTGGTTTCACTGGCCTGTCGGCCATCTGAGAATAGCTTTCTCAGTAATCTTTTCCAGTTTTCACACCAAATCCAGAAGAAAGACCCACTTTTCCCATTTTCCTCCCACAGGGTTCAGAAGAAAAGAATTCCGTGGGAAGCTGGCTATTGCGATCACCGCCAACTTCATAAACAGAAACAGCACAGCTGAGGCCAAGGTGGAAGAGATTAGCGGCGTGGCTTTCATCTTCAATCAGAAATTTTTTCAGGATCTTAAAGAAGAAACAGGTGGGACCCTCACCTTTCTCCAAACCAGGCCATCGTCCATGCTTCTCTGTAGCGTACAGGGCTTGGGGGAGGAGGGCACTCAGCTTTCCCAGCTCTTGGGAACAGGAGACTCACGCTGATAAAGTGGAAGCAGGGATTTCTCTTTAGGATTAATAATGGGCAGGATTCCTTCGGGGACAAGAGGGATTCTTGAGGGAAAGTTCTAGATGTTGTACATGAAAATAGATAAACATTTATTTACTCAGGAGACATTTACTGAGTGCCCATTGAATGCCCACACTCAATGTCATGGGATACACAGTCGAGGTTGACATGGTACCCTCCCAATAGTGGCTCCTTGTCTAGGGAGGGACAGCCACGGAAACCATCCTAATGCAGGCTGGTAAATCTAGGCCGGACGCCAATGTGGAGATCCCGGAGCGCTCTGAGGGGGAGCCAGTAACCTGTGGGTGGTCCCTGAAGAAGCATAGGTGCTTTTATCAGTGCACCCGCTGCCCTTTCCCTCAGGAACAGTCACAGATGCCGGGGCGGGGGTGGGGCACGACACTCACCCAGGGGCATCAGTTGTCCCCAAACCATGGGACTTGAAGAAAGAAGGGATTCATTCATTTACTCAACAGATATTTATTGAACACCTACTATGTGCCAAATGCTGTTCAAGGGCGTGAGATAGAGCAGTGGGCAAAACAAGTAAACCCCCTCTCTCGGAGCTTATATTCTATGGGTTGCGGAGGGACCACCAATAATCAAATAACATGTCAGGTGGTCTATGAGGATAGTGGAGAAAAAATAAAGCAGGGTGAGGGCGAAGAGGGATGAAATTCCTGCTCCCAATTAAGTAAATTTAAGATTTTTTCTCTTTCTTTTTAACCTGATTTGGAAATATATATATTTCTCATTGAAAAGGCAGTGTAACAATGTTAAATAGAAGTTTTGTACTAAAAATAAATCATTAACACCCAGCACCACCTAGCACAGGCACAGTCCTCATTTTCATGTAGTCCTTTACGGTAATTCTCCACCTGCATCCTTCCTTTTTACATGGCTAGAGCTTTTACCATAGTGTCAATCCCGTTAGTCTCCATTTCTCATTCAGCCTCACATTTTAAATACTGTCCATTGTGCCCAGTCCTACTGATGGTCAGGTTTGTCGGAATAGCTCTTGAAGTGGATATATTGTCACCCACTGCTGAAGCATTTAAACCAGGGGTTGGCAAACTTACCGTGTGTTTTTGTATTGCCTTCAAGCTAAGGATGGTTTTTAATATATTTTGAATGGCTGCAGAAAAATCAAAAGAAGAAATTTTGGGGACAAATTGAAAATTTATGAAATTCAGATTTTATAGTCCATAAATAGAGGTTTATTAGAACGCAGCCAGGCCGGTTTGTTTACCTTATTGCCATGAGGGCTTTCGACACAGACTGGATGGCCCACAAAGCCCAAAATGTTTACTCTCTGGCCCTTTACGAAAAAGTTTGCAGACTTCTGATTTAAACCTTTCAGTTATTTACTGTTACCAATAAAACTACTTCCTTTGGATTATATTTCCGTAAGATAGCTTTCTAGGAATGGGATTAGTATTGAGCCAGACTCTGCTTCTTACTGGCCACAGCAATGTGTGTCCACTGCATGACCCTCTGAGTGTCACTATGGTGGCATTATTTTATATAAAAAAAAAAGTATTTCCTTCCAGCATATTATGTCCTTTTGAACGATTTAAGAATTCTCCAGCCCTCTCTTCACCTCAAAAACCAAGAAAATAAATGCTTAAATAAACCACCAAATATAAATTATGACAGGACATCAAGTTTGTTTTTCCAAATGTTTCAATGAGCTTCCTTTGCACTTTGCAAAGGTCATCACTTTTGGCCATTGTTGGACAACAATGCCCTTCACAGAATGAGAGGGATGTATTTCCTCGGATCCTCTGGGGGGCCCTGTGCATTGATGGCTGTTTCCTATTTAACGGTCATAAAGGGGTTTCCATGGTTACCCAGCAGCCTCTGTGATAACTGCTGATAAGTTGCCTTGCCTCTTTTCCTTTCTCTCCCTTCAAAGAAACCAAACCAGTGGTTATCAAACTTGAGTGTGAATCAGAATCACCTGTACGGCCTGTTCGAGCACAGATTGCTGGCCAGACCCCCAGAGTTTCCCATTCTGTAGGCCTGGGGTTGGGCTCCAGTTATTTGCATTTCTAATAAGTCCTCAGGTGATGCTGCTGGCGCTGCTAGCTAGGGATCCTACTTTGAGAAACACTGAGCTAAGCTGTCATTTTACGGCATTTGTTTTAAAGGCAGAAACCTAGTCTATAAAGTCTTTTGCAATTGGTGGAAAGCACAGAAAGATACAACCCAGTCCTCTGACTGAGTTTTTCTACCAGGGCACCTGGGTTTTCACACATAACAGGGCATTGGTAGAAATGTCCCTTAGCAGTCTTTGGAGAATTCACACAGCTCTTTACATCTCTGGTCACATGGAGGAAATGGTGGATGGGACTTGGAATCAGACAGGCTGGGGTTCAAATCCTGGTTCTGTTGCCACTTAGCTGCCATGCCACAGACAGCACTGTGCCTTCCTGCAGCACGTACTCAGCTGTGACTTGGAAATACTGGTCTACAGCCCCAAAGGGCTTTATGAGTTCTAAAAGAAACTGTCTAGGGGACTTCCCTGGTGGCGAGGTGGTTAAGAATCCGCCTGCCAATGCAGTGGACACAGGTTCGGGCCCTGGTCCAGGAAGATCCCACATGCCGCGGAGCAACTAAATCCGTGCGCTACAGCTACTGAGCCTGTGCCCTAGAGCCCATGAGCCACAACTGCTAAAGCCCACGTGGCCTAGAGCCCTGCTGCACAACAAGAGAAGCCACCGCAGTGAGAAGTCTGTGCACAAGACCCAATGCAGCCAAAAATAATTAAATAGATAAATAAATTTATTTTAAAAAAAAGAAAAGAAAAACAGTGGCTTAATCATATTGCAATATAGCGCAGTGGTTAAGAATTCGCCTGCCAATGCCGGTGACACGGGTTCGAGCCCTGGCCCGGGAAGATCCCACATACTGCGGAGCAACGAAGCCCATGCGCCACAACTACTGAGCCCACATGCCTAGAGCCCGTGCCCCGCAACAAGAGAAGCCACCACAATGAGAAGCCTGCGCACAGCAACAAAGAGCAGCCTCTGCTCGCCGCAACTAGAGAAAGCCTGCTCGTGGCAACGAAGACCCAACGCAGCCAAAAATAAAAAAAAATTAGTATAAAAATTTTTTTTTAATAAATGTGTCAAATCAACATGTTGTACACAAACTTACACAATGTTATATCTCAATTTAAAAAGAAAAGAAATAGTATCTTTGTGGGACTGTGGTGACTAGGGTAAATTCTGGAACTTGATCTTATCTTTGCTCGCCCTGTATGTCTTAAAAACTTGTCTAACGCCAATATTCTGCAGGTAAATAGTGAGACCTGTAATGAGGCAAAGCAGGGCTCCTGACACACAGTAGGCGCTGAGGAAATAATACTGAGTCCATGAACCTTCTCTTTTCAGGGATTGATCTTGAGAACATTGTTTACTACAAGGACTGCACCCACTATTTTGTCATGACTGCCAAGAAGCAGAGCTTGCTTGACAAAGGTGTCATCATTAATGTACGTATCGCTTGGCCATGATGTCCTGTCTTTCCCTTTGTGACCTGGGCTGGCAGCATCAGCGAGTGCGGGAGCATATGTCATCCTGCCACAAACTGAGTAATGGGGGGAAGAGGGAAGGGACCACCATCCACCACGCCCTTCTCCTTGGTGGTGCGTGAGTGTGTTGGATGGAGGAGCCCACACGAACAATAGAGGCAGAGGTGTTTCTGCAGCGAGCTGGGCTGGTGCGGGAGGGGGAAATGCTGAAATTCTTACCCAGGTGTTAGTGTGGGTTCTTAACCACTGAGAGATCAGCTGAGTCTTTTCCTTTCAAGTGTCTCATCCCTGCCTCCTTTTCTGGGAGGTCACACACATACTTTGGAGGCAGATGGGGGCTCCTAGTCCTAGTGGGATCCAGGCAGTTTCACTTGTGAATTTCATGCTGCGGCCCCCTTGTCATGGTATGGGGGAAAGCCCTATTGCAGTCAAGAAGACTCAAGTTGAATCTTCGCTCTGCCACGTATTAACTCAGGACTGTGACTAAGCTGTTTGCCTTCTCTGAACCTCAGTCTTCTTGTCTGCAGAATAGGAATAATAGTTTCTATCTAAAATGATTGTTCAGAGGAATAAATTTTAAAATGTATACAGAGCGCTTGGCATGTAGCAAGTTGGTAGATTCCCTCCATAACTTCTCTGCCTGGTTTGGACACGTGCTTTTTTGTCCTGCTGGCTTCCTGGCCCCTGCTTCCTACCTTTGCACCTTCATGCTTATACAGAGAGCAGGGCTGCAAGGAAGGAGCACATGGAGTGGCCAGCACCAGGCTGGCACCTTCTTTGGTCAGGTTTCAACCCCTCCAGAGACCCTGTTCCTGCAGCTGCCGCTGCTACTGTACCCTTAAGATAAGGATCATGCAGTCCAATGTCAGCCTGCTCTTGGGGTGTCGGCCTGTAGCCCAGGCAGCACGGTGACCATTCATTGCTGCTTGTCAGAGAAGAATGTGCCTATCCTCACGCCAGCTTGTGCTGGCAGCCGGCTGGACAGCTTTAGTAACCCAGCCCTCCCCTGGGCCTCCTCCACATCAGCTCAGGGCTTTGCTGAGAGCCCGAGCTGCTGGACAGAAGGCTGGGAATTGGCGGGGGTTGGGGGGGGGGCGAGGGTGGGGTTGAATGAAGCCTACTTAGCACAGTCAGCAGATGTGCGAGCAGTGCGTTTCAACATCTGGTGCCCCACTGCTGATCTGGTCTGGGGGAGGTGAGGCCATGTCCCCATTTTCCCTCTGTTCCACAGGTGTCCCTCCCAAAGTTACCTCCCCTATTGAGATGCCTGTGTCAGATAGTGAAGGACTATTTGAGGTCCAGGGTGCAGGCGCAGAGGGTACCTTTGCAGGGGAGGGTCTAGGGAGACTCTTGTTTATCCCACCCCTGGAAAGTCAGGCCAAGTTTGACTTGGGGTTCCTATTTCACTGGCTGAGTACTCCGGCCTGCTGAGATGCTAAGGTTCCCCCAGGTCATCCCAGGGTATTTGTCCTGGCCACAACATGTTGCTCATGGTGACTTGATTTTTTGGCAGTTGTCAAAGCCCCTCCATGCTCCCCTCTCAGGCTCTGTGTCATGGCACAGGTGGGTGGGAGCTCCTCGCTGTGGTCCGATAATTATTGCAGGAGCTGGGAGCAGATCCCAGGCCCACAGTTGTCCTCATCAAGGCCTTCCTTCTCCCTCAGAGAATCTGGGAGTATCAGCTGAGCTGGTGCAGAGGGCCCTCTAGGTATAAGACATGAACTCTAGAAATTGGAGGCCATGGCTGGACATGGGAGAACTGGACACCATTTGGTTCAGGAGCCCTGGCTTAAGCCTCCAGGTGTCCAGCCAAGCTCCATAGCATTTGCATAAGCTGGGAGCTGACCCGTCTACCCCGAGCTACTTAAATTACCATTCTTCTCTCGCTCCCAGAGGAATGGCAAGTCCCCTGTTTTCCTGTCCCTGTATGGGTCAGTGTCTTCCTCGAGACGCACAAGGTGCTGAGTGAATGTTTGTTGAATGACTGACTGACCTGCTTCCCCATCTATTCCTGCTGATCTCTGGGCCTCTTTCTATGACTACTTAAGGGAGAGTAAAGTTTCTCCTCTGGAAACCCTGCCTCTGGGCTCCCAGCTGTGTCCATCCTTCCTGGCCCCTACCTCTGCTGGTCCATGCACACACAGGCTTGGTCTTACCTCAGTAGGAGGGAGCTTGGTTGCCAGGTGTGTGAGGTGGATGTATACACATCACAGCTGGTCTCTCAATGCCGAGTCCACCCTCATTTGAAGCAGTGAACAGACATTGTCTGACCTTCTCTTCTGGTCTACTGCTTCTTTCCAGCTTGTCACTTGGGGTGACTAGTCTTCCTGTTGGATTCCCCACTCTTCTCTCATGTTTACTGCTTCCCTCTCTCCTTCCCCACCTCTGTCCAGAACTGGGCCTGTGCAAAATGAGGTCCAAATTCACCTCCTGCCTTTATCTTCATTTAGCGCTCCTTCCTCAGCTCTGCCCACTTTATTACAGCCCCGTTCCCACTTTTTCTCTCTCATCCTTGCTTTCATCTGTTCCCTACAAGTCTGTTCTGCCATCTGCCCGCTCACCTGGGACCTCCTGCCTTGCAAGGCCCTATGGCTCCTCCCAGCAGCCCTGGGCCAGGTGCCTGTCATCCCGGCACAGCCGGGGGGTCTGCCCCTTGGCCAGGTACCCACAGTCCTGCGTGTGGTTTCAGCACCAGGTGCCGCCTTCGTCATACAGTGTCCACATTCATCCATCACCCGGTCCTCCGCAGGGGTTGTTGTGGCATGTTTTGAAGAGGGGGTATTTTTGAGATCTCTCCATTCACTCTTCCACACCTTCAAGAAGGAGAGTGATTATGTGATGTAAGAATAGGTAAGAGAAAGGAAAGCGAATAATAGGAGCTCCAGCCTGGACGCCATGACCTGACAAAGGGCTCTTGAGCCAGCGCTGGGTTCCATTTAGTTGACGTGGCTTGGATGTGGAAATATTAGAATTTCTGGGAGATCGTGGCTGTTGGGAAAATTGCCACAGTAGGTCACTGTTTGTAGTTGAGGATGTGCCTTCTTAGACCTTTCTAAATGCCCTTGCTGCTGCACTCGGTGGGTCTGGGATCACTTCACCGTATGGTGTGGTTTGTGTCATCCTGATTTATTAGGGACAGGAATTCCCAATCATTGAGAACTTCCCAATTCCTCGGCTTTGGGCTAGGGAGTCATGTCCACGGTCTCATTCAGTCCTCACATGGTCCTATATAGGGAGTAGATTTTGTTAGTCTCATTTTACAAATTCACATTTTACAAGTGCGAATATGGAGACTCAGAAAAGTTCAATAACTTGCCCAAATTTATGCAGTCAGTGAACAGAGATGGAATTTGACCTGTTGATCTCACTGACCCAAGGCCTGTGTTGGTCTTATACACTAGTCCCTGCCCCCTGCCCCAAGGGACTTGCATTTTCTGTGTCACCTTCTGAGAAAGATAGTCTTTTAGTTTCTATAGCCACACAATGAGCAGATTGGACTCTGGGAGACATCCTATAGTTCACTGCCAGTGTCCCTCCAGGGTGGATACACTAGTCCTCTAAGCTCAGGGTTCTCTACCTCCCAGCAGGGAAATGTAACAATTAACACTGTAACAGCAAAGCAGAGCCCCGAGGAGCCCTCAGCCTGTTGAGAAAAGGGGTAACTGATCTTGGAGAGAAAGTTTGAGAGTTATGCCAATTACCCATTTCTTTTTCAGACTTGTCTGACCGCTAGCTGCAGCATTTCTGGACCACATTAGCTTAGCTTCGTCCATTATAAAATCAATCTTACTCATTTGCTCTTTTGTCTTTTAGTTCACTGAAAGTTATCACAAGAACCAGCCATATGAAACATGCTTCTGTGTTTGCTGCGGGATCATTACTGAGTAGACTGTTCATGACAACACCATGTTCTCTGTCAAAATTCCTATGTCCGACAGTTCTTTTAGAATTTAGTGCCAGGAAAAAATTTCCTCCCCTAGGAATTTCTATGCTTCCCTCTTTCTGATAAGGAAAGCCCTGTAATATATCACATTTCCCTCTTGCCTTGGATGCCAGGAAGCTCAAAGCCAAATTTGATGCTTAATCATAACTCTGTCAATGTTCACAGATGGCTGATTTGGTTCCTCTTTATTCCCTCGGCCCCCATTTTCTATTTCTGTTTTGATTCACCTCTCTGCAAATCCATTCCATGTCCTTTCACAAAGAAGTAGGTATGACTCCTTGCCCTTTTGAGGGGCAGGTTGTTACACTGTGCTCTTGTTCTTTCTCCCAGGACTATATCGACACAGAGATGCTGCTGTGTGCAGAGAATGTGAACCAGGACAACCTGCTTTCCTATGCACGCGAAGCTGCAGACTTTGCTACCAATTACCAGCTGCCGTCTTTAGACTTTGCCATGAACCATTACGGACAACCCGACGTGGCCATGTTCGATTTCACCTCCATGTACGCCTCCGAGAATGCAGCCCTGGTGCGCGAGCGACAGTCACACCAGCTGCTCGTGGCCCTGGTGGGCGACAGCTTGCTTGAGGTACCGCCTGCTTTTGGAGCCCCTTCATTCCTGCTGGAAGACAGATCCCCACATTGCTATTCTAACTGGCAGCATCTGCTGTCCTGCAGCCCAACGGAAGGACAGGCTCTCAGCCAACTGGCAGGACTCTGCCGAGCCCGTCCTGGCCTCAGAGCCTGACCTTTGACGAAATTTAGAGGGGCCAATTCTGCCTGTATACAGGCAGGAACACTTTCTCTTGCCCCTCTGGGTTTTTCTGGGCTGACTTCTCGGTTGAAGTACAAAATTAAGCGGCCCGGGTCAGGCCATCCTTCCCAGAGCATGCAGATCCGCAGCTGGTTGGAGACTTCTTCCTCCTCTGGGTGGATTTCTGTAGCCTGTCAGCATCGAGTTCGAATAGGAGCAAGAAAGGAGTGTGGGCCCCAAAGTCCATGGCCTCCCTGCTCAAAATTCTTCCCAGAAAATGTGCAGATGCTAGGATTCTTACATTAAATGAATGATTTCAGAAAGGGTAAATTTTTATCTTAATGTAAGCACTGACCAAAAAATGTTGATGTATTTATCCGAAGTTAGCATCAAATTTCAAACCACGCTTTGGGTGCACGTGGAACAGTTTAGTTGGAACTTAGCTTGGTGAATCGATGCTTGCTCACCACTGCGTGCGGACTCTAACCTAAGCTCCTTGCTTGAGCACTCAGCTCCTCCCCTGCTTCTGTCCCAATCCTCCCTCCCAGCTTTCTCTCTCCCGGTACTTCCCACCCGTGCTCTCTGCTGCACCCAAACCAGACGGGCTGTTTTTCCATCCGGCTCCGTCATTTTCCCACCACCAAGTCTTCGCCAACCCTGTTCTGAACGGATCAAGATCAGAATCTTATTCATACTTTAAAATCAGCACGAATGCAACTCTTCCCTGAAGCATTCCTTGATTTCTATCTCCCTCCCTCAGGGTGGTTTTGCCTCTGCCTTTTTGAGCCCCCAAAGCAATTTTGCTGTTCCCGTGTCATAGCACCCTTGCATATGACTTTGTGCTACAGCTATTGGTGTTTGTGGTGAGTCCCAGTGGACTGCCTGTCACCTCTCTGTCCCCCCAGTGCCTCGCACAGGCCTGGCAAACACCAAGTGCTGGATAGAATGGGATGGCATTCTGGGGATCACTGGAATCAACTAGAACTTTGCATGTGTCCTTTGCAGCCGTTCTGGCCGATGGGCACCGGCTGTGCCCGCGGCTTCCTGGCAGCCTTTGACACGGCGTGGATGGTGAAGAGCTGGGACCAGGGAACTCCTCCCCTGGAGCTGCTGGCTGAAAGGTGAGTATTAACAGCAGGCCCCTCAGCTGGAGGCAGGGCCGGGTCAAAACTCAGGCAGGAGAGGGAGTGAGGCTGGATGAACCTGGAGCCTCTGCCCCCTCTCATCTGCCTTCCCACATGTGGCCTGATTTCATCATTGGAGTCCCCAAGGAAGCGTTCTCTGTCATGATCTCCCTCCCCCAGTGACTTTCCGTGGGGGCCAGGCCCTTAAGCCCTGGATGCCAAAGAGAAATCTTCAGGGCGGCCCTGAAGTTGGGGTTCTTGGCACTGCTCGGACACTGAGGAACCAGAAGAGGTTTAGGGGGAGCTTCCATTGCAGCACTGAGTCCCACTCTGTTGGGGGCTGGGTGCTCTCACCTCCCAGGCCTCTTCTGCTGCTGAGATCCTGGGCTTCCTCCCAGACTCCTGCTGCTGGCCACGTGGCTGTGACAGCTGGTGGACCAGGATAAGTCAGGGCTGGCGGGTGCGGACGGGCCTCTGCTGGTCTTGGGTGTGGAGACCTGTGGTCATGGGGGACCAGCCACAGGAGGCAGGGTGGCTGAGTGGCAGTTATAGCAAAACCGCAGGTCTCTGGGCTGCCAGCTCTGAGTCCCTGCCCTCTGCCCTGGGGAGGAGGCCAGCCTCACCATCTCCCAGGGTCCCTCCTGCTTCCCCTTGACCGTGTTGACCCTCCCCCGCTTTGCAGATCTCGAGAACCAGGAGGGCCAGGCATTGCTGGGAAGGGTTATGCAAACACAGATCTAAGAAGCTCTTGGGAGCAGGGGAAGGTGGGTGGAGGGGAGGAGTGGAGAGAAGACCGGAGGCTGCAAGAGCAATCCTTGACCTCTCTGCTCTGCCTTCCTCCAGAGAAAGTCTTTACCGGCTGTTACCTCAAACGACCCCAGAGAACATCAACAAGAACTTTGAGCAGTACACGTTGGACCCGGG
Organism: Stenella coeruleoalba; assembly: GCF_951394435.1. Lineage (NCBI taxonomy): Eukaryota > Metazoa > Chordata > Mammalia > Artiodactyla > Delphinidae > Stenella > Stenella coeruleoalba. Next base: position 43,251,411 of record NC_137154.1, on the reverse strand, counting down.
GACGCGGTACCCAAACCTCAACTCAAACTGCGTCAGGCCCCATCAGGTAAGGCCTTGCCTGGAGTCCTGTGTGGGTCACCAGGCACTGAGCGGTGAGAAGTGGGGGGTCACCTAAAATCTTGGCACATCTTTGGGACCCATTGCCTCTTGGCCCAAAGGTGAGGCCAGTTCCTCTCTCTGGGAAAGCCACAGAGTAAAGTAGAGTCAGCACCTCTCTAGCCAACAGGAGAGAACTAGAACACATGTAAGTGTGTGTCCACATATGTACCTGTATTTACGTATGTTTATTTGTCACTGAGCATATGCATTGCTGAGCATACCTCTCTCAAATAATCTACTTGATCAAATATCAAGTTCTTTCCATCCGAGGTCCTAGAGTCTATTTTTTCTCCCATCGACTTAAGAGTCATACAAGCTCTGACCTCTTCAGTCAATAGCACAAAGAATGGTGTGAATTTTAAAAATCAGCCAATTACATATATTCACACTTGAGTTCCCCCACGTTTGGGTGGATGACAGATCCACAGCTCTGTCTCAAGTTGCTGGTTCCCTTGCTGAAGGTCATGTCCTTCGGCGAGAGAGGAAAAGGGCAGCCATTGTCGATGAGAGGGTGGGGTGGGTTCAGCGGCCCTGCAACGACTAGGGTTTGGGGGAAAACTAGCAGACAGCTGTGTGTCCTCTCTCGCTCCTAGGTGAAGCAATTGTACATCACTAAAGAGTTGCACCAGTGCCCTCTTGAGAGGCTGGGCTCAGTGAGGAGATCCGTCGGCCTCTCCAGGCGGGGTAAGTGGCCCTCCTGGGACCCCAGCTTTGCAGGGAGGAGGCCTGCTGGGTGGCCACTGGGGCACAGGCCCTGCAGCCAGCCTGGCTCTGATCCAGTGACCTGCATGACCTTGGCCAGGTGCCTCTGCTCTCTGCACTTCAGTTTCCTCATCTGTAAAACCGGGACAAGGACAATACCAACCATAGGATCACTGAGTGGGTTAGAGGCGAGCGCTTGACACATTAAAGTGAACCGGACTGACTTCCCTGGGACTTGCTTTTCTTCTCCTGTTGTTTCCAGTATGAGGAGTCTTGTCTCTCCAGCTGGATAACGAGCTCCATGTGCTTCACTCTTCCTGGGCTTCCAGGGCCTGGCACAGTGCTGTGCACAAGGCTGGTGCTCAGTGTGGAGGGAAGGGGTGATTAAGTGACCAGCTTCCCAGCGTCCACCCGGCTGTGCTCAGGTCACCACCCTGCTTAAAGACACACCTGGCTTCCACTGCCTGCCCAGACCTTGCATCCTGCCCGCCATCGGGCAAACTCAGCCTCACCAGCCACCCCTCCCTGCCTTCCACACCCACACGCCCTGCTGCTGCCGGCCTTTAATAAACCATGTCACATAACATGGCAGGTTTCTCTAGATTCTTTGCCACGGCACAGTCCTTTCTGTTTTCCTGGAGATCTCCTTCTGTCCTAGACACTCTTCTAGAAGCAGTCAAATGCACCTCCTCCATGACCCTTTCTTTGGCGAGTTCCCCTGCCCTGGTAGCCTCTGGCAAACCCACTCATGTGCTCCCCTGGCATTGGGTTTCTCTGTTATTGTCACCCACTTCTGTGTCTGTCTTCCCCACAAGATAAGCATGTTGTTGGCAGAGTCCATGTCACCCTCACCTCTTTGTTCCTAGCCTCTAACCAGGACCTGGCCAGAGGCGTCTCAGGAACTCTTTCCTGCAGGAGAGCATGCTTCCTGTCCCAACATCCTGCCCTCCTGCGTGCTCTCGACAGGACCCCCTCATGGGGCTGCAGCTGTGCCCACAGCCCCTGCCTCAGTGCTGTTCCTCCTGGTCCCCACCCGTGGTGGCCGACAGAGCGGGTCCCCAGGGGAGCTGCTGAGATTTCCGTAGAGCGCTTCACCACTGTCCATCTCCTCTTGCTGCAGAGTCAGACATCCGGCCCAGCAAGCTCTTAACCTGGTGCCAGCAGCAGACCAAGGGCTACCAGCATGTTAACGTCACGGACCTGACCACGTCCTGGCGGAGTGGCCTGGCCCTGTGTGCCGTCATCCACCGCTTCCGGCCTGAGCTGATGTGAGTTTGGGGCCCAGCTGGACCTGGCGAGCCCCTCATGGCCCAAGGGGACCCTGGAGACAAGGGAGACCAGGGCTGTTCTAGATACAGAATCTTCAGCACGTAGATCAGCATTTCTCTTTGCATACTTTGAATTTGTGTTTTTTCTTCGGCTTGTTCTTTTTCCTTTGCACTGATTATTCTGCCAGCAACTTGTTGGATCTGCGTTCCTTCTATGTAAGGAGCAGAGTGACTCAGGCTCGGTGATCGATTGCACTCATACCCCAAACCCCTTTCATTTGGGAAATTTGAGTGTTCACACCTTGGAGCCCTACCCTCAAGAGAGGACTTATGGGCGAGATCTAATTCTGGGGACCAGCTTGAGGGTTTTACAGCCAAAAGAATTAGATTTGTGACCCAGATCCGTTAGCTGTATACTGTTGGGCAAGCCCCTCATCTTCTCTGAGTTTGCCGTCTTCATCTATAAATCAGGAATAATGGCAGGGTCATTAGGAAGATTGGATTCTGTTCGTGGAAATGCTTTGTGATGTTGAAAGCACAATACATCTATTATGCTGTGTTTAAATCAACTGCAGTGTAACCTCACACCCAGGAGCAAATCCATCCAGAAGGCTGGATGGAAACCTAGTAAAGTTTATCAACTGGTACCTTTAGGAAATGAGGTTGCCTTGAGAAGGGGATGAGGCTCTCACCTCTTACTTTATATAACTTGATTCTTTTATTTACAAGAAGCCCATATCACTTTTGTAATTAAAAGGAAAAGAACGAATGGGAACTATTTAAAAGTAGAGTAGTTCATAAATTTTCCAATTATTTTCTGATTTTTTTCATCCCAGGTAGCAGATGACATTTTCATGGCCCAGATCTGATTGGTTCCACCCTGAGTGAGGACAGGGTTAGCGTCTTCTGGCTGAGCCCCCCTGAGGGGTGGGGGGTAGTGGTGGAGGGATTGGAGCAAGGACATTGTCACTTGCAGTGCTCCTTATGGCTAAGTTTGCTCAGCTCTTCACCCCTCTGCATCCTCTCTGAAAACTTCACCTTGTTCTGATTCTCCAGCAACTTTGACTCTTTGAATGAAGATGACACTGTGGAGAACAACCAGCTGGCATTTGACGTGGCCGAGCGTGAGTTTGGCATCCCCCCAGTGACCACGGGCAAAGAGATGGCCTCAGCCCCGCAGCCCGACAAGCTCAGCATGGTCATGTACCTCTCCAAGTTCTATGAGCTCTTCCGGGGCACCCCGCTGAGGCCCGTGGGTAAGGACCTGCTTTCAGGATGAGGCTTTGCCAGCCCCTGAGCCGTCTCTGCCCTGTGCCCACATCTGGCTGCTCTTCACACTGATGTCCTCTGTTCTGGGGCTGACCCCTGCCCTCCCTTTGCCTTTGAGCCCAAACTAGGGTGGACCCCACACACCCAGACCCATGTATGTAAGTGGGTCCTGTGTGGCAGGTGCCACATGGGGCTGGCCTGCATCTGCCCTTGTCACTGGGAGATCACTGACAGAGTGGCACCAGCCCTCTGTGCAGGCCACTGACAGCTTCAGTTGGGGGTGAGGGAATTATTTTGGAGGGGCCTTGTCTCAGTGACACCCCGTGAGCTGTGGGGGAGCAGTGGAAGGATCTGGATCTCAGTCTTACTTTTATTTCCTAACAGATGCTTGGCGCAAAAACTACGGAGAGAATGCTGACCTTGGCATGGCCAAATCATCCATTTCTCATAACTATCTCAACCTCACGTTTCCAAGAAAGAGAACTCCACGAGTAAGTTTCGGCCTGGGTTTGTTTAATTTCTTCTTACACGTGGATGGGTGAGGGGAAGGGAGATGCCACGTGCTGGGTCTGTTTACGCTGATAAATTACCCAGATCGAGTGCTCAGGAAGACATGAGTAGAACTCAGTCAAGTTCCCCTGCACCATGTAGCCAGCTTCAGTGCCTTGAATGTGGTTATAGGAAGGGCAGGGTAGAGAGCAAAGAGGACATGCTGGTGAGTATTTTTAAAAGTAAGTCAGATTGTCTCTGCCTCCTAAGCAGGGAGATGGACACGATATCTCACTTCGTTAAGCAATTTAGATCCAGAACACGATGGCCGTTTAGTAGCAGAAGTGGATGATGAGGCTACATTTGCATATTCTGTTCCATTCATTTTTTTTATTCATTCATTCAACAATGTTTACTGGGCCCTGTTCATGCCAACTTTAAGGCTGAGTGTTTTGTTTGTTTTTGATGAGGGGAGCAAATATACAGAGGTGAGTAATATCTGGACCTTGCCTTTGAGGAGCTCAGAACCTAATAAAGAGATGCCCAAATTTTCCCAACTTATGGCACCTTTAGTGTCTCAGTAATTCTTCTTCGCACTGCCCCCAGATCAAAAGAAATGCCTAAAATTTTCATTTGTTAAGTAGTTATATCCAAATAACTTGGTAGGGGAATTTTGCAAGGTGTGTGACAGACATCACCGTGCTTCCCTAGAAAATCTAAACTCTCCTGCGGCTCCTCTCCGAGTTCACTCTGGTGCCACGGGGTGCCTTGGGACGCAGTTTGGAAACCACAGGCCTAATGAGAAATTACAGGGTAATAGGAATGACGACATCTCCATGGAAGGTGTAATACAAGTTGCCTTGCTTGATGCGCTCATTTTACAGATAAAAAGTGGAGGCCCAGAGATGTTAGGCTGCAGGGGCTCGCACAGAGCTTGCCTTCCCTCCACTGACTCGGCAGAGGGCTGCAGGCCTCTGCGTGCGCCTCAGTGTCTCTGGGTTGCCACAGGCTCTTAACCGCTGGCCAGTCATGACTTGTCCTGCCAACCCCTTCACCCAGGGTGGGGCTGGGGCCCCATGGCCTCCTTTCTTTCCCTGGGCTGTGTGATCAGTGGTCACTTTTTCCCCTGAGGGCTGTGCTCCCTGGAAGGCAGCACCGGTTGTGCTGACTCTAGGAACTCGGTACTTAGTGTTCTACACGCCCTGTCTCCAGGAAGGGACAGGCTCGGGGGCTGGGGAGGGCGGGTGTGCGGGTCAGCTCGGGTGTAAGCAGAGCAGCTGAAAGGCTGAGCTGCACGCCACTGCCCTGTGCCCCTCTGCTCCCCGAGCTGCCCCACTCAGAGCCTCTGTGGGAGATGCCGTGACCCACCGTAGGTCACACTGAGCGAAAGCTGTCTTCCGGAGCCCAGTCGTCGGCTTGCCCCACCTCAGCCCAGCTGCTTTTCCTCTGATGACCGAGGACCCCTGCTTTGGGCTACTCCATCCCAGGCAAGCCAGTGCAGCCTTTCTGGAAGCTCTCTGAGCCCAACATTTATCACTTTTCTCCGTTCACCCACTTTCCTTCCACCACTTAGCCCACAGCTGGGAACTGGGGAGGCATGTTTAAACCTTTCACTCACCACACCTCTGTTTACAGAGTGACCGAATTGAAACAGCCTGGCCAGCTCTGGCTCAGGAGGTGGGAATGGTCAAAAGTCAGCCGTCAGCCAGGCCCTCCAGGCCCTCTGAGGGCGCCGGAGCGGCACTCCACCTCGTCCTGGCTCTGCTAGCAAATGCCGCGGGGATGCGTGGGCTCTGCCCGGCCCAGCCCTGGCTGACTTTGGCCCACGTCCCGTCGCCTCCAGGGTGTGCTCCTTGGCTGCCCATCTTGAGAGTGGTTAAAATCCACAGATCTGATTCCCTCCCGTGGCCCCAGTTAATGTCTAAAGTTTGCCCTGCTTCTCGAATGGGTAGAGAGATTAGGTCATTGAAGTAAGTGCCTGGTGTGGGCATTCGTTGTCCCACCCTTTTTCCTCACACTGGTGGGTTGGTGGGTTTGCAGGGCCACTGGGTCACATTCTGCCCTGGCACTAAAACACCCCAGCATATACTGTCCACCACGCAACGCCAGTGCAATGGTCCGACCACGTGCAAAGTACCTTCTCCCCTTTCTATCATGTGTCTTCTTATATCTGGATCCTTTCTTGGTCTGGAGAAATCTGTTTGCAATGCTCTGTGGTCTTAACATGTCTCATGACCAAAGAGTCCTGAGTCCACTCCAGGTTGCCCCTGGACACGCACAGAGGAGGCCTGCACAGGAGACTGAAAACTGCACACGTACACGGGGCTCCCCTGCAGTTATACAAGAAGATGTCAATGCAATTAGACACGCAGTTTTCACTGCCCTGGTTCACGCGCCCCTACGGACTGGAGATGCAGGCTAGGCTGCGCTTGCGTGATTTTGTACACCAGAGCTCAGACACACGATCTGTATGTACAGGTGCATCTGTATTTGACCTCGCCCCCTCCTCTCGTCCCTCCATTCCCCTCCCTCCCCCTCACTGACTTCAGAGGACCATCTTGATACGGGGATTGAGCAGCCCACCTTTGTTCGCATGTGGCCTCTTAATCTGAAGAGGGCTCCTTGTTTCTCTCCTGAGCCAGTCTTACAGTCTCTCTCCCTCCTGGTTTTTGATGTTGGTGTTAAATTCTTCTTTCCTCCCTAATCTTATTTTCCTGATAACATCCAAACTCCAGCAAAAGAGAACAACTTTGAGCAAAATTGAAGGCTCTTCCTCCATCCAGAAACTTGTTTATTTTAGAGAAAATGACTTTCCCATTCCACGCCAAGAGGGTCGTGCCTCTGGTGAGTGGTAACCTACTGGGGTTGGTTATCTCTGAAGACTGGATGGCCCACGCCTGGGGAGGAGGAGAAGAGCTTAGGGATTCTGTTTTCCTCTTAAAGAAAAGCCCTTGGTCTGCTGCAGATCTGCCTCTGTCCCAGTCAGCAGCTAGAAGCCTTGTAGCATGGGACAGTTCCTAGAGACTCCAAAGCTCTTGTCACCAGGCTCACAGGTGACATCTGATCACACATATGTGGTCTCTGTCTCCTGTGTGTGCATGTGAGTGCATACACACACACACACACACACACACACACACACACACACACAACCTGTCTGTGCTCACCTCATCTTACCACACGTGGGTAATGCCTAGATTTATGTCCACTTCAGTTATGACACATATTATATTACATAAAGGGTCGAGGTGTCTGATCTTTCTTTTCCCCATTCTGGGCCCATTCCTTGAGGGACAACACAACACAGAAGTTGTCATTTGTCCCTGGAAAGCCCATCCTAGAAGACAGGTGGGTGGCCCCAGGATTTATCCTGCTCGGCTGGCTGATTCTGACCCAGGTCCTCCTCTAGCGCTGACCCTGGTGGAGTGGGGTTCACAAAGCATGACTCAGATCAGTGTCTGGTCTGAGCTGGAGGGTCCCCCTCCCAGCTCTTCTCCTTGACCCTCCTGCACAGACACTTTCCAAAGATCCAGGGGCAGTTACATAAGAAAGTGCTTCCTCCATTCACCCAATCATTCAACACAGATTTACCGAGTCCCCGTATTATGCTGAGTTCTCAGTGCTGGGGGCACAGCAGTGAACAAAGAGGGCCAAGTTCTCTGCTGGAGGGAGCTGACCTTCCAGTGTCACTTCCTGAGTTCCTCTCACTCCCCTTCTCCAGCTCTTTTCACAGAACCACCCACCCAGCAGCCAAAACTCCCACTAGGGTTCTCGTACTTCTCAGGACGAGTCTTCAGAGACTTGAAGATGGCTTAGGGAGTCATCCCAGGTACTGATGCTGCCCGGGTCAGTTAGCACAGAGCTTAAGCAACGTGCCCACCCCCATCCCACCCTGGGCACCTGTGGTCTGCAGGTCGCTGCTGAGGGTGATCGCTCTCCTGTTCTCTGTGTAACTGCAGCCTGGGATTCTGCGCTGACTTATAGAATGGGGATGCAAGCTGAAGCCCAGACGACAAATACGTATTTGGGTCTGGTGGGGATTCAGCACGTGTTCAAACCTCTCAAAGTTCCTCAGCTTGTCTGCAAAATATCGTAATAACATAAACATTGCATTGCTGCGAAGACAACGTTGAACAAGTGTGAGCTGCAGGTCTGAGCTCCTTCTCTGGCACATGGAAGGGGCTCTGTAAATGATGGTCCCCATCCCATACTGACTAAATGAAGATGCTCTTTTTCTGAAAACGGTAAAACTAGTTGGGTTGACCACTGGCTTCCGTACTGCAACCATGATGGATCCAGCATTTTACAGTGTCATAGCGCATTTGCTCCTCTTGTTACATTTTGAGGAAGGCATGGGACATGTTCTCATCCCAGTTTAAGAGATGGGGAAACTTGGTCTTAGGGAGATTATAATGCAGTGCCGTATAGGTGGTCAATGTCAAAGCCAGAGCTAGAATTCAGACTTTCTAATTCTGTGAATAGCACTAACCTAACTTAAAATGTCTAACACTTATATAGCACTTCAGAGGAGAAGAAGTGTCTTATATACATGAATTTGTTCATCCTTACAATAACTTACTTATGAGCTAGGTAGTATAGTAGCTTAGAAGTGAGGAAACTAAAGTCAGAAGAGTTGGGTGATTTTTCCTAAGGTCACTTAGCCGGGAAGTAATTCATGTCAGAACTCGAACCCATGGCTCCATACTGCTCTGCCATTGAAGGGAAGAGCTCTCTTGCCAGTGTCACTGACCATCTTTCTAAATATCATGGTGGCCAGTATACTCTCAGGACACTGCCTACAATGGCCAACCTCTCTTCCTATGACCTGGATCTGAATTTCTCCACCAGCTAACTAAATATAAAGTTGGAGCTAAAATCACCTTAAGTCAGGCAGTATGGGAACGTGATTATCTTGTGCTGATCAAATAAATGATGAGATTGGTAGACATATGTCTTTGATTTTTTTTTTAATGGAGAACACCAAGTAGTTTAATGAATGCCTTTTGGTATATAGAATCTTTCAAATCATTGGGAAATAATGACAAGAAGGTATCTTAGGGTGAAAGGGCAGGAAAAATTAATAAGAAAGTGAGTTATTTGTTTATTCTCATACTCTCTTGGGGCACAATAAGTATTTTCTTCCCCCTTCTACCCCAGTTCTCTACAGTGCTAAGCAGAGACCAAGGAGAGGGCATTACGGAGGCATTTTTGGCTCCCCAATAGTGATATACAGATAAGAAAAAAATTAGATAAATCTCTAGATTTGTGTTTTCTCAAGCTTTTTGTTTTAACCTAGCTCTTATCTGAGAATCAGCGCTTCCGTGATAAATCCATAAGGAAGAACAGAGACCCTGTGGATTTGTATGTTGCTAACCACATAGACTGCATTTTATTGTCCCGTGGGTCTGGCTGAATCAGAGGAGCTGATGTTGCCCCACCCACTTCCTTTCACTCCTCCCCGCAAGGATTTGGGGGTCTTCTTAGGTGCTGCTGCTGGGTACCCTCCCCCCAGGAGTGTTTTCTGTGAGCCTGCGGCTAACGTACTGAGTTTGGATCCAGGCAGGCTCAGTTGGACCAGTCACAGCCAGGGCTGCTGAATGCAAGAGAGTAAGATGTGTTGCTCTTTGAGGGAGAAGCCAAGTCCTCATTTAAGGTGGAAACAAGAAGAACAAGACGATGCATGAAGTGTTCTTGTTGGGAGGAAACCCTGTACTTTCACAGGCACGTCTCCGGGCCAGTGCAGGGCTCACAGGCCGTGGAGCCAGGCACCCAGACAGCCTGGGCCTCTAGGACCCGATGCGGTAAATAAGGTCATCTGTTTCTCTTGGTGTTGGCCCAAACATTTGGGTTGAAATCATTTCCATTCACAGAATAATGATTTATTAGAAGCTGAGGAAAATGTTGAAGGGAAGGCGAGGCCCTTTGATCTGTTGTTTTATGCTGCCTGAGCAAGGGAAGGGTCACATTTTTGAACAAATATCAGTAACTAAACTGTAGTTAATTTTGTCTTAAAATTTTTTTAAGGTACTGGTAAATAGGAGGAGGGGCGGGGTGACGGGGAGTGTAAGTGCCGGGGAGCAGGTGCTTGCCTGTGGAAGTAAGTTGAGTACACACTAGACTGCGTGCTGGGGACTTTGAGCATTACTGTTGATTTAGAACAACCAGGAGGTGAAGGATCCTCTGTGATGGGGCAAGGTGAGAATGTGTGGGGCTGACTGGGCAGCATGCCTGGGTTTGAGAGGAGAGGGTAGCCAGCAGCCCTTTCGGCTGCATCCAGTGTGGAACAAAGGCTGGGATTTAATCTGGCCCTGCTATGGAGGGCCCCGCTGAGGGTGTCGGAGGCTCCCCCAGGGAGGGACACGCATAGTCGGTGGGGACGGCTCCATGGTCCTCAGTGGGCTGGCCGTTTGGGGAAGGTCCCAGCTCGAGGTCTAACCCCAGTGTCAAGGAGAGGGTAACCCAGCAGGGTGCATGGCGAGCCACTAAATCCAGCCTGCAGCCCCATCCCAGCTCGTGGCATCAGCTCAACCTGTGCAGTCCCCCTCCTTCCCTTGAGGAGATAAGTCAGACCACAAGTGTGCCCTTGGGTGGCCTTTGCAAGGGTCATGCAATGGGCTTAGGTAGGGCAGGGTTCTCTGGATTTAAATGTCCAGATTTTGGAAGAAGAAAGTAGGCTGTAAGGGGTTATCAATGGGACAACCATGCAATTTGTTGTCTAAACCAGGATATTTTTGAAAATGAAAGGGGGCACTATTCATAATTATGCTGGGAGAAAAAGCAATACATCAAACTGTCCTGGGCAAACTGGGCTGTATGGTCACCATAGTTTTCAGGCCATATCTGATGCTACTTTGAAGTTAACATAATGTCATTTACCAGTAGCTACAGTGGTGGCTTAATGGCAGGAGTAATTTGCCATCAAATTCCTGGACAGCTGATCTAAGTCCCGAGAATCCCCGCCTGTGAGGGGAGCCAGTGGCACCTCTTCGTAGGAGGTGATCTCCACGGGGCAGCATCAGCAGGCCCAGCTGGGACCACTCTGAGTCCAAGGTCATTGACAAGGAGACAGTCCCTGCCCATGTCATAGGGATTCTTTGTGCTTCGGAATGTTTTGACATGATTTTGGGGGCTGTGTTCCCACCCCCTTCTGACAGAAGCCCTGGCTCCCGAGGTTGGGGAAGGCTCCCTCCTCTGTGCCTGAACAGAGCCGAAAGCGTGTGTCACGGTGCAGGGTAATTTCTGCCCATCTGTTTCCTGGGCCGGCAGCTGTGGCGGGCAGGGCTGGATCCCCAGTGCTGGCATCGCAGCCCTTGACAGCCCTGAGCTCACCATGCTTTCTTGGCCATCACAGGTGGACAGCCGAACCGAAGAGAATGACATGAGCAAGCGGAGGCGGAAAGGCTTCAACAACCTGGACGAGGTGCGTGTGCTCAGTGTCGGTTTACACAAAGCCCGTTTCCTGACAGCCAGTGGCCACAGCCCGCCCACCTGACCGTGGCAGTCGCCTTCTTTCTTTCCTCTCTCATGAACCACTGGGTTCCAAGCTTGGCTTGATGGGAAAAAGTTGGGTCTGGTCACTAGCTATGTCACCCTCCCAGGGTGTGGCTTATATCTGTAAAACACAGATGATGCATTTGCAGTGGATGACATTTTGCAGAATTTTTAAAGATTAAGTAAGAGGACGTGTATAACATGCCAATCATGGTCTTTGGCACCTAGGGTAATCAAGATATAATCACTATTAATAGTAAGTAGTAAAGAGGCACCAGCAGTCCCACTTTTCTCCCAGTCCTAGTTTCTACCTTTTGTGTTTTCTGTAAAGCAGATGTCCCGGCGCCCACAAATGCCACCTTCTGGTGAGAGAAGAAAGTTTCAGACTACTTTATGAAAGCCAAGCATGAGTCTCTCTCTTGCTACTAAAAAATTGATCAGAAAAAGAGTATCAGTTCTTGCTTCCCCAGGCAGCTCTGTAAAGAGACCTGAGATATATAGCTCATTCCAAAAAGCCATTCTAATTCCACAAAAGCAAGCTTAGATACTGTCTGTGAACTGTAGGATATCAGCTTTAGCTAGCCTACTGGCTGATACCAAAATGATGACATAGAAGCAAGGGGGATCATTTGTAGGATGCATTCATACTTCATTTATAGGACTTAGAAAGAAACTTCTTTTATCTTATATGGTTGAAGCACTGCTGCTCTTGGCTCTGGCATGAGCAAGAAGCCAGTGAACAGGGAGACAGTTGAGAGGAAGAAGCCGTGGCTGATGAACTGGGCTGGAGAAGCATCCCATTCCCCAGTTACGGGTATTGGCTCTGCCTTAAGTGCCTGTGATTCGCTCCCGCCTCCTCCCAAGAAGCTTCCCTTGGATACATTTTATCCCCGCGGGGAAGTCTTCTCCTGCCTTTCATCTGTGGCTTATTTGAGGGGGTGTTTGTGCTGTTTCTGTTGTTGGCAGCACAAGATTTAGAGTGTGGGAAGAAATCTGGTTGCACCTGCCCCTTCTGAAATGGCTCTTTTCTGGGCCAGCTGTTTTGCTTAAGTCAGATTTAACCAAGCAATGATGCTCTCTAAATTCTTGCTACTCATAAAGTGTGGGCCAAGAACAAGGGCACCAGTATCACCTGGCAGCTGGTTAGAAATGCGGACTCTCAGGGCCTACCCCAGACCTCTTGAATCCAAATCTGGTTTTGAAGGAGACCCCCCAGTGATTCACATGCACATGAATGTCTGCAAAGGGCCGCTCTACACGACCCACTGTCCTGGCCTACTTTGGCCTGTACAAACAGTGACCAGCCTAGCAAACTTGCCCTATTCACACTCAAGCCTGGGTTGCTATGCAGAGTTAGTTCCCACTTTGAAGTAGGGAGTGACTCTTTGGCTTGTGTTTGTCCAACTCTTCAGAGTGGCTGTGCATACAAGGTTTCCCGTGGGGCTGCTACTCTTAGAGAATCTTAAAAAAAACCCAAAAAACAGTTGACTACAGCTTGCCTCTTCCCATGAATTTCTTCTAAGTGAACATATCTTTGTTTTGAGAACATCTGTTCCTGGGAGGGAAATTCATTGTCTCCTCAGGAAAACTGACTACCCTCTTGAAGTGACAATGCCATTTGTATTTCTGAGGCTGATGGGAGCAGATCTATGGTACCGCGGAACAGACGTTCACCGGACACCCATCATTTTTAAAGTTTTATTTGAGCAGATGAGCTAAGAAAATCTTACACAGAATTCCATTTCATAAAACAGCATAACCCACTGGTCACGGTCAACATCTAAACAGTCACAAGTCGTGTCGATATCACGTGTCCCGAAACAAAGCAATGAGAAGGGCCCTTCACCTCCGTTACATCCTTCTCCAAAATCCCTAACTCTGGGCTAATCATGAGCAAACATCAGCCCGACCCAGATGGAGGGACTTTGCACAAAATAGCTGACCAGTCCCCTTCAGAACTGTCAAGGTCATGAAAGACAGAGAAAGGTGGAGAAACCATTACAGATGGGAGGAGGCTGAGGAGGCATGATGACTAAATGCAATGTGGGATCCTGGATTATGTCCTGGAACCTAAAAGGACATTAGTGGGAAACTGGCCCGATCTGAATCAAGTCTATAGTTCTGTTAATGGTATTGTGCCGGTGTTAATTTCTTAGTTTTGATAACAGTGTCGTAATTATTCCAGATGTTAACGTTAGGTGCAGCTGGGTCTACGGTACGCAGGAACTATCTGTGCTGTCTTTGTAAGTTTTCTGTCAATCTAAAATTATCTCAAAATTAAATGTTTTTTTTAAAGATAGCAACAACAGAGCAGGACTCGTTGCCACTGGGAGTGGGGCGCAGAGGAGAGAAGGGAAGCCCAGAGCCTGTGCCTTGCCTCACTGACATCCCCTCTTGCTTCCTTCACCCCCCAATTCTTCACCCTTTGTCAGCTACATGATATATTTTGAAAACTATTCTGCTCATCATTTCATTATTATATTTGACTTTTTCAACAGTCACATGAAGGTGGGTTACTGCTCGCATTTTATAGATTAGGAAACTTCAGAGAAATAAATTGCCAAGGTCACTGGGCTGGGAGGTGAAAGAGTCAGAATTCAAACACTAAGTGTCTGGCTCCCAAGCCTAGCTGTGCCCATCTGAGAAGACTCGTCCCACCTGTGAGCATTGTCTCCAGAGTGGGCATTGCCTCCTCTTTTGCCTCACTTCCTCAGACCACAGAGGGTGTCCTTCTTCAGGAAACTGTCCTTGTCCTGAGCCCCCAGGCCCCCTCCTTGATACCTGGGTTGCAGAACCAACAACCAATGCATTGATTTGGCTTTTGCAGCCTTCAGCCTTTCCTAGCCAGAGCTTGGGCTCCAATCAAGAGGGCTGTAAAGAAGGTGGAAATCAGAACAAAGTCAAGTCCATGGCAAGTCAGCTGCTGGCCAAGTTCGAGGAGAACTCTCGGAACCCCTCACTCCTGAGGCAGGTGAGTCCTGTCAGATGGTCACTGACCCCGCCTACCTGGTGAACAGAACCCTCTGAGAAGCCAGCAGCAATGTCAGGCTAGCACTGGATCTCAGGTGTGCCAGCCAGACCTGGCTCAAAAGGAGTCTCAAGCTTCTTCTAGATTTGGAGTCAGACTTTTCTAAAAGGGGCTGGAGAGCAAATATTTTAAACTTTGGGGACCATCCGGTCTCTTGCAATGACTCAATTCTGCCATGATAGCATGAAAGCAGCCATGGACGATCTGTAAACAAACGCACGTGGCCGTGTGCCAATAAATCCGTATTTATCAAAGCAGGCAGCAGGCAGGGCTTGGCCCGAGGACTGTAGTTTGCTGATGCCTATTCTGCACTGGGGGAGAAATCCTTGCCCCGATTTTGTTTTGCTTTGCAACCATGACTTGTTTTGCAGCCATCTTTGAGATGGTGCAGCTGGAGGGAGCTTTAGAGATGCTGATTGCCCAGTCCGTGGTGAGAACACCTGTCCGAACCAAGGTCTTAGCTCCATGTGGGCCCATAGGAATGGGGACCAACCTCGAGAGTGTCCCCTGCTGCCCCCCTCTCCTTGTTCCCTTGGGTCAGGCTGGCAGAGCTGTTGTGTCTGACCAGGGTCCATGTGAGGCTGAAGGAGGTGGGATGCTGTGGGTCAGGCTGCAGACCCGGCTGACTTCTCTTGGACTCTGACTTGGAGTCTGCACTTGGATGGTTTTATTTGCTCCCCCGAATTCCTTTGGGGCACCACTGTCACATTACAAAAGCTTGGGACAAGGGGTTCAGTTTTTCTTTGGAGAACATCTGTCACATGACAGAATTAGGCTCCTCTCAGGAGAAAGACAAACAATTGGTTAATTCTGTTTAGAGGCAGTTATAGACATCTTCCTAGTCTTGATGTAGACCATGCCCCTCCTGGACAAACCGACCTTCCCCAGGAAGCCAGGTTTTATTATAAGGGGGCCATGTTCCTAAGACTTGTAACTGTCTGAGTTATTTTCTCAACTGTCCCTCCTGGAGGCTTGGCCCCTTGCAGCCCCCAGGTATTGATGAGGGCTTTCTTCCTTCAGAAGGACTGTAGCATCCCTTTCATCTAGTGGGCAGGAAGGACTTTGGGACTTGCCACCCTGGCCTGGTATGTGCCTGCCCAGTGCCCCGGGTCTGAGCCAAAAGCACAGCCTCCTGGGGATTCACACATTGTCCAAGAGAAGGGGACCATGGGACTTGCTGTTCACACGGACAGAGGGCCGGGGTTCAAGTTTCCTAGCTGGGCCCAGCTTGTCAGAGCTCAGCCCAGGGCTCGCTCAGCATCTTCAAACTCTCTCTCCCTGACTCTTCTCCTCTCCTCCCTCCAAGTGTCTGTCTGACTCGCCTTTTCCTTCCTATTTCCTGCGGCTGCTTTTTCGGACTCACCTTCCTCCTCCCAGGAGCACCGTGTCTCAGGGATAGGTAAGCCCATACTGCGCTCTTCCTCTGACCCTCCTGTTAACTCTCGCCGTCCCAAGCCAGAGGAGCCCACACCCAGCCCATCACCAACTCTGAAAAGGCAGGTAGGGCTCCTTCCAGTGGATGCTGTCTTGGTGAAACCAGAGGGAACTTTGATCCAGAGGGGTGGGGTCCGTGGCTGTCTCTACAGCCCACATAGGGCTGATTGTAGATTCTCTGGGAAGGCAAACACAACTTGAGGTTACCACCCTTATAGGTAGGAATAACCAAGTATGCAGCATCTTAAAATACATGCCAGTCAGGGGTATCGACTGACCAACTACCAGGCTCTTGGTGCTTTATTTGCTTGGGGAAAAACAGACCACAACACACAGGGTATTTTGTGTGATGCCCCTGGGACACTTAGCTTATTTGCAGACCTCTTGAGTAGGGTGATTTCTAAAATCAGTGGAGAAGTGACAGTGATGGTGGAATGGGCTCAGGTGGCCAGCTGGCCGCATGCCATTGAAGGGGTAAGACTGGGATGTGGTTAGACCTCCCCTGGTGTCTGAGCAGATGAGGACCTGCCCAGTGGGCAGGGAGGCAGCCAGGAGCCATGGGCTGAGGCTTTTTCCAGCTAATATCTCTGGGTTTGGAATTTGAATAGAATCACTATTATTGACCACAGCACTCAAAAGTGCCCGGTCAGCATTAGAAATTTGGTATTGCTTCTCGGGGAGTGGAGGTCAAAGGAGGTCAGTGTGGACATATTGCAGTGATTCTATGTCTGTGTGTGTAAGAATCATCTAGAGAGCTTTATTAAAAATAGCAATCTCGGGCTTCCCTGGTGGCACAGTGGTTGAGAGTCCGCCTGCCGATGCAGGGGACACGGGTTCGTGCCCCGGTCCGGGAAGATCCCACATGCCGCGGAGCGGCTGGGCCCTTGAGCCATGGCCGCTGAGCCTGTGCGTCTGGAGCCCGTGCTCCGCAACGGGAGAGGCCACAACAGTGAGAAGCCTGCATACCGCAAAAAAAAAAAAAAATCAATCTCTGGTACCCACCCCCTGACCAATTAAACCTGAATATCTGGGGGTTGGGCCCAGACTTTGGGAACCAGGGTGGTACAGGCTCTGATTCAGTGGGTCTGGAGTGTTGTTAATAACAAGACGGTATTGTTAAGGAGGATGTCAGGTGATACTGATGCAGTTGGTGGAAAGTCAACACCCAAGGTTAGTTTGGAATCTGACTCAAGGTGGCATCTGGCGTGCCCTTGTCCCTGGTCCTCATGGGGATTCCTCACAGTGGCGGGGCATCCATGGGAGGGCCACAGTTGGGAAGGAAGCTTGATTTTCCTTCTCCCCCAGTTTCCCTTGGTGGTTGTCACGGGGCATGTGCTCCGAGAGCTAAAGCAAGTGTCTGCTGGCGGCGAGTGCCCGAGCAGGCCCTGGAGAGCCCGAGCCAAGTCTGACCTGCAGCTGGGCGGGCCAGAAAATCCCGCCGGCCTGCCTGCCACCTGCCAGGGAGCGCTGGCCCTCTCCGGGGTGCTGCGGCGGCTGCAGGAAGTGGAAGAAAAGGTTCTCCAGGTGAAAGCCTTGCTCTTTGCCCTGTCTCTGCCCTGCCTGTGTCTAGGGTGCCTTCCTTTCCTCCCCTCCCTCCTCCTGTCCAGGGCGGGTGCCGTCTCCCATCCTGCCGTGTGTGCTGAGGGCCACAAGCCCACCTGGCTGCCTCCCCGCCTCTCCCCTCACAGTGTCTGTCTCTATCTCTTTTTTCTTTCTCCTTTCTCACCTTGGCTGCAGAAAAGGGCTCAGAATTTGGCCAACAGAGAATTTCACAAAAAGAACATTAAGGAGAAGGCGGCTCACCTTGCCTCTATGTTTGGACACGGGGATTTCCCGCAGGTAAATGCGGGGCTTTCAGAGCCCCCAGGAACCCAGGTGTTGGACATCCAGGGAGGTTACTTGAATCAGTCTCTGGAGATTCATTTCTTCCTTCCTTCTCCCTCTATAGCCTGAAAAGCTATTCACTTTTTAAGTCACCAAAGGATTTGGACTGGCGTCTAAAAAAGCTCCAAATGAGAAGATTCAAAATAATTAGACAGATCGTGACAAAAGGAAAACCAAGGCAGAAAAGTGGGCTCAGGTCATAGGAAAACATTACTGAACAGAAACGTGTGCTGTCAGATCTTAGACAGCTTCTGAGTAGGCTGAGCTTCCTAGGGGTCAACACAAAGAGGGAAAGCTGGTCAACTGCGGGAAGCACATCACAGTGCCTTTAAGGTGAAAGCAAGCCAGTTGCTCATGAAGTCTGGGGACAGGGTGGAGAGATGCCCCCATGGCCATCATTAGGGAGACCATGAATGTCAAGGTCAACCACGTGCTGTAACCTGTGCTCTGCTTTTGTGAAAGGCAGCACCAGCCAGAAGAATGGCCTTGCCTCAGGATAGAAAGCACAGCCCCCACCCCCGGCCAGGCACTTATTTAGAAACTTGCTGAGAAGAAGAGGGTGTGCTCACAAGGAGATGACAGAATTGAGGATGAGGCCCCACGGCACTTGTACGTGTAAGGTGCTCCCTTGCCTACAGCAAGCCTGGTCTCTAGAACATACCGCCTCTGCTGCTTTCACCCAGCCTCCTCCAGACCCGTGTCCTCTGCTACTTGGCAGAAGTCATAGACGTGGGAAGGATACTTTGCCTTCAGTGCATTTTTAGGGTTCCATGTGGCTGCAGAGGTCCCTGCTGGAGCATCTACCCCAGGGTAGCCTGGGCTTGTCCTTTCCTAAGCTTGCAACTACTGCTTCATGCCAGGCTCCAGAGTGAGGCCTTCAGGAGTTAGTGCTGGTGTCGGCAGCAGACGTAGGCAGGAGCAGGATGGTTCTACTCCAGCTATTTTGATTTGACGAAGGAGCCAGAAAAGTTGTAGCAGAGTGAAGTGTAACCAGCAGTCAGATGGTCCTGCCGGGCTCCAAAGACACAGGCTACCTTTTTGTCCTGAGACGTGGGCCTGGATGTCCTTTCCCCTCCTTGGATGTGTAGGCTTGGGGGCTGCATCATCGAGGCGAGCTTCACTGTGCGTCTCCCTGGGGATAATCATAGTTTCCTCTGTTTCTGTTCTGTGCAGAATAAACTACTCTCTAAAAGCCTGTCTCATACTCATCCTCCGTCTTCTCCCTCCTGCCTTCCATCTCCTGATTCAGCTGCTACTTCCTCTCCATCGCGTGTTGACTCTGTTTCTCCAGCCAGAAAGGTAGTTGTCCTGAACAATTAGCTTCCCCCACTCCCTGCATGTTCTGAGATATTCTCCGGCTCTGCTCCACCTACACAGACAACCATCTGAATCTTGGCTTGGCCGGGAAGAAAATTTATAAGATACTTTACAACGGTCCTGGGTTTGGTTTTGGTTTTGTGCTGGAGCACGAAACAAAGCAGAAGAGGCAGCACACAAAGCCTAATCAAACGGTGCTTGCTCGTTCAGCACGCCCTCGCTGGGCACCCACCATACGCCAACCACCGTGCCAGATGCTGAGAAGACAAAGCGGAGGGAGGTACGGTTCTCTTATACGGTGTAGATGGCAAACAGCACCTCAGCATAGAAATGTGTCACACTTTACCATACAATATTGCCAAATTTGGCTGGTTCTGGCCTAACAAAATGGCAGTCTCACGTGGTGAACTTCATTAATTCTATGAGAGGTTTAAGAGGCAAGATTCTAGGAACCCAGAAGGGAGAAGCCTGGGAAGGCTTCACAGCAGAGGTAATATGGGAGCCGAGTGTTAAAGATTATATGGAGGGATTTGGCTAGAAAGAAGTGTAGGGGAAGGGCATTTTAGAAAGGATCTGGCACGTGGTAAGGAAGGCAGGTAGGACTTGCATGAATCAAAAGACATTTCTGGTGCAACTTGATTTTCAGATAAAGGTATTTATGGGAGTGCAGAGAATGAAGGTGAGAGCCAGCTCGCTCTTTTTGCGTTAAGGGAATTCACTCTGCCCTCTTGTAAAGAGGCACGGAAGGATCCGCTCTGAGTTCTAGAAGGATAGCGCAGGTAGCAGTGTAGAGGGTGGAGAGTTGGTGGGGAGCTGACGTTGGTTGAGTAGATAATGAAATGCATCCGTGAGCAATGATGAAGTTTGGGTTCTGGAGCACTTTTCATGTTTTTTACTTGTCATGCTGTTACCTAATATGCCAAGAACATTACCAGGCTGGTGTAGGAGGCGGGCAGTCTCCGGAGAAGCTTAGCCCCTGGAAGGGATGAGCCTAAAAATGGACGTGAAGCCCGCTTGGTTAGCTGTTGCCACCATGGGAGTAGGTTGGAGCCTCTTTCTGGAAGACTGTGTTCCCCTGAACACCTCCGTTCCGTCTGTTCCCACCTGGGCCCGTCTCCACGTGCGGTGCTGAGTGTGCCCCTGTCAGAGTTACTGCTCGTTCGTTTCCACCCAGTTAGACCAAAGCACAAACCAGCCACCTGCTGGTGCATTAGGGAGAAGTTAGGCGCTGCCTCCTGGGAGTCCCACCCCCACTGACCTCCACTGCTGTGGGGAGAGGAGTGCAGGCAGGGTCTCCAAGAAAGGAGCAAGGAATATTAGGAGCCCCGCCCGCTCCAGGGTCCCCAGTGTGGATGAGAAGCATCCTGGAAGGGCAGCAGGAGATGATGCGGGGAAGCACAAACACCTCCCATCTTCAACTCTACTGAACACAGCCGTGGCTGACATGCCTGGCATCTTGTTCCAGGTCAGCTTTGCTTAGCCGTTTGACCTTAAACATTGACCTTGGGAGACTTGTCTGGGCCTCCATTTTCTCATCAACAAGAGAGTGATTCTTGGCTCACGTGATGGTGAGCTCTGTGGGTGAAGACTGGCATATTTGTCATCACCATCACCAAAGCTTCAGAGTAGCCTTTGTGTCCAGCTTGGGAGAAGAGCCTTCCCTGGGGGGTACTTCCTGCTGTGGAAAAAGGTCACTGGCACCCTTGACAGGCTGATGGGAGGGGCAAGGGCACCTGGGCATAGGCAGGCAGTGGCTGGTGCTTCTGGCTGGGCAGCCAGGCCCACACCTTGCTTCCCTCTGGCCCAGCCCCTTTCCGGCTAGCCCCGGGCATGCCCTCTCTCGCCTCTGCTTTTCTTTTGTCCTTAGGAAGTCCTGACTTGGTCACTGCCCTCTAGAGTTGAGAGCAGAGGTGGGACAAGAGAAGCCACCACACATCCCAAGTCCCCTGACTTAGTTTCCAATAGGTGTTAGTTCCCTAGGTGATGGCAAGAGGCAGCCTGCCCAGGTACACGTGGGGCTGCCGGGGCGTGGCAGAGACACTTGTCATCGTGAGCCTATCCTGTCACATCATCATCACACTCCACTGCAGCCCTTGGCTGCTTCTCCACTGGGCTCTTCAAGCAGCTTTAAACCAAGGTCACTCATTAAGCCATTGAGTGAGCATTCATTCATCCAACGAATATTTATTGAATGACAGCTGGTGTCAGGCCCTTCACTCTTGGGATACACATCAATGATCAGTAGTTACCTTCCTGCCCTGATGAGGCTTGCATTCTAGTAGAGGGAGGTAAATAATCAGCAATAATATAATATATAATATAAAACTGCCTTCATGACATATCAGAAGGCAGTTTTTCCCCTGGAAAAATTAGAGCAGGTAGCAGGGACCTGGCATGCTGGGGAAGGGTAGCAGTTTCCAATGGGGTAGCAGGAGGGCTCTTCCTGGGAAAGAGAATTGAGCAGAAGCAGAGCCTCAGAGAAGACGACAAAGGTCCAGGGAGGAGACTAGTTCCCAGGGCTCCTGACTCCAGCCCATGTTCTCTCCTCTGTGCCACAGCAGCCAAGTATGAATGGAGGCCTCGTCGGTGGACCAGCCCAGAGGTTATGTGTGTGTAGAGCCCCAAGCCCAGGCTCAAGGGGGGCTGCAAATGGGGTGGGTGGGCTTCGGGATGGCCAATCCCAGGTCCTCTGGTCCCCACCGCTACAGGTTTGTTCTTTGTTTCTCCCAGGTTGGGGTAGAACAATTGCTCCCTGTTTTTTTGGTTTTTTTTTAAATCCCATCTCCCAAGCCAGCCTAGGCCATCAGATAATGGTGTAATTGGGCTATCTTAATAGCTTCTGACTTACTAATTACAGGCTGATGAGCTTTTCACTGTGTGGCTGGGAATGATTGGGGAGCTCTCAGTAAAGGCCACCCTAGGACACTTACTCTGTCTGTGCCTTTGTTTCTCCATTTGTAAAAAGGACCCAGCTTGGACCTGACACCCCCAGACCCCTCCAGATCTCACCATGAAGCCACTGTAGGCAGTTAAGCACAGAGTGGTGAATTTCCAGCTTCAAGCAGTTTTGGAAAGGATATTGCCAGCTGCACTGCTCCCCTGCCCCACCTGCAACTTTCCTACCTCTCCTGGACCCCACCCCAGCATTGATTCCACACTGGGCTTTGCACATGCAGAATCTGAGAGAGTGATGGCCTCCTCTGAGGAGAGAATTAGCTGCCCCTTAAAGTAGGTGACAGCCTGGTGACAAACAATTTTCATTCAGTCCTGGTAGAGCTCTGAGAGCCTCTCCCCTGGAGAGAGCCTGGGGCCTTAATGCTTCTTCCCAGAAGATTATGGGCTGCTCTGATTGCCCAGTGACTCAAGTTTGCCTCATTCAGGGGAGCCAGAGGAAGGAGGATGCGCTTGGAAACTGATGCTGAGTTCTTAGCAACCTCCTGGCAGGCAGCCTGTTTCTCTTCCTGCCCTGGAGCCCTACACCTTAATTCTGAGGATCCAGGGTTAATCACCTCCTCAGAGGAACAGACATGGTCAAACTTGTCATGAGGATCACGTGCTACTGACAGGGATGCAAACTTGGGTTACCAATTCCAGGAGATGTAGCCAGGGCTCTACCTTCATTCAGACTACACTTGCCTGCCCTCTCAGATTGGCATGTTGCCTTACATTTCAGTGATGCAGCTGGGGTTTTGGCCTGAATAGTCACAGGGAACCTTGAGGCCCTCTCGTTTAGGGCCCAAATTCTTACAGGAGTCTTATCTTTTAAGACCGTGGGCTATGAGATCATGCCCAGTCTGATCATCCCATCAAACCAGCCCTCCGGTAGCTCTATCAGCTCCCATCAACCCTTAGCTAACTTGTTTCTTCAAGGCAGGAGACCACTGCCAATTCAGCCTTTAGCATGGCTGCTAGCCATTTACCAAGGCTGGTGAGCTCTTGCAAGATCAAGATGGCAGCTGAGTGTTTGCACAGCTGAGCCAGAGGGAGGGCCTCACGGGGCTGGGTGCTGTGGTTAAGTCCTCCTGGGTCAGAAGAGCAATGTGCATTGCAAAAGGAGCTCTCTCTACCCCTGGAGGTGTTTGTTTTAAAACTGGATTTGCAGGGTTTACTCTAGAGATTTGCATATTAGAGAGAAGCTGGGTGAGTCTTGGCTGGGCAATCTGCCAGTGTTTCATCTGATACAAGGGTAGATCTCAAGGCTGCTCCAAACTCATTGTTCTCTCTGTTCTGGGGCTAGAGCTAGGCAGTGCTTTGGAGGTAACCTGTGTGCATCCCAGCCTGGGGGATTTTAACTGGCAGAATGCTGGTGTGTCAGGGAAGCAGGGTGCAGTAGTGAGAAGGGTATAGGCTTGGAGTCACGCTTGGGTTCAGAGCACCGATTACTTGATTACTCGCTGTGTGTCCTTGGATGAGCTAGTGGACCTCTCAGCACCTCATTATCCTAACCTATAAAATGGAGGTGGCAGGGCTTCCCTGGTGGCGCAGTGGTTGAGAGTCTGCCTGCTGATGCAGGGGACACGGGTTCGTGCCCCTGTTCGGGAAGATCCCACATGCTACGGAGCGGCTGGGCCCGTGAGCCATGGCCGCTGAGCCTGCGCGTCCGGAGCCTGTGCTCCGCAACGGGAGAGGCCACAGCAGTGAGAGGCCCGCGTACCACAAAAAAAAAAAAAATGGTGGTGACAGCAGCTACTCCTGAGGATGACTGGAGTAATGCAAACACCTAGCATATATCGAATGCCCCAAGTATCCAGCAAATGTGCTTTCTCCCCAGTGGAGGAGAATTCCAGAAGAAAGCTCACTTACCTAAAAGGCATGTTGATTCCTCTCTTTCTAAAGGCAAAGAAGTCACCTTCAGGCTTCCATTTCCATCCCAGCCACTTAGGAGCGCTGTGGCCTCAGGTGAGTTAGAGCCTCCCTGAACCTCAGCTGCCCCGGCCTCAAAGGGAGATTATCAGACCCACCTCGCAAGGCTGTGAGGGTTCAACACAGCTCAGCGCCTGGCACCAGGGGACGTAGGTGCAGACATGGCCGTCCACTGGGAGGTCATAGCCCCAAAGACTTGCCTGCATCTCAGCCCTGAGGGTATCATTTCCAGAGCCCCTCAAATAAGGCAGTTTCAATCCTTGCCCTGAGCATATATGGCTGAGGACTCAGGCCCACCAGCCTGTCCTCTGATGTTTCTCATCCAGGGACTCCTCAGTGAGGAATATATTTGCTCAAGTGGGCCCAGGAGACGACTTCCTCTAGCCCTACGTCGAAACTTCCCCTTCCCTCGAGCCCTCAGCCCCGAGGCCCTGGAAGCTCTGCTCCCAGCCCTGCCTGACCTGTATGGGCTTCCTTATACCCACAGCAGGCCAGGTAGCCACAGGAGGCCCAGTTCTGTGAGGAAGCACAGGCCAGACACCTGGTGTTCCTGGCTGAGTTCCAGGCCCAAGGGGGGATGTCACCATTGTTTGGACACAAGCAGGCCCAAGAGCCTGCTTCCTCCTTCATTCAGGGGAGCATCTGCCCTGCGCTGGGAGCGTAACCATGAGAAAGACACAGTCATGACATGACTGTGCAAACCGGAGGGGAGATGACCGATCTCCCAGCATGGAGCAGGGTGAGAAAGGCTCCAGCATCCAGATGGGGACCATGCTTGGCGATGGTGCTCGCGACGACAGCTCATGTCACCATGTGTGAATCTCAGTTGACTCGGGGGAGAGAAGCCAGTGTCTTCATCTGTGTGGGCCACGTTATCCTTACTAACACAGAGGAGGGACCCCAAGCAACTGCAAGTCCCCCCGAGTGAAGGCCACCGAGAAGAGGAGAAAAGAAAGAAGTTCCAGAAAGTGGAAATTTGAAGCTGCACCAATTGCGATGCTTTGGACTCATAAACCATCTGCCAGGCGGTTCTTGGGAGCCCAGCACCACGTGAGGTGCAGCCCAGATTCTTTGATGACTCTGTCACAGCCCTGTGAGGATGGCAGTGGTCTCCCCATTTTACAGATGAGGAAGCTGAGGCTCACAGAAGGGAAATGAAGTCTGTGAGGTTAATCTAATGTAATGTTAGATGATGGCCCACCTGAAGTCTCCAACCGTTCCAGCTTGTTCTAATTAACTAGCTGAAAATAACTAGAATTCAAAGGGGAAAGAGGTAGTGAAAAACACCCCAGTTCTTCAAAAGTTACATAAATATTGAAGATACATAAAGGGTTGCAAAAGCAGTCCCATGGCCCTCCAAAACTACCAATTCTCAAAACACTAGTGACTGCGACCAGTATATTTCTGGCCAGATCATCGGATTGCCCAACTTTGCATTTGGACAAATGATTCCCAGCCAAATTGTAAGCTCTCCTCTTGACCAGCACCCCAGGAGCATACGTGCTTTTGCCTTTCGGTGCAATAATCTCCTTGTTGAGAACCTCTGGCTCTTACTCTGAGGTCAAACCAGGATGAGTTTTCTGGAGGTTTCTCCATGAGCGGAGTTTCCTTTCTTCCTCAGGATGCCGAGGTGTGGTCCACGGGCAGGCATTGGTTTGTGACCCAAGGAGCACAGCAAGTGAGAGTAAGCATTAGACACTTGTAGAGCAGTTTGACATTGCCACACATCCAAGCGGGTGATCGTACTTCTAGTAATTCATTTTATTGAATCCAGAAGTATGAGGCCACGGTGGATTCGAGATTTAAAAGGAAAAAGCAAAACCTGGTCATTCGCCACCGATAGTTTGAGTTAGCAATCCATCTGGTCATGTCCTCACTGTCTTGGAGCCAATGAGGCATCCTGCTGTCAGGAAAGAGGAGATGACCCAAGACCCCAGGGCAACGTCCGCCTTCACACCAGTCTTTGGGATGAGCTTCAAAGGCCCCCTCTCACCCCTTGAGACAAGCTCTTCATCACCTGGTCTCCTTGTGACCATCCACAAGTCCTGGTGTACCTCTTGGTCTTGGTGATGATCCTGGGCACGGTTTCCATTCGGTTGTAAGAAAGCCTCTGTCACAGGTGGCAATGTGGATGCACCTGGGAGAAAGGAGCCTTATGTAAATAAGGGCCCATAATGAGAGGAAGGACCAGGCTTGGATCCCCTGGCCGGGACCTGTGCTGATAGAACAACCGAGCCGGCCCGAGACTGCACCCCCAGCAACCTCAGGGCCCTCTGCTTGCTTCTTCTGTAACTGCTCCCAAAGTCAGGGTTGCACAGGAGCTCAGCGGCACAAAGTGCTTATTAGCCTAGTGGTTACTAAGGTCTCATCAGGGACCTGTATTTAAAGCCCCAGAAAGTACAGTCTTAATCTCTGCTCGCTCAGGGGAGGCAATACTTGCGCGTGGGTCTGTGACATCACATGGTGCCTTCCTGGGAGAGCGCCTCGGAGCCAGTGCACACACTGGGTCGGGGAGGCAGCCACACAAGGGGAGTGTGCGCAGGGAGGTAAATCTGACCTCCCCTCTTTATTTTGCTGTAAACCCAGGAAGGACCTGGTATTCTACAGCTCCTATCCGAGGGCCTGTGTCGGGGGCCCCAGCAGGGGATGGAACATTAGGCAAGTAATGGCATATTGTCCTGAGCCAGCGCACCTGAACCTCTCTTAGAAGCAGGAGCCAAGTTTCTTGGCATTTGTGAAATCCTGAAAATGGCAGAATGTATGCTTGGAAGCAGAATCCTCATCTCTCCCAGGTGGGGCCAATGTTGGGTTGCGGGGGGGGGGGGGGGGGGGTGGGGGGGGGTGATAACTGGCCTGGCAGCTGCTGCCACGGAGAAGGAGTGAGCTTTGTCAGGTCTGAGGAGGTCCTGTCTGTCTGAGTCCTGGGATCAGACACCCCAGCAGGCCCCCGGCCACATTTTCCATAGTCCCCCAGAGCCCTGCACGTGGTCTGGCGTGACTGATCCAGAGTAGCTACTGGTGTTGGGACTTCCTCAATGAGAAAGGGGGCAGGCGTCTCCTGGGTCTTTTTTTTTTTTTTGACATCTTTATTAGAGTATAATTGCTTTACAATGGTGTGTTAGTTTCTGCTTTGTAACAAAGTGAATCAGTTATACATATACATATGTTCCCATATCTCTTCCCTCTTGCGTCTCCCTCCCTCCCACCCTCCCTATCCCACCCCTCCAGGTGGTCCCAAAGCACGGAGCTGATCTCCCTGTGCTATGCGGCTGCTGCCCACTAGCTGTCTGCCTTGCGTTTGGTCGTGTGTATATGTGTCCCGGGTCCTGCCTTTCTCCCCAGCCTGCTTGGCGTCCCTTCTGTCTTCATCCTCTCTTGGTGCTTGTGCCTTTGCGGGCACCCGATGTGCTAGCCTCAGGTCCTGAGGGTGGGCCCTGCTCCCAGGAGTCGGGGGCTGGGGACGCCGGCTGCCACTTGCTTTGCTGTCCCCTGAACTTCCTGCTTGATACTTGAGGCTTGCACAGCAGATTCGATGTGGCCTTCCAGGAGCGGTCTTGGGTTTCGATGGAGGGCCTTCCTTCGCCCCCGCACGAGTCACTGTTACTCGCCATCAAGATGGCTATCAACCTGTGTCCAAGGGCCTTCCGCCTAAATTGTTGCTCTCTGTGGCCACACCTCCCAGAAGCTGGATTCAGAGGCTGGGGGAGCGTCTGGAGCCTCCCTCCCTCCAGGGTCTTGGGATCAGGAACAGTGTTTATAGATATAATCTCATATTGTGCATTTTTGTCCCCCTGCAGGGGAGACTGCAGTATTACCAGGCTGGCCTTTCAGAGCTGGTATGGAAAGAGGGAGCAAGTCGGGGTTTGCCCAGGGGTGTATGTGTGATTGTGCTATGTCTGCTTGGGCTGTCAGCTCCCACCCCTTCCGCAGCTCCATGACACGCCGGTGGGGTTCCACGCATTCATGGGTAGGCATGGACCATCATGTCCTTGGGAGCACAGACACCCACAACCTGTCAGGCTGTGATCCCCAGAGCCAGCGTGGAGCTGACTTGCCCAGCACCATCTCTGGGGCCCTGGGCACTGCCGCCTGGAGCTCCCCATCCTTCTCCCTGTACCTGCCCAGTAGGGACCAGCATTCACTCCCATTTCGGTCGTGTTTTTGTCGGCAAGGTGGTCTGCATGCTGACCTGACAGGACTCAGGTTAGACGTAGCCATAGCTCCCTATGGGACACGGGAGCTGCAAGGCAGGATGAATTCAGAGGGAGAAGGGAGGGTGGAGTCAAGTTCATCTTGGTCCAGCCCTGCCAAGTGCCAGGCACTCACACACACGCTCTCTCACTCAGTTCCTGCCACAGCTCCGTGAGGCAGGCACCGTTTATCCCCATTTCACTAAATGAGGATGCTGGGCTCAGAAGTTGAGGACTTGGCGCCCCATCTCAGAACTGGTTAGTGGTGGAGCAGGGTCCTAACCCTCCAGGTCTGGGAGTGGGGGGTCTGGGGCAGTTCTCACTAAACAGTAGCTCCCGGCCCTCCAGAGAGGAGGGGTCTTGGGGAGGGCGGCCGCAATGCAGCTGGCTTGTTTTCTTACTGTGAAGGCCTCCCGGGCTTGGGCTCAAGAGACCTTAGCAGAGTCCTGGCTCTTCTTGCATTTCTTTCTAAGTGGGCTTGGACAGATCCCTTCCTCTGGTATTTATTCCCCCTACCTGTGAACCAAGCAACTCAAACTCCTGAAGACCATGTACCCTGCAGGCCTCCATCTCTCTTTTCTCCATCTGCAGAGTGCCCACTGCCTACTCTGGGCTGGTTAGGCCTCTCCTGGGACGTTGGGTGCCGTTTGCATGTGGGTGTGGAGCCCTCTCCCACCTCCAGCTTGTTCGTGTCTTCCTTCTCGGTGCTAACTGGCCTCTACCTTTGTCTCTGTCTACTCTATCTCTGCTCTTGGATAGCTGACAGTAGGGAAAGTGTCCAGCGGAATAGGGGCTGCAGCTGAAGTTCTGGTCAATCTGTACATGAATGATCACAGACCTAAGACTCAGGCCATCTCTCCAGACCTGGTAAGGATGTACACCCCACAGCCTTCACCCACAGACACTGGCTCTGGCCTCCCAGGGAGGGTGCATGGGACGCAGAGAGGATTGCCTGGCCCCTCTTCTCATGGGACGAGAGGGGCTGAGACCGGGCTGGATCAGAGCAGAGGTTAGCGGGAGGCTGTTCTTCCTTTTAGACAAACCTCACTCAGCCCCCTTGTGGCTCATTTCACAAAGCAGAGCATCTTCCCTGCTGGCTGGGGCTCTAGAGAACTCAGTGCAAAGTCCAGGAGGGGCCGTCTGCAGAGGTGGACAACACTTACTGCCAATGTTTAGCATCCAATCTGGATTGGATTGAGAATTAAGTAATGGAGAAAACACCCTTTTCCTCTGAATTCTCCCCTTCTCCAGTGACTCCGCTCATTTTGGTTTCCTTTTGGTACACTCCCCTGGAATCACCCAGGTGTGCCCCTTCTGCCCTGGCCCTTGCCCTTGCCCTCTCCTCTCCCCTCTTGCATTTAGGAAGTTGACTGGCAGCCAACTTCAACACACAGAAAAGGACTGCCCCTTCTCTGCAGTTCTCTTGAACAGTTTTATTACCATGAGCTTTCCCTGCCTGACCTAGGTCACTGCAGGGAGACAAGGATGTGTAAAACATTCTTTCAGGGACCTCACTCTAGATGCAGGCAGTACGTAACCCCTGGGTCAGATTCCTGGAGACAGCATCGCTGGGCAGCATGTTTGTGAGGGACGCCCGCTCCATCAGACCAGGAGATGTCACTCTCACCCTGAAACCAGAATGGCCAGCCTGCCTGGGAGTACAGTTAACAGCTGCCCTTGCAGGGCTGGGGTCTGTGTACCTTCCCACCTTCATTCTCTGCTGAAGTGCCCGCAGTCAGCGCCTGCAGTGACAAAAGCAGCACCTAGCCTGTGAGGCCCCACGATGCAGGCCGGCATCTCTACAAGGCCAGCCTCACAGCTGAAGGTGCGGTGTACGCCCTAACACACTGCTCTTCTCTCCCGATGCCCTGTGTCTCCCAGGAGTCCATACGGAAGGCGTTTCCCCTGAACCTGGGTGGCAGCGACACCTGTTATTTCTGCAAGAAGCGCGTGTACGTGATGGAGCGGCTGAGCGCGGAGGGCCACTTCTTTCACCGGGAGTGTTTCCGCTGCAGCGTCTGTGCCACCACCTTGCGCCTGGCCGCCTATGCCTTCGACAGTGACGAAGGTAAACCCCCAGGGGCCAGGGCAGCACTCATCTCTGGCCTGGGCTTCAGTCCCTTTGGAGGCTCTGGGACAGGCAGCACTTCCCAGGGAGTTTTGGTGTCATCAGGAAAGCTCTTCAGGGAGCAGGGATCCCCTGCTAAAGAGAGAGGCCGCCTGTGGTGAGCAGGGGTCCTGAGGGAAGGGGAGCTGTCAGCACCAGGGGTGCATCAGCGTGGGGGGCACCTACCAGGCGACGAGTGCCTTATGAATGTTTTCTTACTCAGTCTCACCACCTTCAATTGCCCCTGTGTGGCTGAGAGAATCAAACCTGATAACCTATGTCACATGCTCGACACCACACCTGACATGTAATAGGGGTTCAGTAAATGATGGCATATTCGTGTTATTATGTATAAAGTACGCATTGTAAAAATGGCCGTAACCGCAACATGCCCTCTGAGAAGTGGCCTGCCGGCGTCATCAGTGAAAGAATTGCACTCATTGGAATGAGTGATTATTTTCTAATTTCCAGCACTTGATGTTTGCACGGTCATATAATGACAGCGCTTGTGATTCCATACCCTCAAACTAACTGCCTGGGTTCAAATCCAGACTATGCCACTTCTAGCCATATAACCTTGGGCCTGTTACGTAACCTCTTGGTCCCTCCGTTTTCTTACTTATAAAATGAGGATGATACTACTTAGCTCATAAGGTCATTATGAGGGTTGCTGGGTTAATTCCCGGGATGATAGTGTCTGGTATATTGAGTCCTACACAAGATTTTTCTGCTGTTATCATTATTCCCATCACTATTGTCACTATTGTAACAGTGAGCAGAGAAGGCTTTTCTGGAAGGCACCCGGTAGTCCCGGGCAGTGGCCAGTGGCCCAGTGTGTGCCTCACTGAGTTTTCCTCTCCAACACTGCCACAGCCTGTTCTGCTCCTTTCCCACCCCCAGGGGTCCCAGAAGCAAGAGGAACTAGAAACAGAGCTGCTATTCTGGGCGGTCCATTTTGCAGCCTGGCAACTTGCCTTGGGAAGGGACTTGGCCTGGGGGATTATCTGAGGGTTTCAGCCCCATCCCGGGAGCCCCGCCTGTTGCTGCAGCCTGCCCCCCCCGTCTGAGCCATTTCCTTAAGGCAGGTGATGGAAACCATTTCCCAAGTTTGCGCCTTCCTGGCCTTGTTTTCAGTAGCAGCGTTTTCTGACCTAGATGGTGGCAGGCACTTGGCTCATGTCCTGCTGTGTGGTTCTGGTTTACAGGAGAAAAACCTCTCTCTCTCTCTCTCTCTCTGTGTGTGTGTGTGTGTGTGTGTGTGTGTGTGTGTGTGTGTGTGTGTGTGTGTGTGTGTGTCTCTTTACAGGCAAGTTTTTCTGCAAGCCTCATTTCATTCACTGTAAAACCAACAGTCAGCAACGGAAGAGACGGGCAGAGTTGAAGCAACAAAGAGAAGTACGTTTTGTCTTGAAAGTGGTGGTGAAACAGGGAAGGCCCCTGATAGGAGAAGGTGTTCAAGGGTTCCTGCAAGTTCAGCCAATGTTTCTGGCTTTGAGGGATTGAAACTCAGGTGAAGAGGGCTCTGCTCCCTGGCATGGAGGGTCCCTCTGCCTTAGTCTGTTCAGCTTGCCTCTGGGCTATGACCTGTCCCGGGGGAATGACTGCTGCTTCTCACGAGAAGCCCAGAAGAGCTTTCCCATGTGCCACGGATGGGGCTATATGCTTAGCCATGCAAAGCCATGTAGCCCCCGGTGCCTGGGGCCCCCATGACCACAGGGGCACTGTTAGCAGGGATGCCTGGTATAGAGCCAACCCTCTGTGGTTTCCAAGTCCTTTCCCCAGGCTCTTGGATGTCAGCAAAGTGACTGGCCCACTGAATTTGTGGATGGCTTATGATAGGGCCCCCTCGTACCTTCTCTATGGCTTGATTAATCACCCACCTCCAGCAAGACCCACAACTTCAGCTTTTTTCTAATTATACAAGTAATATAGGCTCAACATAGAAAAACGGGTAAATATAATAAACAAAAGTGTATAAAGAAGGAAAGTGAAATCACCCATCCCCACTCTATCCTGAGAAAATCATAATTAACATTTTGGAACATTTCCTTGCAGACTTTTTTCTATATGAGTACAGTTGATCCTTGAACAGTGTGGAGGTCAGGAGCTCTGACTCTCCACAGGGTCGAAAATCCGCATATAACTGATAGTCAGCCCACCGTATCGGCGGTTCCTCCACGTCCGTAGATTCAACCAACCGTGGATCGGGTGGAACTGTAGTATTTACTATTGAAAAAACTCTGCATTTAGGTGGACCCATGCAGTTCAAACCTGCATTGTTCAAGGGTCAACTGCATGTTCTAACCCAGTGGGAATCCCATGTCTACAGTTTCATAGTCGTCTTTTCTCACTAACACTATATTAAGAACAGTTTCCCATGACATTAAAAATGCTTTTGGAGCCTAATTTTTGATGCCTGTAAAAGATGGTTGATAATTTATTTGCGTCCTATATTGTTGGACATTTATGTTGTTTACTATTTTTACCTTATAAATATTTTTACGGTGAATGTCTTTGTACCCACATCTTTCTCCATATTTCAAATAGTTTACTTAGGATCAGTCATGAGAAATGAGATTGCTGAGTCAAAGGGCGGGTATGTTTTGAAGGCTCCAAACAAAACTGACCCCTGTGATCAGTTTGCCACCCCCCAGGAAAGTCATGCCCATGTTCAGCCTGCCCTTCAGCAGTGCATGGGGGCGGAGATTTGGGGGAGGGGGGCTGGTTGCAAATTGCAGGGTCTGCCACGTTCTCTATTTACTGGCTCTCTTCCTCTGCTTCATTGGAGGCGTCGTCTCTAAGCGTCATGGACTAAATGCCCTCACCTTGATGTCTTTCTCAGGAGGAGGGGATGTGGAAAGAGCAAGAAGCCTCTAGGCGAGACCCTCCTGCGGAAAGTTCTTGCGCTGCCGCCGCCATCGGCACGCCGGAAGGCAGCCCCCCAGGTACCCCCAATTCCTTCCTTAGGAAGGTGCTAAGCTGGCCCCTCAGGCTGCCGTGGGGCCTGCTTCACCTTCCCCGGAGGCTGCTTAACTGGATTCAGGGACTGCTGCGTGCTGCCAGTCTGCATATCAGGGACAATGCTTACAACTACTGCTACACGTACGAGCTCCTGAGCCTCGGGCTGCCCCTGCTCTGGGTGTTCTCCGAGGTCCTGGCTTCCATGTACCGGGAGACCGAGGAGTCCCTCGAGGGCATCCGCGACTGGCTGCTCAGATGCTTCCCGGCCAAGCTGCACTGATGCCCAGCCCCAAAGTGCCTTAACATTTCCCGTGTAGATGGCAGCATGTGCAGCCAGCCCAGGCGCTGGCCAGGGAGCCCCACGCCCTTTAACCAGTTAGTTCAAAGCCAAAGAGTTTCCCGTCGGCCACCTGCACCTGGCCTGGTCGCGGTGAACATCTGCTCCCGGTGCCCAGGCCAGCACGACATGAAGGATATGTTTTTATACCTTTGTACTTTTATACCAAAGCGAGCCATATTTCTAGGTTTACATTTCAATTTTTAACTTTTAATAAGCCAAGAGAAAGCATCTTTTTCTATGAGTGTCAGTTTTTCTAGACACGGGTTTGACGTTTGTAACTGGTATTACAAACCCTTCCCACGTTGTGGTCAGTTGTAATCGCTGCTGCCTGCAACATGAATGATTTGGGCTTCTCTGTAAACCAGAACCAGTGCCTTTTGATTTATGTGCCTGGATACCACTTTTCAACAACGGACAGTTGTTTGCAACATGAAAGCATAATACTTTAGGAGAAAAAAATAGAAAGGGCAGAAGAGAATTAAACCTACAGAAGCACGTGGCAGTGTGTAGTCGCCTGTTATCTGTCCTCCCAGAGGGCAGAGGACTGTTTCGCTCACTTGTTTGGATGTAAAAGAGTAGCGTAAAGGTTCCTCGCTCAGAACCGCATCACAGCCAAATGATGTAGAACCACAGGGTCTCAGGCAGATTGCTACAAATAGACGTTTCCCTTCCCACTAATGAGCGCGGCAGCGAAAGCCCACTGGCCCCTGACCACGTGGAACGCCATCAAACTGTTGCAGTGTTGAAGAGGAGTTATGTCCGCTGGTGGCATTTTAAGCCCTCCTTAGGAGGTCCCCAGCCCAGGCTGCAGTCCAAGCCGAGGCCACTCAGGGTCCACAGCCATGAGGCTGAGGGAAGAAGTTGCCCTTTCGCATAACGTCCTTTGGGACCGAGGGCATTTGATAGCACCTCAGGGTATTATTTCTGGGAAGTGCGGCCTGCCCCGTGAGCATGGCTTGCAGACGTCCCGGCTTCTTAGCCGCCCGGCTGCCATGCATATTTGGTCAAACAGTCAGAAACCATTTATTTTCACGCTGTCCTAGCAAAGGAATGCGTCTGACCTCCAGGGGGAAGCTCCCCTGTGTCTTGACTGTCAGGGGAGGCTGAGAGTGGACGCTATTACTGACTCATGCAAAAGAAACACACCCTATTAAGGGCAAAACAGGCCTTGGGCCCACCTGCATTCTTCTCTCTGGGCATCTGGAAGAGGCCTCAGCTCTCCCGACTCCACTTGCCTGGACATACACGGCTGCTGAGTCTGGCTGAACAGTGGAGATGGCTGATAGAGAAAGGCCTTCTGCAGTGTGTTCAGTGTATCTAGAGTGGCTGGGCCAGAGACGGCTCTCCGCGTGTTACACTAGAAAGATCCTCTAGGTTAAATAAGGATGGAGCCCGGTAGGTTAGGAGCCAGAGCTCTTGAGGCCTTTGAGATGCCAAGTTCTCTAGGGTGGGAAGAAGTGGGGAGGCATTTCTATAAACACTTCCCTAAGTCCTTGGGCAAATCAGGGACATGGCTGCGGCCAAGTTCGTGGGAACTGGCGCCTCTGTCCTTGTTGGAACTGTTCTCGTCCTATGACTTGCATTGTGTTTTTCCAAATTTCTGCTGGTATTTTAATGTTCCGCGTGGTGGGAGGAGCCCTTGATTCATTTTATGTTTGATTCTGAAAGTCACGACATAAACACATGCACAGCTGTCATTGTTATTCCCGTCAGCTCAGGGCAGGGCGAGATGCTTTGTGGGATGCTCCGTGAAGCCAGTTAGGATCTCTGAGAATGTCACTTTTGGCCATAAGGAGACTGGTTTGAATTACTCTGGCGAGACAGGGCGTGCCTGTCAGAAGCCTGAGTTGTTTGTATGTTCTGAGACTTTGAACCTTCCTGGTGGGGCAGCACCAAAACACAAAGGTGGGTCCTGGAGGCGGGGCGGATGTCTCTAAGCCTCCACAACATATTCAAGAATGAACGTGGGGCTCGAGAGTAAAATCGGGGCAGAGAGGATGTGGAGGGCTGTGGAGGACAGAGGAGTGTCAGCCAATTGCACGGATTCACTCTTGCAGATAAGTGGCTGCTCACTGCCAGAAAGGTTCATCCGTCCTAAGCAAACCGTAACTTGTTTGGGGAAGTTTCTCTTTTTTTAATGGTTGCCTCGTTTTCAATTCCCGTGCCTTCTCGTGTTGCCTTGTGCCCCGCAACTAAATTCTCTTTTCTGTCTCTCTCTTTCCGACCTTACACTGTGGCCGTCAGTTCATTTCAGCCTTCCGGTGCTACACCCACTTCTTGGCTGACACAATTCTGCTCTGAGGTGACTGGTTTTCTTGCCAATTTTCAGAGAGTGGTACTAACCCCTGACCCGCTTTCCGTACCCCATGCCCCCGCCGTGGCCTTGGTTGAGCTAACTGCGAGTGTCTTGCATACTAATGCGCTCATTCAGTGGCATGGTTGGTGAACAGCATGGGGTGGTGTTCAGCTCAAAAGCGAAAGCCGTTTCTGATTCCATCCCTCTGAGCCAGCTGCCTGGTCCACCCCAAGTGCCTGCCCCGCCTCCCCCTGCGCCCTGCGGCCTGCGTGCATGCTTTTCTGGTTGCACGTACAAAGCCCCTCACCTTCCTGGGAGGGTTAACGCCGAATGTGAGACAGTACCATAGAGAGGGCGCTTCACCTTTGAAAAGAACTTTCACCTCTCAGCCTCTGAAAAAGCACATGCATACCAGCATCTTCTTCAGTTGGTTCTAGTATAAAGGTTATCAATGAAAACCATAGGTGACTCTTTTCAGAAGGATTTAAAAAAAAAAATACTCCCAGGCTTCATCACAAGCTTGACCCAGACAGACTCTGTATCTTGAACACACAATCACAATTTTCCTAGCAAATCCTTTCTCCACTGCAGCCCATACTTTACCTCCAAGGGCTTTGCTGTGGCTCTTCTGATCGCTCTGGGCTCGTAAAGCCCTGGATGATACAGAAGCTTCAACTAGAGCAGTCATTGTCACAGACCAGGGAAGCCTTTGAGAGATAACTCAGTTGGGCCCCAGGTCTGGAGCAGCGCATTTCAATGCCCCCACCTGCCTTTAGCTGGAGCAGCAGGACACTCAGAGTGCTTTTAAAGAGAAACACCACGCCAAGTACAGTGGGGCTGCTGAAGGCCAGGCCTCGCAGTCTCGGGCCGCAGGTGGTGTGCGTCCTGCATGCGGCCCAGAGCCATGCTGACCCTCGCCTGTCTGCACAGCCCCGCATGCTGCATGGCTCCCTCGTTGGTGCAGATCCTAGCCAGGACCAAGTCACCCTTCTTGTCTTATCTTCTCTTGCAGAGTCTCCCCCCTTTTTAGAATGTCAACCAAAGAGTGCCCTCCTCCCTCCAGCCTCCTCCCTAGCTAGCCTCCCCACATCATCACCACGCATGTTTGTGACCTTTGGTAGTCATTACAGTGCCACATGGAACCCTGTATTTTGCACACGGCGGACAATGTTTAGCTTTATTTATGGTATTTGATGCTGTAAATGAAAATAAATATGGTTCTTTATAAAGCTCATTGTTTCCTCTCTTCTTTGCCACGGAAGCTGCTCAAACCTCAAACACAGGGGTTGGTTGAAGGGGTCAGCCTTCCCTAAACGGAGTGGGGGGGGGGCTTCACTTGTGGTGACATGGGACTTTCTGGGGCTGTGCTGGGTACTCTGAGAGGAAATATTACCCAGGGGTAATATTTGGAAAATATCACCCATGCTCCGGGGCCAGGCTTTGGGGACTGTTCCTTGAAAACTCATCGTGCTCTCCCGCTGTAGGTGCTGGGCATGACTGGCTGAAGGTCAGAGTCACCTCGGCTGTCAGGAACAGGCTGTATTGACAGCTGCTTGCAGCCGTTTCCCACACACATCCAAGCAGTGGACCCGCAGGAGCGCTTTACTTGGGAACCTTGCTGTGACTTAGGTTCCCATGTGATAGAGGTTGGTCTTGAAAGTTTTGTGCTGGTCTAGCTGAGTGATGGGTGAAAGGTAAGGAGGAAGGACTGGACATTGGTTTCAGGATGGCAGTGAATGTGGCAGGTGTGCTCCTCCAGATGCAGAGCCATTTGTGATGCTAAGAGACCTGCCTTGCCCCCAAAGACTCAGGTCACTCAGTGTCTTAGGCTGCAAGGCTCTGCCCACAGGGCCAGTCTGAGGACAGCACCATGGCAGGCTCTGGCCCAATTCCACTTGTCTTTAAGGGAAGGATTTGAAGTTTTCACTCAACTAGTCTGGACAGTGTCAAAGAAATCTGGTCCTCAACCTCCCTAGGGTGGGATACGTCCCTTTGCCATGCTGGATGTGGCTGGGCTTCTGATGCTGGCATGAAAACTCATCTGTGAACTTCATGAGGGCCGCTGTATCTCTAAAGGGGCACTTCTGAGGCCCTGGGCCTCTGAGCACAGTTGCTGGTGCCTGGAACTGCCTCCAGAGCTGTCTGTGGTCATGACCAAGTGTCTGTACTCCTACCCAGGTGAGATACTCTTTCCCTTCCCTAAAAGGAAGGGTGTTAGGGACTGAAGTCAGGAGCTGGGTTAGACAAGTGACTCATTCCTTTATCCATTCATCTAGTCAAGTGTTTGTTGAATACCTAACATGCCCTAGGCATATTCTAGGTCCTAGAGATGCGGCAGTGAACCACACAGAATTCCTGCCCCTCCCTGCATCTTAGCCTGCACGTATCTCGGTGTTGTACTAGACTTGATGTGTTTTGTTTAGTTGTGCATGCACTTATTTGTTTACTTGTTCATGTGCACATTTGTTTACTCACCTAATATGTACTGAGCATCTACTGTATGTTGGGAATATAGCAGGGAGTGAAACAGGCAAAAATCCTCATTCTCATGGAGCTTATAGTTTGGTTTTGATTTTTGATCTGAAGTTGGGTTAAAACAACACTTTCCAAAGTGTGACAATGGAACACTAGCTTCAAGAGGTGCTTTGTGAAAAAAGGGTTCCATGGTCACAGAGTCTGAGAAGTGTTTTATACTTATCATGCCAGTCCTCCCAAATCTTGGCGATCCACAAGATTCATTAGCGTATTGAAGTCTGAGGAGTCCTCCAGTGAAGAAGCCTAATTAACTTTGCTGAAGTGGGCTTTCCCGTACCTCTTTGAAGTGAGTTTTTTGTTTGTTTAGGGGCAGTTTTTGTTTTGCATGTTACATTCTACATAAGAGTTTGGTAGAATATTCTTTATCCAAAATCACTGGATGGAAGAATTAAAATAAAAAATGTAAATAATAGAATTAGGTATTAAATAGAATTAAGTACTGGTGAAATAATGGAGTGGTAACTTTCTAAACTTTAAAACCTCTAATGGAAAAAAATTACAGAGGAAAAACATACCCCACATCTGACTTACAAACATTTTTAAAACTTAACATATAAAAATAAAAATGAAAATATTCAACAGGCAGTCAGACTGGGGAAAAATCTGAATTCGATGTGATGACAAAGATGTTCATTGCTGTGGCATTTAGAAGGTTCCTGCAAAGCGATGGTCTCAGGGGCCTTGCACATGATATTTGTTGATTAAAGACCCCATAATAAATGGGCAAAGGTTATGCATGGACTGTTCACACTCAAGCAAATTTTAAAAGAAAACACTTAAACAACAAGCATTTCCAAAAATGTTCTAACTTGGCTTTCAAAGGAATGTAAATTAATTATGCTGCACCCACTGAATAAGTAAAGGAATAGTGAAGCAGATTGTAAGAAAAAATATGAACTTAATCACTAGTATTAAGTGTAAAGTTAAATGGGGACCATCTTTTCTGGAAAGCAATATGGCAACGAGTATTATGACCCATTAAAGGGATTCTGACCTCTTGACCCAGTAATCACACCCCAGGAACTGATCCTAAAGAAATAATCCAGCCAAAGAAAGAAAATCCCTGCAACCTGAATATTGAGTAGAGTAAGGGGGTCAAGCAAAGCGGGTGGGGGTGAGCCGTTCTCCTCTATTTCTGAGAACTCATTCACTTTCAGAGCTTTTTCTTTCATCCCTTAAATAAGTAAAAGAAGTGACTGCCACTTTCACTGCCCCAAGGCCACTGTTTCCATGGGGCCAAAGGCTTTCTGTGCGGTCCCTCATTAGCTTTTCACCTCCTGGTGGCAACCTTGAGTTGGCACTGACATTAAAGTTCACTGATGCTAGAGGTGACCTAGAGCAGCATCTTCAGCTGTTGAGGAGCCCAGGCCAGGAATCAGATGCTGTTCTCAGGAGACCCTTGGCACAGGGGAAGGCCCTGGACTTGGCGGAAGACCGGCTTTGGCCCCAGGACATCGTATTGACTCAGAGGCACCGGGCGAGTCCCTTCTGTGAACGGGGCTAACCGTGCCTCTGGCAGAGGGTTTGGGGAAGGCAGAGTCAGTGAGCTGAGTGTGCCCAGCAAGAGCTCTTGGTGAGTTCTGGGGAGTACCTTCCTGGTTTCGTGCAGCAGCGAGTGCCCTGAGGGAGGCATTCTGGGTCAGCCGGGGCTCAGAGTCTGACAGGACATCTTCTGGTTGGGGACTAAACAGGTCTCGATTCACATGGAGTGGCAACATCTATTGTTTTCTAGTTTTCTGGTCCCCCAGCTCTCTTGAAGGTGACTGGTTATCTCCCTTTAGACACGCTGGCCTCAGCTTGAGCCCCTTCTCTCCTGCCACCTGCTAGCAGCACTTCAGTTTTGCTGTAGTGAGTGCCTGAGTCTCAGCACAGGGAGCCTCCTCGAGCTCTGGCTCGGGCTACCTGCTCACCATCTCCACTTAGCTGTCTACTGAGAGGCTCCAACTTACACGTCCACCCCCAACTCCTGGTCTTCCCCTGAGACAGACACTGCCCTCGGCCTTTGCAGTCTCTGGACACGGCAGTTCCATTCTTGTTGCTCAGCTCAGAGCCTTGGCTGGAGTCATTCTTGGCTCTTCTTTTCTTGGCCCCATGTCCAGTCCATCTGTGAATTCTAAGTACAGCCAGAGTCTGTCCACATCCCACCACCTCCATGCTACCGCCTGGCCCCAGCCACTGTCACCTCTTCCTCTGTTATTCCGGTAACCTCCTCTAAGCTCTCCTTCTAGAGAGTTCTCCTTACTCCATTCAACCTATTTTCAACACAACAGCTAGAGGAATCTTGTGAGAACTTAAGTCTGATCTCTCCTCTGCTCCAAACTCCAGCAGCTCCCCAGCTCACTTAGCGTGAAAGCCAAAGGCATACAGTGGGGACTCCTGGTAAGTGCAGCCGGGCAGGACAGCCATGCCCCAGTATGGCAGGCGGGCCTGGAGCCCAGGGCTACCTATCAATTTACTCATCGCCTGAAGACCCCCTAGAAACTGGCATTCCCAGTAGTACACTCTCAGAAGCCCCGGGATGGCAACTGTGCTGTCTTCAGGCACGTGTGCTTTTATCTTTTAAAGGGACATGCACTGCAAAGGACCTTGGTACTGGATAGACATATGTCCCTCCTAGAGCAATTAGGTGGAGGGAACACCTGACACAGACCCCTTCCCAGGCCCCTCCTCCATCCTGCTGAGGGCTTGTCAGTGTCCCCTCACTCATCCACCTTGAAAGAGGGCAAGGAGACTGCACTATGCTTAGTACCCTGGACATCTGCCTGTTTGCTCTCAGATACACTCCCTGCCCTTCCCCTGCTCCGCTCTGTATTAGAGAGGTGTAACCCTTGCAAAAGACATTTCCCAAGCTCTCTTGCGAACTGGTTTCCTACTAAGTTTGACCATTAGGACGCACAAGTGGGAGAGTGCAGGGTGGAATCGAGGGAGAAGCCAGGGTATTCCTCCTGTCCCTCTGCATCCTGGGCAGTGCTGTGTCTTTTTTGTGGTACCCGCCTCCTACTGCATGGCCCTGGCCTCTGGACTCATAGCACCAGCTCCTTCCGGTGTCCCCCTAGCCAGTGGCTTCCTGCCATTACTCATCTCTGGGTTGCCTCACGTTCCCCATTTGGCTTTTCAACTCATCCAATACCATCGTTATTAGCTTCCTGTATTAACTTTACTCTGTTGAACTCCCTGGCTTGGGTTCTATTTTCCTGACTGGTAAACTTAGTTCCATTGCTCTTGTTAAACTGTTTTCTTCCAAGAGAACTGTGGGCAAGACAGCAGAGGGAGCTTTTCCAAGCCCAGAGGCAAAAGTGGCTCTGGCAGTTAGGAGCTGTGTGACCCCGGACAAGTGAGATAACACCTCTGAGCTTCGGTTTCCTCATCTGTAAAATGGGCTTAAAAACTGTATATAGGAGAACATGTTTTGTTGTCTCCCTGGGTTCTGGGGGAGAGTGGAAGGGCCTCCGGACTTGGGGAGAAAACAGGAACAAGTTCACCAGGAGAAATGGGGCTCCATTCAAGGCCCTTCCTGGTTTGATGTCAAAGCAATCATTTCCCACTGGTTTGACCAGTTTCCCACTGGTTTTCCCCTGTCTGTACAGTCGCATGGACTTATTTTCTGTTCCCATGCAGTTGGCAGTGCTTTCCCACTTTGCTCTTGCTCCCAGGGGTCTGCCACCTCCCTTCCCTGTTCAAATCGTACGCATCCTCAAGCCCCATTAAAACGGTGCCTTCTACCCAAAGTCTTCATTGCATGGAAGTCAGATCTCCCTCCCCTCCCACCTCGTCCTGGCCTCACTCTTTGTGATCTACCTTCTAATGCAGATATTTGTGAACAGACCTTGCCCCTCTGGGGCAGAAAGAGACCCTTGAAGGCAGAAGGAGACCCATGGCTGATTTATCTCCAAATCCCCAGCACAAGCCTGGATCAGAGGAGGGCACAGTAGCTTCTGTTGACCCTATACGTATCTGTGCACAGAGCTCACAGGCACATACACCTATACTCAGATATAAACCAGGTATAGAGCCAGGTCTCTGCTACAGCAATTCTGTATAACAAGCCTCCCAAATCTTAGTAGCTTGTAACATCATTTTTCTTGCTCATGGGTCTGTGGGTTGGCTGAGTGGCTCTGCTTCAGGCTGCAGGTGTAAGGGTGACCTGGGCTCTCATGGGATCGGCTAGACCATAGGTGGGCTCCAGATCTGTTCCATGTGCCCACAGTCAGGCACCTAGGCTGCTGAAGGGGCAGCAGCCATCTGGGACGAGCTCTTCTCATGGCCAACAAGCAGGAGTGTGAGTGGACTAGCCAGACAGCAAGGCCATTGAAAGCCGCTGCTCATGTCACACCCACTGATTTCCACTGGTCAAAGCAAGTCTCACGGCCAAGCCTCATGTCAACTGAGCAGGGAAGCTCACCCCATCTACTCCAGTGGGAAGGACCGCAAGGTCATAGGACAAACCACAACTCTATTATGGGGAGGAAGTGAAGAACTGGGGACGTCTTCCAGTCCAAACTCCCAGAATCATGGCCACGTGCACTGCTGTCCATTTGTGGCTTGGTTGTGCTCACAGACGTACAGACTGGTCCCCGTCCTTTGACGAAATGTCCGACCGAGTGCTGGTGTCTTAACCTCTCTGTTCACCTGTTTTCTCAGCAGCAAAATGGGGATAATACTACTTTTCTCAGAAGCTTGTGTGGAATTTAATAGATTTATTACATGTTAAACACTTAAACAATCCTTGATAAAAGTACTCAATAAAAGTAAGCTGCTGCCATTATTATAACGACACGGTCAAGCATCCAGTTATGATACCTGCTCCCCAGATGCTGCTCCTCTGTCCACAGCCGCCCCAGTGCAAAAGGGTGCATACGTGTCCTCGCAGCAAGCATGCACTGTACCAGGGCTTGCAAACTGGCAAACCGCTGGCTGCATCTGGCTGTAGACGGGTCGCGTTGGACCTGTGTGTATAGTATTTTAAAATGTGAGGCATTGCACATAAAAATCAAAATTTCTCGAGTTACCTTTGCAGATGATAAGTAAAGAGTAGATAACATCTCCCAGAAAGAGTGTGTGTGGTGAAAAAAATGAGAGGGCCCAGGTAGAAGCATGAAGAACCCGGGACTTAAGCGTTGGCTAGAAGTCGGGATGGCTGAGATGGAACGGTCAGCTAGGCAGGGAGAGTAAGCGCCCTGGGAGCAGGGAGGGCTCAGAGGGCAAGAGCTGCAGGAGGACCCCAAAGCCTTGTGAATTGGATTTAGCAACAACAAGGAGGGCACTAGGGACTTTGCTGGGGGCAGTTCGGGTAGTGGAGGCATAGGCAGGATCATAGGGGATTGAGGAGTGAGTGCTGGGAGGTGAGGAAGTGGAGAAAGTGCAGCAAAGTCTTCCCAGAAGATTGGCTGGGAAGGGGGAAGAAGAGTTGGCTGGGGAGTGGGGGGAGGGGGGAACTGGGATTAAAAATGGCCTTCTTAAAACCGGAGAGGTTTCAGCATATGTTAATACTGATGGAAAAGATCCAGTAGACAAAGAATTAATGACACAGGGAAGAGGAGATAATGGTCCTTAATCGGGGCAGGGGGGCGGGGGGGGGGCGGTGTAGGGGCGGTGTAGGAGGAGCCAAGTTCAAGTGCAATGTCAGCCTTAGAGAGGAGAAAGGACTCCTACCCCGCCGTGACCAGAGAGGGGGTCGTGGAGCCAGTTAGTGGCCAAGAGGGATCTGGGACTTGGGCTGCCTGTCTTGCTCATTTATTCATTCATTGATTCATTGATTCATTTAACAGGTATTTATTATTGAGCATCTACTCTTCACCAGGCACCATTCTAGCAAGAAATGAAAGGCGAAAATCACTGCTTTTATTCTAGGCATGGGAGAGAAATAACAAACAAAATAAATGGGAAAAGTGTATAGTTTATTAGAAGGTGCGATGTGCTATGAATAAAAATAAAGAGGAAAGGAAAGCGCTGAGGGTGTGGGTTGCAGTTTCAGGAGGACGGTCAGGGTCACCTCCTTGAGAAGGCAACAAAGGTTTGAAGGAGGCGGGTGAGCGAGCCCTGCCCTCTGGGGGCAGTGTCTCCAAGAAAGAGGCAAGAGCCTCTGAGCCGGGGCTGAGATGGGGGGCGTGCTGCGTGCGGAGGGACAGCACAGCG
The DNA here is from genome assembly GCF_951394435.1 of Stenella coeruleoalba. NCBI lineage: Eukaryota > Metazoa > Chordata > Mammalia > Artiodactyla > Delphinidae > Stenella > Stenella coeruleoalba. The sequence continues at coordinate 43,207,003 of NC_137154.1, read as the reverse complement.
GTCACGTGGTCAGAGCAGAGAGCCGGGGACAGCACTGGGAGTTGAGGTCACAGGGGCCCTGGAGGATTGTGACAGGGGGTGGCGTGATCTGACTTACATGTTAACAGGCACTCGGCAGCTGTGTTGAGAATAGACTGAGGGGTGGGGCATGACCAGAGGGAAAGCAGGGAGACCAGTAGAGGCCGTTTCTGTAACCCAGACAAGAGGTGATGGTGGCTGGGGCCAGGGTGGCAGCAGAAGAGGTGGTGACAGGTGCCTGGATTCCTGACGTATTTTCAAGGTAGAGCCAACTGGATTTGCTGATAGCTTGAGTGAAGAGTGAAAGAACTAAAGGAGTCAAGGATAACACTGAAGTGTTGCCTGGAGCAACCTGAAGGCCCAAGTTGCCATTTACCAAGATGGGAGGGCCATGCGGGAGGCAGGCTTGGGGAGAGGCAGAGATGGAGAATTCCATGGGCATGAGCGTGATGTGTCTACTGGACATCCACCCGGAGATGCCAAGTAAGCGGTGGCGTATACGCGTCTAGATTCAGGGGAATGTCCAGGCTGGAGAGAGAGATGTGTGAGTCATTGTTGTCTAGGGTTATTTAAGGCTGAAACCAGATGAGATCATCAAGGACATGAGTGGAGATGAGAAGAGAAGAGGTTCAAAGACAGTCCTGGGACCTTCCAGTGCTCAGAGGTCACGGGGTGGGGCGGGGGCAACCAGTGAAAGAAACAAAGGGAGAAGGAGGTAGCCAGTGGGGAGGAGGGAGCTAGGTTGTGCTGTCCTGGAAGCTGAGAGAAGGGCTGTTTCTAGAAGGAAGGAGTGATCAGCGGGGTCAGAGGCTTCTGGTGTGTCAAGTAAGATGAGAAATGAGAAGTTACCACTGGGTTTAGTGACACATTGGACATTGTGATTCTGATAACAGCAATGCAGAGGCTGGTGGACCTGGGGTGGGACCTATGGACATTACAGACCCTCCTATACTCTTAAGTCAGACAGCGTGTACGTTCGTGCCCTGCACCCAAGACATGTGCTCTAAATGCTGGGGTGTCCGGTGGGCTAAGTGGTGGGGATCCAGTGATGGCACGGTGGATGAGGTCCATCTTAGAGTGTCCACCCAAGCCTCTGGAGGAAGGGCAGGCGCCCTGTGGGGCGGTCCATTCCCACCATCTCTCTAGACCCTCTTCTCCTCTCAACAGATGAACCAACCTCCCCCAAGAAGCCCAAGAGTGTCCCGGAGCTCGAGCACGGGGATGTGGCTGGCGGAGTCGCCTCCCCCCTGCCCTCTGAGTGGACGTCAGTGAGGATCAGCCCCGGGGAGGAAGTGGTTGGGCAGGACGTGCTGGCTGTGCGTGTCCTGGTCACCAGTGACGACAGCAGGTACGTTCCTGCTGCTGCAGGACGGGGGCAGGATGGGTTGGGCAAGGGGACAGCATTCGGGAACTGGTCTTACCCCCACTCACTTGCAGTGTGACCTCTCTGTGCCTCCATTTCCCCATCTGTAAGATGGGATAATCCGTAGGGAGTTGTCAGGATCGAAGAATTAACATGTCAAGGGTGTAGAACAACCCAAAGAAGCTTAAGTAACAAAGGCAAATATGTTGGATCTATAGCCATCCACGGAGAGGCCCGTATGTGGAACTCTTGGCTGCTGGGGGCCTCAGCCTACATCCATAGATTCATGTCCACATATCAAGATTTCAAGGTTGGGCTCCAACTGGTACTAACATTACATTAGGGCTAATCGATGAACTGGCCCGGGGTGCTGTTGTGAGTGGCAGGCTTGGGCAGGCTGATGGACAGATGGCCCACCAAAGCTCACAGATGGACAAGGGGCAGTGCCCTCACACAAAGAAGCATGCTGGACATAGAGAGGAAGAGAGAGAGAGAGAAATATACATATTCATGAAAATGTCACTAGCCAATAGGTTCTGTGCTTCCCCACCCCAGGACTGTGCTGAGCTGTCCCCACTACCTAGGACACCCCGCTTCCACTCCCACACCACCTGAATTCCTGATGGCTATTTCAGACCCAGGTTAAATATCCCCCCACACATTCTTTTCTGTAGTCTTTTCCATTCCCTCATCTATTCCCAAGGGAAGCAAGCAGTATTTAAATGCCTGACGTTTTAGGCCCAAGTCCTAATGATGAGCTCATTCTACCCCAGAGAGCTCAGGAGTCCTGCTCGGGGACGGTGAGGATGAGAGGACCAGCCTTCACATGAATACTTCATTGTACATCTCTGGGCCTCTTTCACATGCTCTGATCTGAACTTGCCTGCATTCGCGTGCCAGGGCTGCCGTGAAGGACCACAGACGGGTGGCTTAAACAGCAGAGATTTATTTTCTCACGGTTCTAGAAGTTCAAGATCAAGGTGTCAGCAGGGTTGGTTCCTTCTGAGGACCATGAGGGAAGATTCTGTTCCAGGCCCCTCTCCTCAGCTTGTAGATGGTGGTCTTCTCGTTTATGTGGCATTTTCCTCGTACGTATGCCTGTGTCTAAATTTCCTTGTAAGGAAAATTGTAAGGACACCAGTCAGATTGGATTAGCGCCCACCCTAATGACCTCGTTTTAATCTAATTACCTCTTTAAAGACCCTGTTTCTCAAAGCAGTCACATTCTGAGGTACTAGGCGTTAGGACTTCATGTGAATTTGGGGGGCGGGGCATGGGTCAGCCCATAACAAAGCCAGAGACTGGGTGCCAGGCATAGAGGTAACTAACCCGTGGCCCTTGCCCTAGAACCCCTTTGCCTGCTGGAGGGCAGCGACGGGCAGGGCACAGTGCGGCCGGGATGGCAGGCTTCCTTGCTCACCTGCTCTTTCCTTCCTCCTCCCAGCTCGGACGAAGAGGTAGACCGTGGTGGCAGTGAGGCCTCCAGTGCAGAGCCCTGGGACGAAAGACCCCGGCGACAGGGACCCCGACCCTTACCCCTCCTGAAGCCCCTCGCCCAGCACAGCTCCCTGAGGGAGGCCCTGCCCAGGGCAGTCTCTCCACGTGGCCTCGAGGAGCCTGAAGCTGTGCGTGGTGAGCAGAGGGCCTGCCTGGGCGGGACAGACAGACGGGCTTGCGTGATCCTGGGACATGGGGGTGGAAGGGGGCAGGGGGGACAGGGACCCCCATGGACGGTTTTTCCTCATGGAGGACCACGTGACAGTAGGCCTGGCCCTCAGGCTCAGAGGCTGTGGAGCTGAGACCTTTGGGGGCCGGGGTACAAGTGGGGGTGAGGGGACTGGACCCAGGCCCAGCCTCCCTCTCCATGGGCAGCTTTGGAATCTCAAGTGGGAAGGAGGCGGAGGGGGCTGGCTGGCTATGTGTCACAGGCAGAGATAAGGGGGCCCCAGCACCCTCTTTCCTGGAGCAGCGTCCTCTGAATATCTGTGAGGGGCCCTCTGGCATTCCATAGCCCGTGAGGGAAAAGGAGGTGGGCTCAGCTGCTGTTGGACCACACACCTCTCTGAGCAGCACAGTTTCTCTGGTGCCACCAGGGGGCAGCACAGGGCCACTACCAGTGCTTGGTGACTTGTGGAATGCGCAGTAACAAATGCCGTATAACTGAGTGCCTGTATTGGCCAGGGCTTTCCCTGTACACGGCCCCATTTCATCCTCAGGATGACCATGTGAGGTAAGTAGCATGAAGCCCATTTTACAGGTGTTCAAATGGACTGAGTGTTTTCCCAAGGACTCACACAGCTTAGTAAGTGGTGTGGCCCAGTGCTGGATGCTGCACACCCAAAGAAGCCATTGTCTTTAGCATTCCGGCTTGTTTTAATAAAGGGCCTTGAACTGAATGTTTTGATTTAGTCAAGGGCAACTAGTGACCTGTGGGTGGGAAGAAACAGGCTAATAGCAGCTTGCCATCATCAGGACCAATGGCCTTAGCTGCCCGGGGAAAGCCGCAGCTCTACTTGTCCTGCGCTTCCCTCTGGTGGCCGAGAGCAGAACTGCCACATGAACCTAGAAATGTTCTTAGGAGTGATGGTTTCACAGGAAGACCAGGGCTGGGGCCAGAATCCTGTAAACTCTGGATTTACCCTCTCATGTGAGCTGTTTTTAAAAAGGACAAATTGCCATTAAAACACATTTGCTAAGTACCGTTTGTAGTGCTGTCCAGAGAGGCTTAGCACAGGCAGTGGACAGAGTCTTGGGTACTGCTGGCCTCTCCATCACCCTGGGCTCCAGCCTCCTCATTTATAGATACGAAGACTGCCCACCTTTCATCCCTTCCCTCCATTTCTCCTTTCTCCTCAAACTGTCAGAGGATTTTAGGCAACTTACAAGAAAGACATAAAACAAAATTGTGTGTCTATATATATGAAAGATAAAGCCTAAAGATATATACATGAAAGGGAAAACCAGTTTAGGAGGTATAGACCTCAGAGAGGCAGACCATGATCCTAAACAGTTGCTCTAGTGGAATCATAAATTTGATTCTGAGTTTTCTGGCAGCTAGAGTTCAAATGGAAACAGACAATTACTTCTGACTGTTCACAAGGAAAAAAAATACATTGGTTTGCAGCAGGTCTCAGAGCCGGTACCACTTTTCCTAATGCTTCACCCTATGGAAATCTTCCAGCTCATGTCAAATAGATGATATTGAGAGGTGTGTTTGGTTGTGTCTTGAACAATGGGGTCTGCAGAAAATTCAGCAATAGTTTTCCCAAGGCTGTTTCGTGCAGCATCCTTTGCTGGCAGGTGAGAGCATGACAGCAAAACATGACTCAGCTAGAGAACTTCTCCCAGGAGGATGGGGTTAGGTAGAGAGATCAAGGCCGTGTGGCTAAAGCATTTTGTTTCACAGTCCAGTTTAATTCCAGAATAAGAAACATAGTAGACAGAGAAGTGAACAGACCTCACGACTTTCAAGCAATCTTCTGTTGGTTTTGTCTTTATCCATCATGATTTCCATCACTGCCAAGCAGACCACATTGTAAGGCTACAATCGCTGGCATAGTCTAAGCTCTGTGTTTCATGTTGCTGGTTGTGGTGAGTCCATCACTTTACCAGATAGTGTAGGGTTGACATCATGTTGTGGGTGTCACGGAGCTTTGTTAATCACTATTTTCACCTGGATAAATGACTCGGAGCTTAGCCGAGGGCATGCCGAAAAAGACCAGGATGTTGCTTTAAAAAGATGCCTGGTTTGTACATCGTGCTCATAACAGCATTTTTCACAATTGCCGAAAGGAGAAATGACCCAAATGTCCATCAGCAGGTGAATGGATAAACAAATTGTGCTATATCCACACAATGGAATGTTATTCAGCATTAAAAAGGAATGAAGTTGTGACACACGCTACAACATGGATGAAACTTGAAGTTACTATGCTAAGTGAACTGTGAACTAAGCCAGGACAAGTATTGTATGATCCCACTTCTATGAGGCACGCAGAATAGTTAAAGTCACAGAGGCAGAAAGTATAGAAAAGTGATAACCAGGGGCTGGGGGAAGAGGGTGGATGGGGATTATTGTTTAATGGGGACAGAGTTTCAGTGGGGTGAAGAAGTTCCGGAGATGGATGGAATTAATGTTTGCACAACAACGTGAATGTACTTAATGCCATTCAACCCTATACTTAAAGGTGGTTACAATGGTGATTTTTATATTATATATGTTTTACCACCTTTGAAAAGACTCTGAGACTGCCACAGCTCATCAAGGAACGTATCCCCTCCTCAAAGTTCTTTAGCATAGAGCATGCCCACCATGATGGTTTAAAACAGAAACCGAGCCCTGTGTAATAGAGGCCATAGAAAATGCTCAGTAATGCTCCCCTAAAACACCTAGTTTAGTGGTTCGTAAAAATCCTGCTTAAGAGGCAGATCCCTAGGTGCCCTCCTTCAGAGATTCAGATGCCTTGGGTCTAGAGTGGGGACCAGTATCTGCGTTTATGGAAGCACCCCAGATGCCTCCAGGCAGGAGGGCCACGTCCTGCGCTTTGGGGATCGCAGAAGAGCAGCTTCCTAGAGGCCTGCTTGGATGCATTAGTTATAAAATGCACACCTAAACAACTAAACGAATTGATCTAGTGCACTGGGTTCTTGGACATAAACCAGTTACAGTTAGGAGGGAATCTGCCCTTAAATTATTCTGGTTTAGAAAAATCGGTATTTATCCATTTTTTTTCTGGCAATAATTTGATAACAGGATGGTCCAATGGCCTATGGAGGACATTTATTGTTAATAAAATGATGTCATCAGCACGCTGTGTCACAATACTTACCCTCTTACTCCTTTTGCAGAGAGTCATACACTAAGATCTCCAAAAGTACTCCCTTAAAACAAATATAAACACATTAAATAAATATACTATAAACTAAAAAGAAGGGAACAGCCCTGCTTTACTCTGCTCAAAATTACCGGATCAAATCATGACTACCCACTCTATTCCTATTGTGGTAAAAATGTGTGCATGGACGCCCTATAAACACCAGTGATGGAAAACCTCTCATGAATTTTAACCATTTCTAATAAATCCCATTCCACAAAGTTAAGAGCCAAGGAGAAGCAGTAAGAGCTTCTGGCACTCTTCTGTGTTTCTTGAGTAATTTCTCCATTAGGTGATGAAGAGGTTAACTCTGGTCTGCAGGAATCAGCTGTGCTTGTTCCTTATGTAAAACATCCATGACTTGCACTTGGCAGGGGGAAGTGGCCCTACATTGTACGTAGACTGTTCATGCTGCAGTGGGGAGACAGGGAGATGGCACCCTCACCTATCCACATAGGCTCCTCCCCCTCAAACCCGTGAGCTTGATTATGACTGCAGACCTGTGGGATGGGGAACCGCCAGACCAGACACAGCAGGAGCAAAGCTCTCCAAATTGATAAGGGAGGGGAGCCAAGGAGCTCAGGAGCTGAACGACCTCCTGCTGAGGAAAGGAAGCCCCCAGGTCGGGTGGACGCCTGTGCTCCACAGCCTGGCTGGTAAGAGCTGACAGCAGCTCTGAGCCCTGGCGGGGAGTGGAATCTAGGACTTCCTGCAGACAGAGGGCGGGCAGGGCCAGCTGTGTTCAAAGCTTCCCCACCCACTCTCCACGCCCACATCAGTCCTGCGGGCTTCCTTTCCTTCCACACCTCCTGGTCCCACGTGTGGGAGCCATTCAGGTGTGCCTTGCCCCGTCTTTCTCTCCGGCCGTGATGGAACCACCACGGAGACCTGGAGCCTGAGGCCAAATCTGAGGGCCCAGTGTGGGAGCGGGGTACATTTACACCCCACTCGTAGGTCCCAAATGGCTAAGACCCATTTCTTCTGCCTGTGATGTTAATTTTGCTCAGCTGATTCTCAAGGCCCAGCTGGGCAAAGGGTCTTCATAACGCAGCCCACAGCATCCTGCAAATGTGTTTCCATCGGAAGCAGGCCAAGAGGAGGGGTTGTGGCCATGGAGTGTCCAGGAGTTCAGTTAAAACTTGTTCCCAAAGGGTTTTGGGGGCTCTGGGGGTGAGGTAGAGAGAGAGAGGAGCTTTCTGCAGCTTCCAGGCTTCGATGAGAGCAGCTCTGGTTCATCTATGACACATTTGGGGCATTGATGTGAGACTTCAGCTCCAAAGAGCTGCTCTGCTTAAAATGAACGTGTTGTATATGCTTGTGTATATACGGACAAATGTATATACATGTATGCATATAAACATGCATGCACACATGCTTATTAACAATGGGTGAGTTAGAATGATGGCTCATAATTTGAGATATTTTCTGAAAGAGGGCAGTACCTGGCCCATAGCAGGGTCTCAAAACAATTTGATGAGTGAATGAATGAAAAGTTGGAAGTGTGTGTCATAGGGACAGGATGGTTCGGTCTGAGGAAAGGAAGGGGCTCAGTCAATTATGACCATTAGTCTACTAACTTTTGGTAACTGGGCCATAAGAAAAAACTCCCTGTTTATCCTACCCGTTTAACAGACTCTTCCTCCCTCCCCATCTTCTCTCCCTCTTTCTTTTTCCCACCACAGTTCTGCAGAGGGCCAACAGCTTCCAGTTTCCAACTCCCAGCAAATACCAGAGCGGGAGAAGAAAATTCCAGCCGAGTGAGTCATGAGCTCCCTGGGGGGTGGGAGGGGGCAGGAGCTGTCTGATGAATTCCCAGGGGCAGCTGTTCTCACTCCTCACATGTCCTCTCTGAACTGGCCTCCTGGATGTGAGGGGCAAGGAAAGAAATGTGCTGTTGGACTATTTCCACTGCTCACTAGAGGAAGCACTTTCCAAGGGATTTGCTACTTTTTCTTCTGCCTCCCCAGCTCCCCACTCTGGAGTCACAGGGCCTTAGAACTCTACAACTGCACTTGAAAGGGACCTTAGCAGCCATCCCTCCAATCTTCTTGAAACGCAGATGAGGAAACTGAGACCTGAGGGCTCTATACACTTTGATTCAGTAACACTGGAGTTGGGCTGGGGGCATCAGCTTGACTTCGTGCAGTAGTGGGCAAAGCAATGAAGGAATCCGAAGACACACACACACCGCACACACACACATACACAAACGCACAAATACACACCGCGCTGCTCCTTTTTCTGAGCAGGTTATGGTCCCGCATCCCAGGGAAGAGCAGGTGGGTGAGGACCAGGGCCCGCGGCGGGTGCCAAGGCAGTGGACTCCCACTAGGGGGCGCAGTGACCGCGTGCCCGGTTGCGCAGCGTCCCAGGGCCAGCATGTTCCTGGCGCTGCCCAGTTACAGAGCAGAGATTCCATCTCTCCAATCCTGAGAGGGGGCAGGGGCTCTTCATCTGATCCCAAGTCCATCGCTGCCTTCCACCTCCTCCTGCCCCCATGCTCCCTCTCCGGACCTTGCTGTAGGAGGGGTAGACCCAGGAAAACCTGGGGTTAGATGAAGGCTTCTTAAAAGAAACACTGGAGATGGAATAGCGTGCTAATTTAGTTGACTCCTGCCTGCTGAGTCAACGCTGACTCCTGGCCAGTGAGTCATTCTCTGCAACCCCTAGACCTGCGGCCCTTTTCACTCGGGCCAGGCTGGGACAATGGGCACTTCTGGAACAGGACCAGGGCACACCTGAGCCGGCCACTTCACCTGGGGACCACCTAAAATGACTCTTGAACCATTGTGTGATCCCAGGCAGCGAAGGCGAGGGGAAGGAGGGAATCACCGTTTCCCGAAGGCCTGGGGCAGGCCTTTCCCACGCGTCTCATTTACTCCGCACCTCAGCCCCTCCCCAGTCATGGGAATTCTGCTTCTGTGGATGGGTCCATTTGGGTGCAGATTCCATCCAGTGCTTCCAGCCGACTTCACTGAGTGCCACCAGTGCAAGGGGCCCAGCCCCGCCCTCAAGAAGTTCCTGATCTGGAGTGAGAGCAGGGAGTCTGGCGGGGGACCCTCACAGCAGGGTGTGGGCGCTGGGGGAGGCACAGGAGAGAGGGGGCTGCTCACCAGCGGCCTGGTTTCTCAGCTGTGTCTTTAGTTACCCCAGGAGTATCAGGCGTGGGTTCTCAAGTGCATGTAAAAGCTGGTATGAGGGCAGGCCTTGAGTTTGAATCATTTCTATGGGCTGAGTGCCTAGCATGAGCCTGGTGCAGAAGGGGCACCCAGTCCTTGCTTGCAGAACGAATGAATAAGTGGATGAATGAATGAATGAATGAATGAACGAACAAATGAATGAACAAACTAAAGAACCAGGGACCAAGCTGGCTGAACTGAGTTGAACTCAGTGCAGGAACAAATAGAGAACGTGGGTTAGGCCTGAGCAGGCTGCAGCCCCTAGAGGGTGTTCCAAGACTTTGGGAGGATTTGAGTATTGCCTAAGCTCCAAGTTCTGGGGAGCTGCACCCTGGAATCCCAGTCTTTGTGAAAACCCTCAGAGCCATCTTTTTGGTCATCTTCATTTTGCCCAAAAGGAAACCCATTGGGCAAGGCTGGTCCTGTGGGAGGGAGCAGAGCTTGGGGCACACCAACTCCTCTATTCCTTCACTGCCCTGTTAAGGCTGGCTCTGGCCCCAGCCCCAGGCAAGAGGATGGAGGGGGCTGCGTGCCTGCCCTTATCGCCCTCACCCAGCTGACCATACTCACCAGAATGACCTCTAGGATCAAGGGAAAGGCCTCCATTGCCAGAGGGCCCAGAGAAGAGGCAGCTGACCCAGGAGGGATATGGGAGGAGCTGTAATCCAGACCCTGATCTGTTCATCGACCTCCTTTGCACAATGGGACTGGAAGGGCCAGTGGCACCCAGGACTGAGGTTCCTGCAGAGGGCAGGGCAGACCTGGCTGGACCATGCTGAGGTTTCAAGCAAAACAAGACAGGGCGAGAAGGACCTGAGTTGGTCAATGAGAACCGAGCCTGTGGGCCGTGAGTTAGAGGAATCCTGGCCAGGGTGGATGTGCAGCACCTCCTACCCCCCGGAACAGGTCAGCCGTTCAGCGGTGCCTTTATTGGACACCACTCACGTGCATGGGAGGAAGGGAAGGGGATGGAATGAATATTTAGCTAGCATGTGGCATTTACTTTGTGCTTTGCACTGGGCACCTCTTTTTATCCCATTTTATTTCTTTAGCTTCCGCATGAAACAGCACTAGGGTTCCCATTTTTCAGATGAAACTGAGGGGTTACGTAACTCAATGTGTCAGGTGGCTGGTGTGGGTGTGACAGGGGTGGGGGTCCCAGGCTCCCCTTTACCATCCTCTGAGGGAAGCCAAAGGCCTCAGGTGGGTGAAATTTCCCATCACCTGTCAGCTGGGCTCCGGCCTCCCCTTCCATTCCTAGGCACTGCCCACCTCCCAGGCAGTGGCTTGAATGGCAGGTGTTTTGCTTCCCCCACCTCCTCAAGCCCCCTGCCCCCAATTTCTATCCTGAAGACAGTCTTGAGGCTCACGTGTGGAGAGAGATCCCACTTGCTGGGTGGGGTTGGGGATTAGACACAGGAGAGGGGGGCAGCTCCCAGGTCATGACCTTGAGAACCCCAAGGCTTTCCTATCAGCTTGGCTCCCAAGGTGTCCTGGCTCTGTGTCGCAGGGTTCCCGGATCGCTCCTCGGGGGAACAAAAAGGCAGTCTGTGGAGCTGAGGGGACTTTGGGACAAGTTCAGGAGTTTGATTCAGGAGGTGGCAGAGAGAGGAGAATGAGGGGGCCAGGAAGAGGAGGAGAGGGAATTCAGCAGGAATTTGGCAAGCTGAGGACAGGAAGCAAGGCAACAACTGGCTCACAACTTTTCCCTTTTTAGGCTCGAACCATCTAATTGGGGGCTGAGAAGGGGGTTCGGGTGACAGGCAGGCCGGCCAGCCGCCCCCACCCCCCACCCAGCGTCAGCTCCTGGCAGCCAGTAGCCTTTGTCCCCAGCAGCTCCTTCCTGCCGCCCTCAGATCTGTTCCCCCAAGTTACCTTTTCCCCTGGAGCGCTTCCCTTGGGGAGCTTGCCGATGGTGTGTGTGGCCAGCTTTTCAGAGCCCGGGCCTGGGACGCAAGCTCTAACGTGCTTGCATTTGTAAGAGGAAAGCAGGACGGAGTACTGACAACCCCCTGTGTGGCTCCGCTATGCACACGGGTCTGGAAGGAACTCCTCTTGGAGTGAGGCCTGGGTTTAGCCTGGCCTGGGTGGGTCCCAGAGGAGGAACCTCTCAGCCAAAGCTTTGGGGAAACTGAGGCCAGGGGATTGTGTTTAGAGACAAGCTGAAATCTGAAGGCTGGACACCTTGGAGGGAAAGGGAAGTGGGTCAGCTGAGCCACCAGAAGCAGGAAGTCTGACAGGAGTGGGTCGTTAGAGACAGTGGTCCTGGGAAGTCTCTGTGGAACAGCCTTTATGTGCCAGGAAGGCTAACAGGAGAGCTGGCTGGGCTGAAGGGTCAGACATTGAGTGGGCAAATCCGGAAGTGAGGATGGTGTCTCCTGAATCCCTTTGAGGACCTATTATTGAAACGGTCCAAGAGGGAAACAAAATGCTCGAGAGTTTAGATTAAGGTTACTAGGGGGGCCTGTGTGCGCATGTGTGTGTGTGCACTCATGAGAGAGGGAATGAGATTGATCTTATAGGCGACATCTGTCGGAATTCTGCTGTAACTAGACTAATTGGGTTCAGCTCCCACAGTTCAGGATGAGGCTCGTCCTCAGCCCTGGCCGCACTCCTTTCTCCCGTCGAGAAGGACAGCACATGCACTGGCTCTCATTTGTTCCCTGACCCACAGGAGCTTGGCACGAACTCCACTCCATATGCTTCAAATGATTTGATTATAACCTCCCTCCCTTGTGTTCTCTTAAAATCTCAAACTAACCATCTCGTCTGAGAGCCCCGTGATACACATGTGGGAGGAAGAGCCCGTTTCCTGGGCGGTGACTGCCTCTCCTGTCTATGCCCGTGGCGAATGGTCCAGCGTGCATCTTACGGGAAGAGGCCTCAGGTGGTTTATCGACTAAGTGATTTAATGCAGCCCCAGCTCCCCACCACGATGGCTCTAGGGCAAACCTTAGAGGTAGATGTCCGTTTCCCGGAAACAGCCTGGAGACCCCTGTTCTCACTCTCGGGGACATTCTCACGTGGGTGTGAGACACAGTGGTTCTTGGACTTTTCGTCCTGGGACCTACTTCCCCCACAGGAGCCTGTTCAACACTCCTATGCCTGTTCTTCCAAGTCCCAAGCAGTGGGCTCCGGGGCCTCTGAATCCGTCTCTGGCATCTTCCTCCTTCTGACTCTATAGAGAGGAGCTTCACTGAAAACCTCCTCTTTTCCTGATAAAATAAGGAAGCTACAAGTCTGTAATGGAGAGCGTGTTCTGTCCTTGGTAGATATGACACCAGTGAACAACAAAAGACCTATGGCGCCTCCAAAGGAAGCTTCTCCTTCCCCTTCGCCTTCGCCTTCTCTGCCGTCTTCTTCTTCAGCTGGCGTCCCACACGCTCTGGATAGCTTCTCCCCGCCTCAGGTAAGTGCCCTCAGGGCCCTGCGCAGGTGGAGGACGACAAGCTGCCTGTACTCCTCCCACTTCCACACTGAGCTCTGGATTCCCAGCACCCTTGGGTCACCCCAGGTGCACAGCCAGGGCCAGAGGGATGCTCTGTCAGGAGTCCACCCCACACCTCTTCACTCGTCCATTCCACGAAAGTGCACCCTGCTCCTTCTCAGCCACGGAGGGCACAGCCACCCACTCGTTCAGCAGACTTTACAGGGCATGGGATCTGAGAGCTGCTAGGGCTTGTGCTCTGCCCTTGAGGGCCTCACAGAGGGGGTAGAGGAGCTGGCAGCTGTAGGATGGCAGGCACAGAACGCAGGGTACCTTTGGTAGCAGCTGAGGACCTTGGAAGCAACACCCCCTTGAATAGAAAATGGCATCACCGAGACAGTCATGGTTGGACTCTTTCCTTCAATATGGGTTTATCAAGCCTCTATTACCTGCCAGACCTTGTTCTAGGCTCTGGGAAGTAGAAGATCTAAGACAGAAAAGTACAGACTCTTGTGAAGCTCCCATGACCAGAGCTCTTGGCAGGGCACAGTCACTGCTTCTCCAGTCTTCTATATTCTCCCTTTGCCAAGGGCCAAGCTCCTGCATGCTAGACATGGCTGCTTTCTCAGTGGTGAGAGGCATGAGTCAGGTTTTGAAGGGTCACTGGAAGATCCTAAAGGCTATCCTGCCACCACAGCTCCAAGCCAGAAGGGTAGCTGTCTACCTTACCTTAATGGTCTCCAAAGAAGAAGCCTTGGTTTCTCGGTTGTTGGAGGAACATACCTATGGGTGGAATGTGCCCTTTAGTAGGGGCCATGGCTGAGCTTCCTTACGTGCCTGGCCACCCACAGGGACCAGGCCAGCCGTCCCCTCACTGGCCCAGGAGCTTGTCAGTGACTTTGCTTTCCTTTCTAGCTTCCTACCCACCTAATCTAAGGCTCAGGAAAGACTGGTCAGTGATATGGGGGCTCTGGGCCAATTCCAGCCCATCCCAAGGCAGCCACTTAGAAGGAAGAGTGGCCCTCTGAAATCATCCTAGGCAGAATTCTTTTTGACTTTGGGTATCCGAGATCTGGAGAGAGGAAGGGAGGGGGCTATAGACTGAGATGTGCGTTCCTCATATAAATAAATGCTGGGAACTTCTAAAAATCACTGCTCCTTTTTGCCTGTCCCTTCCAGGTGACAGTTTGCAACCCTCCTTCTCAGGTCTCGAGAGGTCATTTCAGTCCTTCCACCCCAGGCTTTCTGAGGCAAGCCAGAACCCAAGGACCACCCAAGGAAATCCCCCTGCATATCCCTCATGGCCAGGTGCTGGAGCAGACAGAATACTGCCTGGTGAGGCCTGGTGGAGACGGCCTCGAAAGCTCGAGGCCATCCGGCCCTGCAGAGATGGCTTCTGATGGGAGTCAGGAAGCAGAGGCCCCTCCTGTGGGTACCAGAAGCACCCACAGAGGCCCACACCCCACTGGAGGGAAGGACAGGTGCTCGCCAGACCAACAGCTGTCTCCCAGGGCTGGAGAGGACCCTGGAGAAGGGAGTACCAGACCCAGGAGGGGAGAGGAGGGTAGGTCAGAGCTGGCAGAGGAGAAGAAGTCGGGCTTAAAGAAGCTGCTTCTCACTCGGGAGCAGAAGACTAGGTTGCTAGATTGGAATGACTCCAACCCTAAGAGCTTGCGCCTGGAAGCCAGGGTGCGACTTTCCCAGAAAAGCCCCGAGAATGGCCGAGGAGGAGGTGTGCTGAAACCAGTCCGCCCCTTGCTGCTCCCTCGGGCAGTGAGAGAGACCTTACCAGCCCAGAGAGAGGCTCAGGAGAAGATGAGGACCCCAGCTGAACGGACTCCCAGGGAGCAAAGCGTGGCCCCGCCCAAGTCCCCGCTGCGGCTCATAGCCAACGCCATCCGGAGGTCCCTGGAGCCGCTCCTCCCCAATTCCGACAATGGCAGAAAGGCCTGGGCCAAGCTAGAGTCAAAGACTTTGCCCACCAGCCCACCCCACGCTTGCACTCGCTCATTCAACCTTCGGAAAAGCAGCTCCAGTAAAGACTGGGACCAACGGTCCCCCAAGAGAGACATAGCGAGCAGGGCCTCAGCCTTCTTCTCCCTGGGCCCCCCAGCCGCCAGGGCTGCCCAGCCCTCAGCCCCGAGCCCTCCTGACCCTGCCCTCCGCACCCACAGTTTGCCCAACCAGTCATCCAAGACATTTCCTGCACTCGTGTCCCCACCCTGCAGCAAGATTGAAGATGTCCCCACCCTCCTGGAGAAAGTGAGTTTGCAAGAGACCGTCCCAGATGCTTCCAGGGATCCCAAGAAAAAGACCTCACTCTTTTCCTCCCTCAGACTCAAAGACAAATCTTTTGAGAGTTTCCTCCGAGAATCCAGACCAAGAAAGGACCTGCAAGACCTCTTCAGCAGCCCCAAGGGGAAGGTGCCGCCCATGGGCAATGCCCAGCCCCCAGAGAAGCTGGTCAATGGCACCTGTCTGGGGCAGGGGGTCCCTCCTCCTTCTCCAGAGAAAGATGCAAGTAAGTGGCTCTCTCCTAACAAAAGTCTACCGTTCATGCCGGGCAATTAGTTATTGGGTTAACAAGCAGGCATCTTTCATCTCTTTTTGCTTCTCAAATTAAATTCTGACAAAAGTAGGAAAACTTGAATTTAGAAAATTTGAAAAAAGTCTGAAAAAATTAAATTTGAAATTACGTTCTAGAAAGTTTTGGAAGAGGCAAAGAATCAACCATAATTCCGCTACTTTCCCACTCATTGACCATATGAATATTTTTCACTATTATACATAAAATTTTATCTTTTAAAGCAACATTATATCATAGCTATTAAGCCAGTTACCTCATAGTCTACAGAAATGTGATATAATGGCTGTAGAATATTCTGTCTAGTGTTTATGTTATTATTTAATGAACTATTTTCTTATCGTTTAACACATATATATATGAATATATTTATATTTTATATATGGTATTGAATGAACATTTTTATGCATATAGCTTTTTCTCTTCTTTGAGTTATATTTTTTTAGGATAGGTTCTAAGAAATGGAATTACTAGTTGAAAAGTGTGAGTTTTTTAAGATTCTTAACTGACACTGACAAATTGTTTTTTAAAAGAGAATTGTACGGGTAAAGACTATATAGGTTCTTTCTGTGTTATTTCTTACAACGGCGTGTTGTAAATTTCAATTAAAACAAGGGGAAGGTACCAGTTTATATTTCACCATTAATGAGAGTACCCTTTTCACCACACTGTTACCTGCATTCAGTATCATATTTTTTCAGTGTTGCTATTTTACTAGTCAAGAAAATGGTGTCTCTTTTAAACTTGTATTTTTTTTATTACTAGGTTAAACACACTTATGTATATTTGGCTACCAATGGGACCTAAGGCTTTTTTATATTTAAATCCGATTATAATTTTTCAAATTACAAAATTAATTAATATATCAAGAGATCAGAATAATTCAACAATAAGGAAATATTTTTTAAAAGTAACAATCTCTCATATCCTTAGAGACAGTGTAAACACTTTTTTGTTGTTGCTATTTGTTTGATTGCTTTAAACAAACTGATTCTACCATCTCTATTGTTGAGAACTTTTTCTTTATTTCTTTAAACTTTAAAAACATTTAACTTTTATTTTGGGACTTCAGTTTTCAAGCAAAAAATTATTTCTCTCTTTTGGTGCTTTACTCAGAAAGCTATACAGATTAACAAGAGACTTTATTTTCAGCCAATTCAGGATTAGCATGGACAGGCTGGTGTATAACTACACCCTTTTTATTACATCATAAAGTTTAATCATGCTGTGCATTTTTTGATAGATAATACATTCACATGGCTCAAAATAAAAGGGTACAAAAGGCACAAAATGAATAGTCCTATCTCCCATCCCTGTCCCTGTCTGTCCCTGAGCCGTCCAGGTCCTATCCCTGATGACAGATACTATTATCAGGTTCTTGGGCATTCTTCCAGACAAAATTTATGAATATATGAGAAAATTTACATATCATATTCTTTCTTTTTTGAACAAATAATAACATGCTAGCATATTGTACATACTTTTTTTGAACTTTTAATTTTATTTTGGAGATCATTCTGTGTTAGTACATAAAGAACTTTCTCCTTCATTTCATAGCTCCATGGTATTCCATTGTGCAGATGTACCATAATTTACGTAGCCAGTCAGTCCCCTGTGATGGAAAGCTTAAGTATTTCAAAATTTTGTTATTGCAAACAGTGCTACAATAATGAAGAACTTGGGCCATTTGGCATATGTGTGAATTTACCTCTAAGATAAATTCCTAGAAGTGGAAGTGCTGGAACACAGTACATGTGAATTGAGAATTTTGATAGATATTGCCAAATTGTCCTCCATCAAAGTGGTGCTGCTTCACCCTCCCCAGCAGCAAAGCATGAGAGTGCTATTTCTACACTGCAGTGCGCTACCCAACTTTAAAAAAAAATCTTTACCAGCCTGATTACAGATTGAGCATCTCTTCATACACTGAAGAGTCATTTGTATTTCCTTTTCTGTGAACTGTTGTTTCTGTCTTTACCTAGTTTTCTGTTGGGTTGTTGGTATTTTTCTTGATAATATGTAGGGACTCTTGTAAAAGGGAAACTTAGCTTTTTTCTTGTGATATAAATTACAAATACTTTTTCCAGCTTCTTGTTTGCGTTTAACTTTGTTTATGGTGATTTTTGCCACATAAAATTTTACTTTTATATAATAGTTGTAGCAATTTTCCATTTTATGGCTTCTGGGCTTTGTACAATATAATTCAGAAAGAACTTTTTCTAAGTTTATGGACAAAGTTTCTTATTTTTTTACATTTATATGTTTATATCAAGAAATTACCCTAGTATAAAATGTGAGCTATGGATCCAACCTTCTTTTTTTAGATGTCTCTTTGGTTATCCTAAAATAATTTAGTGAATATTCATCTTTTCTTCTCTTATGTGAGATGACATCTTTATCATATATCAGATTCCTGTACTTGGGCTGATTTCCACACCATCTATTATATTCTATTGAGTTGTCTGTTATGTATCAGTTCCATACTGTTTTGATTATTTTCCTTTATATATTTAAAAAATTCTGTATTTTACCATCTGGTAGGAAGAGTATTTCATTATTGATCTTCTCTTTCAAAACTTTCCTGGCTCTTCTTGCTTCTTTGATATTCTGTATGGACTGAGCATTAGCTTGCCTATGTACCCCCAAAATCCTGTGAGTACTTTTATGGGATTAAGTTTACAAACTAACTCGGTGAGAATTTACAACCTTATGATATGGATTGCCTTTCCATTTGCCCATATCTTTTTTTGTGACCCTCTGGAATATTCTAAACTTTACATCATACAGATCTTGCATATTTATTAAGTTTATTACTAGATACGTTTGTTTTTGTTGCTGTTATAAATAAGATATTTTCCATTTTATCCTCCTACTATTGTGTATATGAAATTTATTGATTTCTGTATAGTAATTTTTGACCCATCCATTTTTACTAAATTCTCTTTGCTTGTAAATGTTTTTCAATGACTTCTCCTAGGTCCTCCCCAAATATACAGTCATAACATCTACAAATAATGATAATTTTACCTCTTGTTTTTAAGTTGTGTAGCACTAACGTATTCTGTTTCCTAGTTTCTTTGGTTTCCACCATCTCTAGAACAATATTAAGGTAGTGATAATGGTTTCTATATTATATTCTGAACTTTAATGAGAATGCATCTCATTAAATGTTTTCCCATTTAAGCATGGTGCTGGCTTCTGGGTTGACCCAGATATATTTTGAGAAAATAGCCATCTAGTCCTGTTTTATTAAAAGTATTTTAAATCATGAATGGATGTTGAATTTTATTAAATGTTAGCACAATTTGAGATGACTGCATGATTTTTGCTCCATAGTTTAATTAATAGTATGAATTATGTAATGGATTCGCTGATACTGAACCATCCTTGTATTGCTGAAATAAATACCACTCAGTCATGGTGTCTTATTATTTAATATACTTTTCTGTTCTGTTTGCTGATATTTTATTTAAGATTTTTGCATCAAATTCATAGTGAGATTAGCCTTTAGTTTACTTACATCCTATTTATATGACTTCTGTATGTGCTGATTAGAATAAGTTGGGGTAAATGTGTTTTCCTGATTTATTTTCCACGGAGGGCTGCATTCATTTATATTCATTAGGAAGTGGTGTGACTTCCTTAGCTTGGAACAGAATGGGAGTGCAGAATGGAATTAGGTTAAAGCTGACCAGCTCTGAAAATAGTGCCTGGACCCATCGCATAGAAGAGCTTTGTGTTTCTGAGGTGTTCTTAAGTCAGTATCCTAAGAATGTAAAGATTTTACCTACCCTATCAGATAAGGCCCATTAGTTTCCTTGTATTTCCCTGCCCTCGCCCAGCCTACCAATCACAAATACACACACACACACACACACACACACACACACACACACACACACACACACAGAGCTCACTTTACACTTAACTTCCTGCACACTTCGTGCAATGGAGAGAGAAAACAGTATTGAAACAGAGAGTGAGAAACTTTCAAAATTTATTCAAATGGAAATACCTCAGATTTATGATCACTTGAATAAAGAGCCAGCTGAAATTTAATTTTTCTCATTTTTACAACACACCTTGCCAGGTAAATTATTGGTAAACATAAACTTCTCAGAGTCTTTTACTTGGGGGCATAAACTGACTTCAAGCACTTACCAGTGCCA
Organism: Stenella coeruleoalba; assembly: GCF_951394435.1. NCBI lineage: Eukaryota > Metazoa > Chordata > Mammalia > Artiodactyla > Delphinidae > Stenella > Stenella coeruleoalba. The sequence continues at coordinate 43,187,389 of NC_137154.1, read as the reverse complement.
ATTTTATACCAACAATTTTAATGCTAATTATTGCTCCTCTATGTAATTAAACAAAGCACCCTGAGAACCTCTCTTTTAAAATTTTTGTGTAAAATATTTATTGCAGTATAAAATACATGCACAAATATTAAGTACAAAACTGATGAATTTTTGCAAAGTGCACATTTGTGTAATCACCTTGGAGATCAAGATATAGAACACTACCAGCATTCAGAAGACTCCCTCATGCTTCTTCCCAAATATATGTGCCACCCAACAAAAGTGCGTACCATCTGACTTCTGTCGTCTTAGATTATTTTTGCAATTTTTTGACTTTATAAATTTGAATCATTCAGTCTTGTGGTAGGCAAAATTCTGAGAGGACCCCATGCTGCCTGCCTCCCATGTTCTTGCCCTGTGTACTCTCGTCCTCTTGAGTATGGTGGAATGTGAATATGGTGGATCTCACTCCTGTGCTTAGGGTATGGGGTTTTGCAATTGTAATTAAGTTCCAAGACAATTGAGTTTGAGTTCATCAAAAGGGAAATGGGTAGGCCTAACGTAATCGGGTGAGCCCTTAACAAGGACTGGGCCCTTCCCGAAGTCAGAAATTCAAAGCATGAGAAAAACATGGTCCTGCTGGCCTCGAAGGAGTAACCTGTCATGCAGTGAGAGAACTTATGAGCAGGAGGCCTCTAGGAGCTACAACCAGCTGACAGCCAGCAAGAAAACGGACCCCGTGTCCTACAACCTGGAACTGAATTCTGCCAACAATCTGAATGAGCTGGAAGAGAACCCTTAGCTGCAAATGAGACCCCAACCCAGTGGACACCTTGACTGCAGCTTTGGGAGACACTGAGCAGAGGACCCAGTGGAGCCAGGCCTGCACTTCTGACCTACATGACTATGAGATAATCAGTAGGTGCTATTGTAAGCTGCTATCGTGTTCACTGCTCCCACAACAATAGAAAACTAATACAAGTATGTGCTCTTTTGTGCCTGGCTTCTTTCACTAAACGTTAAGGGGGATGTATCCATGTCCATATGCGTAGCAGTGGTTTCCTCTTTTCCACCACCTCATTTTATTCGCTTGTATGAATATGACACTCTTTACTGGTGCATTCTGATGCTGGGCACTTAGGTTGTCTTCAGTTGTTTTTATTGTGAAGAATGCTGCTTTCAGCACCCTTATACATAGTGTTTCTGTTGGGTATTGTCAAAGATAAACAAAGCCAGATACTAGTTAAAGTGGTAAGGACAGAGTTTAATTAGTAATTTATTGTTACAGTAGGTAAGAGAGTTCAGTATGAACTGAACTCAGCTTCGATTTTGCCAGAGGTGGCTGGGTGTTTGACAGGGAGAATGAGGGAATAGGGAGAGGGGTGAGTGGGGTCTCAGTAGAGTCAGGGAAGTGGAAAGTTCTACACCCTCGGTTAGTGTAAATGCTGGTTAGGTCAGCTGGGTCTGTTAGCTGGCAGTGATTGAAGTTAGGATTCTATCCTCCCCCAGAACCTGGGAGACTGAGGCCCTATCCTTCCTGATGATTGCATTTGAAAGGACTGGCTTTCTGGTCCTCCTGAGTGGTAGGAGATACATATACATCCCAAAGGGACAGAAGCAGCATTGACAGTTGTAAGCCCTTTTTAGTAAAGGCTCTAAGAAAGTGTGGTCAGGAGCCTACAGACAGGTGTTGGCTAAAACAAACAGTAAATTCATTTGTCAGTCTTGAGTTTTCTCAGGCAGGTACTTTAAGGGGGACTGGGTCATCCTAGGGATGTGGCCTTGAACTGTTAGAAACTGCCAGTGTTTAAGTCTTTCAGTGTAGGAAGAAGAGGGTGGGCTAAACTATTTGTGTTGAGAGCCTAGTTGCTACGGGCCAAGTTTGAGGTCTAGTCGAGGGGGCTCAGGTGAGCTTGGCTAGAGTATGGGCGAAGAGAGAATCTCTGTCAGTACGTACCTGGGAGTGAATTGCTAGGTCCTGGGGTTAGGCGTGATTGGTTTGCTTTAGTAGGTACTGTCAAGTGGTTTTCCAAAGTGGTTGTGCCAATGTGTATACCCTCCAGCAGGAACTGAGAACTCCCCTTGACCTACATCCTTGAGAACACTCCATAGTTTCTGTTTTGTTTTGTTTTGTTGATGTCACCATTTTTATGGACGTGTGGTGGTATCTTATGGATTTAATTGGCATTTACCTGATAATGATGTTGCACTATTGTTCACATGCTTATGTAGATATTTTCTTGTATGATATCTCTATTCAAGTCTTTTGTCCATACTTTCATTATGTAGTCAGCCCTTTCCTTATTGGTTTGTAATCTGTGTAGATTCTGGATATAAGTCCTTTGTCAGATATATGTATATATAAAACATCTTCTCCCACTCTTCCGCTAACTTTTTCACTCTCTAAAGGTGTTTTTGATAAACAAAGGCACTTATTTTAATAAAGCCAAATTTATCAATATTTTCCCTTATTGTTGTTGATTTTTACATCCTGTTTATGAGATCTTCCCTATCCTGAGGTCACAAAGATACTGTTGTGTGTTACCTTCTGGAATTGCACTGTCCAATAGGGTAGCCACTATTTCACACTTGAGATAGGGCTAGTGTGAGTAAGGAATTGAATTTTTAATTTTATTTATGTTAATGGATTTAAATTTTAAAACTGAAGCTGTATAAAATATTTTTCTATTCAACTCAACTTTTCTCTTTTGATAGGATTACATTTCACTTTAATTATTGAAAATGTATTGTCTAAACCAAGATGTGCTCATTCCAAGAAGCTCTCATTGTCTGGTTCACAAAATGCCCCTGGCCAGATGCTCAGCATCAAAGACATAAGGGCCTTGAAAGTTCTAACAAGCCAGAAAAGGGTTGATGTTCCCCTCCGTGGAAAGTAGCACTGGCCTTCAACAGCACAGACATTCCCGTTTGGTTAAGCCACAGCTTACTCTTGGGCTGGGAGTCCTTGTGGGGGAAAGTTGTAGATGTTTACAAATTCAAGCCCATGTTTAAAACCATTCAAGGGCTTCCCTGGTGGCACAGTGGTTAAGAATCCACCTGCCAATGCAGGGGACACGGGTTTGAGCCCTGGTCTGGGAAGATCCCACATGCTGCGAAGCAGCTAAGCCCATGCACCACAACTACTAAGCCTGTGCTCTGCAGCCCGTGGTCTGTAACAAGAAAAGCCACCGCAATGAGAAGCCCACTCACCGCAACAAAGAGTAGCCCCTGCTCACTGCAACTAGAGAAAGCCCGCGCACAGCAACAAAGACCCAACGCAGCCAAAAATAAATAAATAAATATTTTAAAATTTTAAAAACCATACAAATACTTCCAAAATATTAAAGTTATATCTGAAAACCATTTGTATGGTTCTTTCCATAAATTTCAAAGGTCAGTAACTATTATTTTGGTGCATATAGCGGGCTGTACCAAGTAATCTCTCCCCTTTAGCATCCCGGCAAATCATCCCAGGTAAACTGGTTATTACTTCAGTCACTTATTTATCACCAGTGATGAGTTTCATTTTGGGAGTGCACGTAATTTTTATAAAATTTACCTTGTTTTCCACAAATCTTTTCCACAAATAAAGGAGCTATATATGAAAAAAAAAAACAAGAAACAAGATGTGCTGTAAGTATAAAATATGCACCAGATTCTGAAGACTTAGTTTGAATGAAATAATGTAAAAGATCTCATTAATATTTTTATATTTGATTACACATTGAAATGATAATATTTTTGAAATTTGAGCTAAACATATGATTAAGACTAATTTCATCTGTCTGTTTTTACATTTTTTAATGTGGCTACTAGAAAATTATAAATGACATACATGGCTCATGTTGGATTTCTATTGTACAACACTGTTATAGAAGCTTTATTATTTTATCTTTTATAATTAAGTCTATGACCAACGTAAGATAGATTTTTGTATATTCTGTGAGGTAGGGTGAGTGTTTATTTTTTTTCCATGTTGTTATCCAGTTGATTCAGCAGCATTTATTTAAAAAGCCATCTCTTTCCCCCACTTCATTGCAGTGACACTTTTGTCATTAATGAGGCAGGTTCATTTTTGAACCTTCTATTCATTTCCACTGGTTTGTCTGTCCTCGCACCTGAATCGCGCTGTTTTCATTATGTGGTTTTATAATAAATCTTCATAGTCTGAAGTAAATTCTCCACTTTGTTCTTCAAGATTGTTTGATATTCTTGGCCTTTTGCATTTCCATATGACTTACAGAATCAACTCATCAATTTCCACAAAAATATTTTCTGGGCATATGACTAGTATTGCATTGACTCCAGAGATAAATTTGGAGAAAATTAACATCTTTATAATAGTAAGTCTTCAAATCCCTGGACATGATACATTCCTAAAGACTTCTGCAATTTTTGTCGGTGTTTTGTAGTTGTAGTGATCTTGCACAATTTTCATTACATATATTCCCTGGTGTTCAACTTTTGTGTGTGCAGTTAAAATGATACAGTTTAAAATTGATTAATTTAGAGACATTTGATAGCTTTAGAATATTGTGTCTTCTGATCTGAGAACACACTATAACCCTCTATTTAGTCAGAGTTCATAAAAATTCTGGTTATAAGTCCTTTATCAGATATGTGTTTACAAATATTTTCTCCCAGCTAGTGGATTGTCTTTTCATTTTCGTCATCCAAAGAACAGCAGTTTTTAATTTGATGAAGTCAAATTAATTAATTTTTTTAATAATTTGAATTAGATTTAAGAAATCTTTCTAAACCCAAAGTTACTAAGGCTTTCTCCTATGTTTTCTCTCAGAAGTTTTACAGTTTTTAGCTTTTGGGCTTAAGTCTATAATCCAATTCTAATTAATTTCTTATAGTAAATAAAAGTCAAAGTTTTTTGCCCATACATATCCAATTTTTAAAGCACCACTTGTTAAAAAGTCTCTTCTTCCCCCACTGTGTTACAATGTCATCTTTACAGATAATCAGTTGACTATATATGTGTGGGTTTACCTCTGCTCTCTACTCTGTTCCATTGATCTGTATGTTTATCCTTATACTCTCTTGATTACTAGAGATTTAGAGTAAGTCTTGCAAACAGGTAGTGGGAGTCCTCAAATTTTGTTCTTAAAAGTTATTTTGGCTATTCTAGGTCTTTTGTGTTTCCATAAAAATTTTAAATTTAGCTAGTCAATTCCTACCAAATAAGCCTGCTGGAATTTTGATTGGGACTGTTTTTAGTCTCTAAATAATTGGGGAACAATTGATACCTACTGAGTCTTTCAGTCCATGGAGATGCAATATCTCTTAATTTATTTAGGTTTTCTTAGTTTTCAGTGTGTAGTTCCTGCGCATATTTTGTTAAATGTATCCCTTAAGAATTTCACAGTTTGTTGTGTTACTACTGTAAATGGAGTGGCTTTCTTAATTTTGATTTTCAGTTGCTCATTGTTAATATGTAGAAACGCAATTGACTTTTTCTATTGTCCTTGCTAAAATCACTTATTATTCTAGTAGCTTTTTTGTGAGATTTTCTACGCAGATAATCATGTTGTCTGAAAATAAAGACGGTTTGACATCCTCCTTTCCAGTTTGTATACCTTTTATTTAACTTTCTTGTACTGCCTGGGACCCCCTATACAGTGCTAAATAGAAGTGGTAATAAATAGATCGTTATCTTTTTAACCCAATATCAGAAGGTTTATCTTTCTATTTGCTGTAGATTATTTTTATAGGTACTCTTTTTATTGGTTATAACATTATGTGCTTAACATGTACAGCATTATATTTTGACTCCTGTATACACTACTGTGTGCTCACAGCCAGAGTTTTAGTTCCCATCCATCACCATACAGTTGACCCTCTTTACCCGTTTTTCCCTCTGGTACCCTCTTCCCTCTGATAACCATTACTCTGTTCTCTGTATCCACATGTTTGTTTTTATTTGGTTTGATTTGATTTGTTCATTAATTAATTTATTTTTGTATTCCACATATAAGTGAACTCATATGTATTTGTCTTTCTCCATCTTATTTCACTTAGCATAAAATCCTCAAGGTCCATCCATGTTGTCACAAATGGCAAGATGTCATCCTTTTTTATGGCTGAGTAGTATTCTCTCCTATACCACATCTCTATGAACGTAGCATAGTGATGAACGTAGCATAGTGTATATATCTGTGATGAATGTAGTATAATGATGAACATAGCATAGTGTGTATATCTTTTGAAATTAATGTTTTGTGCTCTTTGGATAAATACCCAGAAGTGGAATAACTGGATCATATGGTAGATCTATTCTTAATTTTTTGAGGAACCTTCACACTGTTTTCAACTGTGGCTGCACCAATTTATATTCCCACCAGCAGTATATGAGGGTTCCTTTTGTTAGATATGTAACTACTCGGATTTTCTATTTCTTCTTATGTCAGTTTTGTAAGTCATGTTTTTCCATAAATTTGTCCATTTAATCTAAATTTTCAAATTTATTGTCATAAAATGGTTTATGGTTACTAGCTTCCTTTAGTACTCTGTAGGACTTTTTATGCCCCGTATTGGTAGGTGTGCTTTCTGTCTCTTTTCTCTCAGTCATTCTTCGTTGAAGTTATCAATTTTTTTTTGAAGTTATCAATTTTATTCATCTTTTTAAAGAAGAAAAATTTTGCTTTGTTAATTTTCTATTTTATTTCTGCTTTGTCTGTATTGTCTTTCATAATCTGTTCTTATCTTGAGTATTGTCTTCCTTTTTGGTTTCCTTAGGTTCATTTGGTGGTTCTTTTTCTAGTTTCTTGAAGTAGATCTTAGAGCATCAATTCTCAACTTTTCTCTTTTGCATAATGTATACATTTAAAGCTCTGAATTCCCCTCTAATCTTCACTTTAGCTGCATTCTATTCATTTTGTTATACCATATTTTTTATCATCAGTTAATTTAAATTTATTTTTTACTTCTTCTTTGATCTGTAGGTTGTTAGAAAGTATTGCTTAAGTTCTAATCATTTTGAAGTGTTCTACTTATATTTTTTATTAATTGATTTCTAGCTTAACCTTACTGTTGTCAGAAGACATACTATGTATGACTTCAGTTCTTTGAAATTTGTTGATACTTGCTTTATGGCTTGGCATATCACCAATTTAGTGAATGTTCCATGTGCTCTGAAAAAAATTATATTCTCTAGTTATTGAGGATGTTGTTTTATATCCGTCAATTAGGTCAAATATATTAGTCGTGTTTGCTCAAATCTTCTATATCCTTACAGGTTGTCACCTGTACTTCTGACCAACCAGTTATAAGTAGAGGTTCCCCCAGTTCCTTCCTTGGGTTCAATAATTTGCTAGTCTGGTGTAGAACTCAGGGAAACACCTACTTACACTTATTAGTTTATTATAATGGATATGATAAAGGATACAGATGAATAGCCTGATGAAGAAATACATAGGGTGAAGTCTGGAAGGGTCCCAAGCACAGGAGCTTCTGTCTCCATGGAGCTGGGGTGCAACACCCTCCCAGCACATGGATGTGTTCACCAATCTAGGAGCTCTCTAAACCCTGTACTTCAGGGATTTTTATGGAGGCTTCATCACATAGGTATGATCGATTATTAACTCACTTTCCAGCCCCTCTCCCCTCTTCAGAGGATGGAGGGGTAGGGATGATAGTTCTAAGCTTCTAATCATGGCTTGGTCTTTCTAGTGACCAGTCCCCATCCACAAGCCCACCAAGAGCCACCTCATTAGAACAAAAGAAACTCCTATCACCTGGGAAATTCCAAGGGTTTTAGGACCTTTTTGTCAGGAATTGGGGTCAAAGATCAAATATTAGCAGAAGCCAGGGGCAGAGACCAATACAGAAAGTCCCTGATTTACACTGATTCAATTTGAAATTTTTTGACTTTATGGTAATGCAAAAGCAATATGCATTCATTAGAAACCATACTTCACATTTTGAATTTTGATCTTTTCCCAGGCAAAGCAATATGTGGTACCATACTCTCCAGAGAGCCACAGCTCGCAGTCAGCCAGGAGACCTGGCTGGTAAATAACCGATACACTTACAGCCTGTATTCTGTACTCAAACAACCATTCTGTTTTTCACTTTCAGGGTAGTATTCAATAATCTATCAATACATGAGCTAGTCTACCCTTTGTTATAATTAGGCTTTGTTTTAGAAGATTTTTTCCAACTGTAGGCAATGTAAGTGTTCTGAGCACATTTAGGCATACTAGGCTAAGTTACATTTAGTAAGTTAGGTGTATTAAATGAGTTTTCAACTTACAATATTTTCAACTTAGGATGGGTTTATTGGGATGTAACCCCATTGTAAGCTGAGGAAGATCTGTAGGTATATTTCTTATTATTTCACACTATCTTACATTTAACAGTCAATTGTCTTTTAAAGAAATTAAGAACCACAAAGAAAAATTATTTTATATTTATCATTTCTGAACCTCTTCATTCCATCTGGTGTATTCCTTCTGCTACAGAACTTTTTAAGACTTTTTTATATCCATGTCAGCTAACAACAAATTATCCTAACTTCTTTCTCCTAAAAAAAACAATAAAACAAAAAAACCAAAAACCTTTATTTTTGCTTCATTGTTTTTTAAAAAAACAAGGCAGGTAAGGAGAATTTTTTTAAAATATTTATTTATTATTTTATTTATTTATTTTGTCTGTGCTGAGTCTTAGTTGCTGCACATGGGATCTTCATTGAGGCATGCAGATTTCTTAGTTGTGGCCTTTGAACTCTTAGTTGCAGTGTGCATGCGGGATCTAGTTCCCCAACCAGGGATCAAACCTGGGTCCCCTGCATTGGGAGTGTGGAGTCTTACCCACTGGACCACCAGGGAAGCCCCTTTTGCTTCATTTTGAATGGGTCGTTTCACTGGACATAGAATCATAAGTTGACAGATTTTTTTGTTCTTTCAGCATTTTAATGATGTTCTGTTGTCTCTTGGCATGTTTAGGTTCTGACAAGATGTCCATGGACATTCTTATCTTTGTTTCTTTGTATGAAATGTATCATTTTTCTCTGTCTGCTTTTAAGACTTTATCTGTATCTCTGGTTTTTGGCAATTTCATTATCGGGAGGCTTGCTATGATTTTCTTTGTGTTTACCTTGCTTGTGGGTTTTTGAGCTTCTTGAAGCTGTGGATTTACAATTTTCATTAAATTTGCATGATTTTCAGCAATCTTATGTCAACTACGTTTTCTGTTCCTGTCATTCTCCCTCTGTCTCCTGGCACTCCAATCACATGTATTTTAGACCACTTGATATTGTCCCACGGGTCACTGAGGTTCTATTCATTTTTTCAGTCTCTTTTTCTCTGTGCTTCATTTTAGATAGTTTTTATTTTATTGCTATTATTTAATTTCACTGAATATTTTCCTCTGCAGTATTTAGTCTGTTGTTAAACTGATCCAGTGAAATTTTCATTTCAGATTTTGTAGTTTTCATCTTTATAGGTTCCATTTGGTTCTTTTAAAAATATTTTTTGTTTCTGTCCTTATTCTGTTCGTGTTTTCTTTTTAAATTCTTGAACACATTTAGAATAACTCTTTTTAAATCTTTGTCTGCCAATTTCATCATTTCTGAGTCTGCTTTTATTGACTGATTTTTCTCTTGATTATCAGACTCATTGTCCTGCTTTTCTGTGTATCTAGTAACTGTTTACTGGCTGCTAGATTTTGTAAATATTACATTTTAGAGTGTCTACATTTTGTTTCCTCATTTCAAGAGTGTTATATAGGCATTAAAGAATGTTTGGCAGGCAGTAGAGTAACTTGCAGATCAATTTGTTTCTTACGAGGCTGGTTTTTAAGCTTATTCAGTTATGTCTATAATGACCTTTACCCTAGAGCTAATTTATCCCTGTTACTCAAGTGCGATTCTTCTGTCGTCTCCACTCTAATGCCCCCAACATTTGCTCTACCCTATTTGGGTAAAACTTGAACATTTTCCAGTCTTGTGAAAGCTTTAGAGATTATTTACCCTATAACTTTCCAGCAGTTGTCGGCCCAACCTCGTGCAATTTCTCTCTATGCATCTATAATTTATCATTAAGCAATAGACTCAAGTTGACTTTTTTTTTCAGTACGCGGGCCTCTCACTGTTGTGGCCTCTCCCGTCGCGGAGCACAAGCTCCGGACGCGCAGGCTCAGTGGCCATGGCTCACGGGCCCAGCCGCTCTGCGGCATGTGGGATCTTCCTGGACCGGGGCACGAACCTGTGTCCCCTGCATCGGCAGGTGGACTCTCAACCACTGCGCCACCAGGGAAGCCCCTCAAGTTGACTTTTATGCTTATTTCTGAGGTCTGTTTTCTACATAGCTCCTTCCTCTCAAGTACTCTTCCCCACATATTCCAACTGCCTCAGCCCACTCAAATGGTGACCTTTGTCTTCTCAACTCAATGAATCTGCTATGCTCTGTTTAGGTTCCTCCTACCTGCACTGTGTTCTGGAAAGTGCCTGTAGGCAGAAAGCTACTGTGATTGTAGGGCTTACCTCATGTAAGCTCTGTTCCCACCTTTATCACAGTTCTGTACTGCCTCTTGTCCAGTGTCTGGAAACAGCTGCTTCATATATTTCATCCTGACTTCTAGTGCTTTGTGGTGGGAGATCAATCCCAGAATCAGTCACTCCATTATAGCCAGAGTAGAACAATGCTGCAAATGTTTTAAGCTTGCAAATGAAAAGTAAAGTAGAATGAATGGTTCTATGATGGAAGAGAGTAAAGGGGAAGAGATTCAGGGGTAACTATTTAACTTTATGTAACTTTGCCAGAAGTTTAAGAAATGCATTATATCTGGGAACATTTTCTCCTCAATTTCAAAATAAAATTCAGTGGAAATATTAAATTTATTTTTGATAGAAAAAGTTTCAAGTTTAGGTTATTATACTTCCTCCATAAAATGACGGTTGATTAGGCGGTTTTACTAATACTGCCGTATTGTTCGTTGGGATCAATGATGACGATGAAGCAATGGCTGCTGCTTCATCGTCTGGGAGAGGCAGCTGATGATGACGACAACATTTATTTAAGCACCTGCAATGAACCAGGCACTGTGTTAGGCTCTTTATATTGATCACGTTTACTCTTCTACAACAGTTCTGCAAGTTAGACATCATGATCCCCAGAAACTGGGGAGGTGAAGTTAGTTCCTCAAGCTCACACACTAAGAAGGGAATACTCAGTGACTAAAGTACTCAGTGGTGATTTAGTGGCTGGGGCTGGGAAACAGTCTCAGCTTCCCACTAACAATGCCTCTACCGTTATTATGCAGCTCCCGATTTTCTCTTCACCTGAGCGTTTGCATCTGGCAAATTAAAGTGGAAAACAGTTAACTCTCTCCCCAGAGAGGCTGTGTTATTATATAGATGTTTTGCATTATTTTGCTTTGAATAACAGCATATGTAAATGTGTTCCTGGAAGTTAAAATTACCCTTAATTTTTAAAACTTGGCCTCTCCCACTGGGGTGAATAGTTGAAAATTACGGGGAAGAAAAGGCAGGCTGGAGAGAATGCTAGTCAGCTTGGAATTGCCTCTTCTCCTCCCTCCCCACCCAACACGTATTTCTCTTTAGATAGAAGCTGATGCGGCAGAGTAAAGATTAGTAAATCTCCTATCATGGAGTCCTAGCTGGTTCTGATAGCCGGTGTTCAGGGTGCGTTAATCCAGATATTAATCATTAACTCTGCGTCAGGTTGATGTGTAGGGGCAGATGTTCTTGCTGAGAAGAACAAAAGTCTCCTGTGGCACCTGGAACACTTTATCACACGTGGTCCCCAGTCAGATCACAAAGAGATCTGAGCGAACACAGGCACTTTGCTGCCTCTAACCATCTACCTCTTGTTCAGGGGTTGGCATCTCCCCTCGACTTCAGCTCTCCCGTGGGCCCTGAATTGTTGAGCCCTCCCTATCTTAAACCGCCTTTCCTGGCATTTGAATCATCACTTCAATGATGTGATAATATCTGCAAGTTGGGAAAATAAAATTGGCATTTGTTTAGCCATAATTAATGAAATATTTATGTTGCATGAGACTATGTGATAAAACCTTAGGCTTAGAGTCCTTTTGCTTCTGATTACATTTGGGATTTTTTTTTTCTATGACCAGACATTCTGACGCCAGCCCTTTTACACTGAGCAGATGTCATGTAGTAAAAATGGGTGCCAGATGCTGTGAGCCGCAGAAGGGCGATTTGTTTAAGAGCTGGCTCCGACTTTTTTGCATTCAATTACTCTGCAGAACGAACCTTACACAAGCATTTAGGTAACTCAGCTAACTTCAGACACGAATTTTACTAACAGATTTCATCTCTGAATGCATTCCTAGCAACACACCATATAAATGGTGTTTAAGGAATTAATTGATTTCTGCATAATACCTTTTTTTTTTTCACATGAAAAGAGAGCTGCAAAGCTCTTGGCAGGGACCCAGAAATGTAATTAACGTAGAGGGCCAAATTTTCAGTTGCCCTTAGGTGCTGCCGCCTCACGCTCATGGCAGGTGCAGTGAGGGGAGGGCAGGGAGGAAGAGAATGGGGGTAGCAGGGAGGAAGGAGAGGTGGCTTCGGGTCATGACGCAGGAGAAGAAGCTAGGAGTTCAGTGAGTTCTTCTGTTCCCATTTCAGGTCCCAAGCACGTCCCCATCAGAGCACAGGTGACAGGGACTGCCTCTTCCACCTCTTCCACCACCACCTCCTCTGCAGATGAAGAATTCGATCCTCAGCCTTCCTTGCGGTCAAAGGTAACAACACTTGGCAAACCAAAGGGGGCCTTGGCTTGCGGGGGCCGTTTACCATCCAGATTTCAGACCCAATGTGGGCTCCAGCTGCAGCAGTTTCATTAGGAGGATCACGTTTCATTGCATCTGACAGCAACCGCTCTTTTTACCTGGAACACCCTAAGAATTACCTTTTTATATATTTTTTTTAACTTTTAGGAACTTGCCTTTCTCAGAGATGTCAAAGTGGGAAGGGGGAAAAAACAGACATATTTACTTGAAACCATTTGGTGACTGCAGCTCTTAAAGTGGTGATCCAACAAGCAAACCATCGAAAAAATTAAAACAAGCAGATGTGTATTTCCCGAGGGGTAGCACAGCTTCATTTAAGAAGCACTAGAGGCAGATTGCATGGAAAACGTTATGTTTATTCTAATCAGAAATGCGAAATGAACCATGCAGTTGCATGTAGGCTCTGAGGATCCCCACTGACTAGCCGTGTGCTGGCGGGGGAATGGCAGTTCTTCTCTCTGCTTAATGAACATTCATTTCTGGAGAACCCTTTAAATAACTCCCATACCCATGGATTAAAAAACGCAAACGTCATTGTATGTCTTTAAACGTGTCTGTATGTTACATACACGGAGACACGCATCCCATGACCAAATCCCACCATTGTTTTCTTTATCCTCTGGGGCTGGAAGAGCTGAATGGCTGGACATCATATGCTTCCTGGGCGGACAGAAGCAGTTCACTGCTCTGGCAGTGTTTATTTTTTGGAGCAGTAAGGATCTGCGGAGAAAAAGAGAGAACCAAATTTATTTACTTAAACTCAACTTTTCCATATCTAGCACTAGGAGCTTTGGCATCATCTCAAGTCATTCAGGGGTTCCAGCTCCCCACGGCTCACCTTGGAGCAAGTAAGTCAGGAGGGAGCTGGGACATGCTGGGGAGAGAGAGAATGAGAACAAGAGAATACGTAGAGATTTCTGGTTTCTAACCGTGGGTGGCCATGATTAGTTAGACACTCAGTACCAGTGAATTCTATGTGTCGTGTTGATTTCTGGGATTTCCTTACAGACTCTCTCACCCCCTTGAGTGACCCTGAGTTAATTCTGTATTCAAATGAGGCAGAAGCCCCGGCATCAGCCATTCTGCCACTCATGGGGACCAAAAGAATGGAGTGGCTGAAAGCCAGCGAAATGGCAAGACCGTGATACCTAGGGCAAGCCTTGCGAATAGCTCCTTGTCTCCTGCTGGACCAGAACAGAGCCAGTCATCACATTACACATCTGCTGCAGTGTGGTAAACCTTGCCCGCTTCACCTGGCTTCCAACACGCCCACTCTTCAGGCAGGGAAGCTGGCAAAAAGGTTCCTTCTTTATGACTTCCCAAGGGCTCACACTGAAGGAACGAGGGAAGTGTTTTCCCTTCTAGTTTCTTTATCTCTTCTGCCCCATACAGGTGTGTCCCCAGCCACATGGCACAGAGCCCACTCAGCTCAAGTGAACCTTTGCAAAGGAAACTGGAGACAGGATATGCAGCCTCGCCTCTTTGCTTTGCCCCCTCCCCTCAACTTAATGCCTGGATCTGAGAGAGGGAGACAGGCAGCTTGTCTTCAGTCCTGCCAGATTTCTCCCTTTCTCTGTCCTTCATCTTTTTCTTCCTTAGCCCTTAGACGTTTTCCTTTCTTCTCTGCATCGTCATCACCATTACTGAGGATGTGAGAACCGTGCCTGGCGCAGTGTAAGGCTATATGAGCATTTGTTAATAAATCATCCTTCTTTTTTTCTATGTCCACATCTTTTAATAAAAGGCAATAAAGGACTTTCTTTCCCTGTCTAGGTTCTGCTTTGCTGACTCTCGATAAAGCAGTCGGGGTTTGGTAGCTTTGCTGCTGGGAAGTGCTAAGACAGCGCAATGCTGTCAAGGCATCCCTCGCTGAAATTGTTTGAATGGTCTTAATTTAGGGGGAAAGTTTGATATTTCTTTAAAGCAGAGGTCCTTGATGCATCTGCACCGAATTTGGTACAGGAAAGGCAGAATAAACTAGATAGAAATGTGGACACTGGATTCAGGTTACCTGGGCTTAGCTCCTGGCTCTACCAGTTCCTGATTGTGTCATCTTGGGCAAGTTCTTTAACTTCTCTGAGCTTTGATTTCCTTACCTGTGAAATAAGTGTAATTTGTGGAATAAATAAGATGATGCATGTGAAGTAATCAGTACAGTGTCTGGCACACAGCACTCAAAAAATGCTGACAATTATTATGTAGATTAGTATAGTGGAAGCTCAAGAGATATTTGCCAAATACCACCACACCCCTCCCCACCCAGCCTTCCCAGAAAGGTCCTGGCTGCTTAAAGGAGGAGTTGCCTCACCCAAATGGCCTGGGACCTCTGCAGTGGTTGACAGTCAATCTGGAAGTTGTCCTCTAGCAATAGAGATGTGATATAGAATAAGTTTGAGTGCTGAGAGCCAAAATTTCCTTCCAAGGATGAAAGAAAGGATGAAGATCTTTAGGATTCTACATCCTACAGAGAATTTTAGAAAAACCAAGTTTCGTCATTGAGCTAAATGTTTTCACCAATGATCTGTAAACATTCTGAACCCTGAAAGGTAGATGCTTTCCTAAGGAGAGTGATGGAATGGGTGGCAGAACGCCAAGGACCCATAAAGCCCTGGAAAGGCTCTTGCTTTTAAGGTAAAATCTCTGACCTCTATTATGGACCTGGAGTCAGGCCTGTTAGGTCTATTCCCCACTTGGGGATTTATAGTCCTTTTAATGGGCAAACATTCAGCTCAACCACAGCTACTGAATGCCCAGGCACCAGGCTAGATGTAACAAGTTTTTAATTCCATATTTATTTCTGCCAGCATTAGAAAGAAGTCTCTCGCATGTTCTCGTTCTCGTCCTAATATAGAAAATTGATGTGTATGCTCTGAGAAGGCAAACATAATAAAACCGGCCCAAGTTGGACATTTATTTTGTATATGTAAGATGTATACACACATACGTTATACATACTACGTACATACACACACATATGAAAAATAGTAGATTTTAGTAAGAAATTATAATCATGCTAATTTGCATAATAATAATATAATGATCATACTGGTAACGGTAAAAATCATAGTATTTACTGAATATCTATCCCATATCTTTTTTAAGTATTCTGCAAAGGACTTGACCCACCTTATCCCATTTAATCCTTATCACATCCCTACAAGGTAGGCATTAAATCATTCTCACTCTGAAGAGGACGCTGAAGTTCAGGAAGTTGTATGACATAGTGAAGCTCACACGGCTCAGCTGGGGTTTGAATGCCAGCTTTGCATGGCTCCTGGGCCCAGTGCTCAAACGTTATTCTCTGCTGCTTCTCCAATCAGAAGAGTCTCCTGAAACTTGCAATATGTGGAGCTGGCCACACCACTACTTCTCCTTTCTCTGCTGTCTAAAACCTGGAAGAGACACCGTCAAGATCTGGACCGCTATTTTAAATGCCTCAATTTTGAATGTTCTGTATTCTACTAGCCCAGGCACACAGAGAACCCAGTGGTACTAATGACGTATTTGTACAAACAAAGTGAAGTAGGGAAGGCAATCTTATGCCTAGATACAGAACATTTCCATCACTGCAGAAAGTTCTGTTGACATTGTTGTTCTAGAAGCTAAGCAGTGGTTTGGTTGGAGAGGGCAGAGTCTGTGACAGTATTTTGTACATTTCAATTTTATTTTTCAAGACATATTTTTTTCTTCTTGGTTTTTGTAGGAGAGGAAGACACTAAGAAGAAGAAGGAGGCTAGAAAAAGCAACAAAACAATTGGTTAAGCAAGAAGAATTGAAAAGACTTCACAAAGCTCAGGTCAGAAAACAAACTTGAGCTGAGTGAGTGGGTCTGGGATCCTGGGGATCTGGAGGTGGAAGCCTTTGGAAATCTGTATTGCACTGGGGAGAGATAGGTCTCTCTTCTCTGAGCAACCGGGCTTGTGGCTATTCTAAAGGCTCTGACTCAATCCCTGGTGGGACTCTGGGGCCTGGAGGGCCCAGGTGTTGAGTTGGCCCACTCCCAGCTGCCTCTCCATCTGCAGACGCATGTCCTGCAAAGTGAGCTGGAACAGCAGCCAACACACGGCCTTGGGAACAATCCCAGGCCCTTAATGCCACACACAAGTGGCCTTAGTTTCGTCCTCTGTGAGGACACAACCTTCCCCTGACTTTCTGACAGTGTCTTTGCTGAGCTGACAACTACTGGGGCTGTCTCTATTCCAAGGTTAGTTGAACACACAAGCATCTAGCATTCTGCTACAGATTCCCTGGCCTGATTGTTTACTCCAAACATTTCTGCCCAAGTTGATCTGCCCACCTGCAAAATGAAGCAGAAAGTCAAGGCACACCCCCTCTCCCTGAGGACCCCAAACCTAGCCTTGAGGGACAGTTGGGTTTTAGGACAGAAGGCCTTAAAATGACCACTCATGTTAATGCAGTGTACCGTACATCCCTTCTTCCAGTTGTTCGCTTTATCAGGCCGGGTAGTCCTGTAACTTGTTTCTGACAAAAGCAGGAAGTCACTTACTCCAGCCTCCTTTACTCTTCTCAGTGACTGACTTGGGAGCCACCCCCTTCACCTAGTGGATGGGAAAACTTCCCATAAATTCCCTCTGTCCATTCTCAACTTCTGAAACAGGCTTTCTTGAAACATTTCAACTTTTCCTTCTGAGAACATGAGAAGTCTTTATGAAATGGATTGGCAAACTCAGCAATTTCCCCTCCTTCTATTTTTACTCCAGACAGTAGGCAGTGATAACAGAAGAATTACGATGGCCTTTTGAGGCCTAATCTGCTAGCACCCATACCAGTCCTGTAGAATCTTTGAGATTTTCATCCTTAGTTTCTAAAGAATGACCACCATATCAATCAGCTTGAGCTGCCATAATGACATACCACAGACTGTGTGGCTTAAACCACAGAAATTTATTCTCTCACAGTCCTGGAGGCTGGAAGTCCAAGATCAAGGTGCCTGCAGGATTGGTTTCTGGTAAGGACTCTCTTCCTGGCTTGTAGACAGCTGCCTTCTTGCTGTGTCTTCACGTGACCTTTTTTTCTGTGTGCATTCAGAGAAAGAGAGAGAATTTTGGCATCTTTTCCTTTTCTTATAAGGACACTAGTCCTGTTGGATTAGGGCCCACTGGTATGACCTCACTTAACCTTATTTACCTCCTTAAGGGCCCTATCTCCAAACACAGTCTCTTTAGGGATTAGGACATCAACATATGAATTTGGCGGGGTGGGGGAGGCACTACTCAGTCCATAACAATTATAGAGCCATAATTGCAAAGTAATCAGTAATAAAGTCATTTAAATGTTTCCCTTCCTTTAGCAATTCTACACAGTGCCAGCAAGAGACAGATCTATAAAGATATAATTGTCTTTAAAAGAGAGACAGAGAGGAAGAGGGCATAAAATTACAAGTAGTTTTAGATAGAATTCCCATCTATTTCAGATTTTATGTTTGGGGCTTAAACACTCTCAGCTGAGACAAGAAGCCAGGTGGCTGCTCCGTCCCCACCCCTCCCCACTGCTACCCTTGCTTGGGCCTCTTCACGGGTTGCAGATGCCTCAGCGATTGTACTTTGAATCTAGGGGAGACTTAGAAGGATGTGGAGTTAAGGAGGAAGAGGTGTGAGACAGAGCTAGAGGAAGGTAGGAAAGGAAGAACACACACATTCTACCTGCCCAGACAGCTGCCACTTCCTTGAACACACCTGGTCTGCCAGGTGCAAAGTCTGTTCTGTCAAGAGATGTGCCTTTTGGCAGCATGTGTTTGAAAGCAGAGAAAGTGGGCGGGGATGAACAGAATGTACAGAGGAAAGGTTTCCCCTTCATTTTCCTTCCTAATATACAAGCGAGAAATAGCTGGTAGGGAAAATAAACATGTAAAGGCAAACGCAGTCATGATCCCAAGCCTTGCTAGGTGCCCTGATGGTTAGGTTAAGGTTATGGAGGGGGTGCCTGAATGGGATAAACATTTCTGTCTCGTCTTAATAAACTGCTAGTAATAAGCCACAGTGCACTTCCACAGACAATAAAGAGCCCCCGTGGTGCAGTGAAAGAATAGGTTGCCGATTTGTAGCTGAGGACAAGAGCAGGACAAACCAGGAGAGGGACACCCAGAGCCCCAGGAGCTGGCCCGCGTCTGCTGCTCCAGAACAGTTTCTTGGGAGGTGTCTGCTGGTTCTTCCTGGGAGAAGAAACGTGCCCTGTGTTTGCCCCTGGAGACCCTGTCCTACTCTGGGTAGGGACTGTAGCTCTGATGGCTATGCCATCACCATGGTCAGAGGCCGAGGCTCCGAGGGGTCCAGGAACTACGAGGACCACCCACCCAGTGCAGCAGCCTCTGCCTGAGAGCGTGTCTGTGTGACTGGCCTGGTCAAAGGGGAGTGTTTTCATGTCTCCTTGGGGGCAAATTGAGCTTACACACAGACTCCTTGCTTTATGTTTTCATACTTAAAGAAAGGAAATGTCAAGTTCTAGTTATTTTGGGAATTCATGGGTTCTTACCCAGTTAATTGAGGAGGTGGCATCACGAGGGAAAGGGCTTCTTCCTCTTGGAAAGTAGGTGGCAGAATTGGCGCCCTTGCATGACTCTGCACGTTGAAAGTACCTGCGTGACGTATGATCCTGGCATTGCAGGCCATCCAGAGGCAGCTGGAAGAGGTGGAGGAGTGGCAGAGGGCTTCCGAGATCCAGGGCGTGAGGCTAGAGAAGGCGCTGAGAGGAGAAGCAGGTAGGCATCCCTGCGGGCGGATCTGGAGAAGCGGGCTCGGGCCCGTGTCTCTGGTCTGAAAACAGTGCTGGTCTAACCATCTGGGCAAAACAGTGAGACCTTGTCACCCACTGTGGAACTGTCAACACGGACCTGCGGTGCTCAATCCACAACTGCTTCCCACTTTCAAAATCAAACTGGTTGTCCAGTTTGAAATTCCCAGGGCATCAGTCAGCCTGTGGGCCTTGGATTTCTGGTCTGTCCAGTCTCTCTTCTGCTAGTGTGAATGTTCTTTGCAATTCAGGGATTAAGAAAAATTCAGGAGAAACAGTTGGGTGTTCAAGCAATGTTGGTAGTGATTCAAAGCCTGGACTTGGAGTCAAAGTCTTGGTTTCTCCCTTTACCACCTGTAGCTCCCTTTATCAGCTGTAGGGCCTTGGGCCAGTCACGTTCTAAACCTTTATGAACTTTCGTTTTCTCCTCTAAAATGTGGATAATAGTGGTTTCCTATCTTGTAGAGCTGAAATAACGATTAAAGGAGATACATATATACATGATGAAATATATATATGATGAAATTAAATTAGCACATTACCTGGCACAAGGCAAAGCAATAAATAATAACTGTTCTACTGGTAGCTTCAGATTCTTAGATGCAAACAGAATTCATCTGGTGAAGGTCTGCTTTGTATTGGACATTAAGACAGTAGGTCTCTAACGATAAGTATGACATTTCCTGCCTTTGAGAAGTTTATGGTCCATTGAGGGACACAGACATGTGAATAAACCACAACACAGGGGGACGAGGGCTGTGATGGGAACAAGCATTAGGGTGGAATGAGGACGGAATCACGAGGTTCCTAACTGATCTCGATGGGGAAGGGGGGTGGTCAGGCTAATCACCTGGAGGGGGTGATCTGTTAAGACAAGAACTGGAGAAGGAACAGGAGGTTACCAGGGAGGTGAGGAGACCATTCTGGCAGAGGGAAGAGCACCTGCAAAGACCAAAAGTAAAAAGACGTGAAATGCCATAACGAATAAGGAACCAGCAGAGAGTTTTGAGTGAGGAATGAAACTGAAAGAAATCTATGTGTTTGTGGAAACCATCCAGCAGTGATGTTGCTAGTGAATTGGGGTCAATGGGGGGTATTGTCTCTTTTATAAAATTGAAGCCCAGTTGATTTACAATATTGTGTTAGTTTCAGGTATACAGCAAAGAGATTCAGTGATATATATATATGTGTGTATATTGGGGGTATTGTCTCTTTAATTTCTGATGTGATGTCTTTAGCCTTTTGTATTTGGGATATAAAATGTGAGAAAGCAGACCCTGAAAACACATATCTCTGTGTGTGGTCACGTAAACAACATAGGGAAAGGTTAGGGCTTCAGTTCTCTTAAAAGTTCAGTTATTCGAGAATAATGGTAACAGCAGGGGCAGACCCAGATTTTGTGAGGCACGAAGCTCATACAAAGTCATGCAGGCAAACCTGTGGGGCAGCTCCCAGAGCCCTGCAAGGGCCGGTCCACGTGAGAGGCCCTGTGGTTTCAGCTTCTGTAGCTGTGTAGTTGTTGTCTCTCTGGAAACATCGGAGTCTGACTTTACCCCTCTGTGCCTCAGCTTCTGTGTTTCTGAAGTGGGAGTGATAATTATACTTGTTCCTTGGATTTGTGGTGAGGATTGGCTAAAACAATGTATGTGGGAGCCCTAGCACAGTGCCTGGCATGGGAGAGAATGTTAATAAATATTTGTTCCTTTTCTTACAATACTCGGTGTATTTCCTTGCAAAGAGAACCCAAATCCACCCATCAGAAGTAGGGTTCTTAACAAAAGTGGTAGCTGTTTCTCACTGCTTGGAGTCCCTGCCTACCTGTACAGCCATTGTCAGGGCTTTCAACACAATGAAATGTTTGGTCATATTCCCAATCAAGAAGGCTTGGCACTTGTCTTTAGGAGTCCGCTGACTTCAGTGAGAGCCTTAGAAGTGAAAAGGATAAACCAGCAAAGCTAGGACATGTTTCATTTTGCTGGGGAGGCAGTATGGCATGGTAGGGTTAGTAAAATTGTAAGTGTCAAGGAGCCCTGTGTTCAAATTCTGTTCCACTGCATTTAGGCTGTGTGGTTTTGGGAGAATCCCTTAACCTCTCTGCTCCCAGATTCCTTATGTGAAAAATGGAGCTCCTAATCCTCACATTACCAGGTCATTTTGAGAATTAAGTGTATTGGTGGACCAAGAGTCTCCCAAGAGTGCCTACCACACTGTAGGCATTTAATAAACGGCTACTGGTACTATTTTACAAAATGTTAAATATCCATTCACACTTTTTAAAGAATTGACTCTCTGATGTTTATTGCTTGAAATTTAAAGTCTGGAAACCAAATTTTTAAAGCTTCTGAAAATCTCCCTCACCCTCAGTATAAAAAAAGGCTATTTGCAGTTATCAGCTAAAGAAACTCGGCCAGCTTATGGTGTTTTCAAAGGTGTATTTGCCTGGCCAGAAGATGGATTCTGTTCATTCCCTCTATATCCTTGGTAATGTAATTCCCCTGTTAAGTTTATGGGCCTTTTTCTCCTTGATTGTCCTTATGTGGGTGACAGATGCAGATTAACAAGGGGCAGGAGACTGAAAGAGTCAAGTCACAGAGGGCGGCCCCAAAGGAAACCAAACAGAAGATTTGCAAACCAGGCATTGAAATTAATACACTCGAACTTGTAATAACATTTGTGCAATAATAATATTCCTTTGTGGTTTAATATCCTACTCAGCCCCTTTAAGAGCTTGCCCTGGTGCTTAATGAATGACCGATGCTTATTAGGTTAAGTTGTATTTGAGCTGGCCTGGGCTGCTCTGGTTCAAGTGATTTAATGGGAATTATTTAATAAGTATTATTAGGATAATTAGAAAATGATCACAGTTAGGCAATAATATTGAACTATAAAGGTTGTGAATAACCAGATTTAGAGACAGGCCTGAAAACGTGAGTCGTCTGCGACAGTTATACAAGTCTCCTCTGATAATGATGTGCGCCAGCCTGAAAGGGTCTTTTGTTCCTAGGAGTTATTCATTAGGCGAGCATTGAATTAGAGGAACACGCGGGGGTGCAGGACGGAGGGCAGTGATGGCTGATGAGCAAAATGAGGCTTTGATGAGCTCCCAATTGTCGTGACAACAATTCCTGCTTTCTCTTTTTCCAACAGTCAGAAATAAGCTCTCTCACCCCCAGGAAGGGTTTTTCCCCGTTTTGTCAAGGCAAGGGAAACAAAGAAAAACAAAAGTCCAACAACTCATCCCAGATGACAAGTCATTATGTTCTGTAGGGTGTGCGTGTGTGTGTGTGTGTGTGTGTGTGTGTGTGTGTTTGTGTGTGTGTATGTGTGTGTGTGAGAGAGATGGACGTCCTTGACAAAGGAAATGGATTCTCCTGGTGGTCCTAGCTGCCCAGAGTAAAGGACCATGATATGCAGCGGCCTGATTGCTCTGAGCCTCACCGTCTATGAAGAGGTCAAGTCGAGCTTTGCAGCCACTTAGACTCTTCTTGGTTACCTTCTGGTTTTGTTGGCTGTCAGTGTAGTGGTCAGTGTTATGTGCGATGGAACACCACAGTTTAGCAAGAGACCACCATTCAAATTTAGTAGATAACGGAATCTGTGCTTGCTTTCAATACCTGGAGACAGGTAAAATCTGGTGAAAACTGAGATCAGCTTTGAGGGAGAACAGATTAGTCCCCAGGGGAATGTAACGGAATATTCCTCCCTTACAGCTTTACCAACTTTGAGGATGGTTTACCAGTTGACTGCCTGCATCCCTGCATTGAGCTTCTTGCTTTTTTGTTTTAGAACCCGATGGCTTTTCCTTCACACAGATAAGGGGTTTACAAAGAAATAGCAGGGTGTCTGAGGCTGCCAGCAGGTGGCAGCAGGAGCACACATTATGACAAAAGAAATTGCAATGAACTAGGCAGGAAGAGGGAAGTAGTTTGGCTTACACTCTGTGGTTTTTATCTTGACTGCCGCTGAGGAACAGAAGAAACAATAATTTCCTGGATAATAAAGCAACAAGGTGCCCTGAAAATAACACAGATATTAGAATCAGACACTCCTGAGTTTGAATCCTGATGCCATTCGTAGACAAAGACTCTGAAGTTGGTAGCTAAGCAACCAAGGAATTTGGATGGATTTGCTACACTCTATGTGCTGAAAGTAAACAGTGATATTCAGTGCATCAGAGCAAGGGAGTTTTTACTCACAACACAGCGAACAGCAGGAGCAGCAGTGTGGTACAGGTTGCCCTGTATCTAAGTGCCAGGGTGTAGCCTGGTAGGCCCTGATGACAGCTGTGCACACAGTCGATTGTGCCAGAGTAGGGGAACTCAGCAGCTTTTATGGCAAGCAGTAAATAAGCCAGCCCCCTCTCCCAGGAAGCAAGTAGTCTACTTGGCTGGCTGCAGGAGTGGCTCAGGGACACAGGATGGTTAGGCCTCGCTATTTGGCACACTCAGCAAAGACATGCAGGGATGCTCAAGGTTTATGTCAGATGACCTCACTCAACAAATGTCAATAATCCATTTATTATGTATTTACCTCTGTTTTTAGCCTCAGTAGCCACCTGGTCGAGCAGTGGCCTTATAACAGAGATGGGCCCAGTGAGGGCGAGACTAAGATTCTCTTCCTGAAGAAGCCTTGGGTCCTCTCTCCATTGCATGGATTCTAGGGTCATTGAGGCTTCAAAGCTGTGTGCCCTAGACAATTGCTTTACACAAAAAAATTCCCATGACAGCAGCAAGAAATATGTTTTATATCACAAGTTAGTACATATAAATATATAATTGAATAAAATGTTTCAAGAGATAATATTGAATTTTGCTACATATAAAAGACTACTACTTTCTATTCTGTCTCATTTTTAGTGCTTGTTGTGACCCATAAAATTAATTTTGTAACCCTCGGTTTTAAAAAACACTGTCGTAATAATTTTACCTGAAAAAAATATTTTAAACTAAATACCCAACCCAACTGGCCGTCTCATCCAAGGTTACAGAATGTGATTCCTAAGAAGTGTGGAGCAGTGGAATGGTGGACTAAATACTATAAAAGCCCATTCACTGCAACAAGATACTTTTGAAAACATTGCTAGGCTCTTAAGTAAGTGAGAGAAATCTCTCAGGGCCAAAAAAGAGAGAGAAAAGAAGGTATGCTGAAGCCTACATGTTCCAGGAGGGAAGCAAACACAAAAACAGAAATCCAGTGCTGCCTTGGGTCTAACAAAAAGTAGGGGAGCTAACCTTGAGATTCCCATATTAAGCCAGGTCTCTAGCACTCCAAAACCAATTATAGATCCTATATGGAAGAAACCATGCCTCAGTTTAGGCTCTCAGGATTCAGACAGATTAAGTTCAGTAAACCATGAGCTTATAATAATAATTTTAAAAATCACCCAAAACACAAAGAAGTGAGCCACTAAGAATGAGGTTCAAGCAAAATCAACAAATTTAAATGGCCAAGAACTTCAACTATAATTATCAAATACAGAATACACTATGTCTCTGTGGGAAACATTTAAAGAAATAGAAGATTACATACAAAAATTAGCAAGCAGAAAAATAAAAGTGAACAGGCAACACCACCTTAACCTGAACCAATCATAACCATAATCAAACTAACATCATGAGCTTCCTGCTGTGATGTACTAAGAAAGATACATGTTCACTTATGCAGCACCTTAGCCAGAAACGCTTACCTTGAATTTAACCATAAAAATACAATCAGGCAAATTCAAATTGAGAGACAATCTGCAAAATAAGTGAGAAAAGTCAATGTCATTTAAAAAAAAGGGAAGGAGGAATCTAGGGAACTGTTCTAGATGAAAAGAGACTAAAGAAACAACTAAATATAATGCTTAATCCTTTAGATTTAAATTTTTTCAAATAAAAACTAATGATCGGAGATTTATTTTAAATAATAATCAAATAAATAGAGAGTTTAGAACTGAAAACTATATTCATTGAAGCTAAAACTTCAGCAAATACACTAAACAGTAGCTTAGACACAGCAGAAGAGAGAATTAGTGAATTGGACAATGTATCTCAAGAAATCAACCGTAAAGTAGCACATGAATAGAAGGAGATGGAAAGAAGGAAAGAGTAGCTTATAGACATAGAGGATAGAATGAGAAGGTCTGGTGTATGTTTAATTGAAGTCTCAGAAGGAGAGAATAGAGAAAATTAAGGTTGAGTATTATTTGAAGAGATAATGGTTGAGATAATGGTTGAGGTACTGAGCAAAGCATTTAGAACAGGGTCTGGCACCAAATCCATGGTTTATAAGTGCTAGCTTTATTTTTTCCAAAGTGGATGAAAGGCATAAATCTACAGATACATGGAGCCCGAGATAGAGAAATCAGGATAAATTTAAAATAATCCACACTTACCTAGGCACAATGATGTGAAAATGTAGGATACCAAAGACAGATATTAAAATGGATAAAGAGAAAAAATAATTCACTTAAAAAAGGAACAAAATTTTTACTAACAGCTCTCTTAACAGCAATAATGGATGTTAGAAGACAGTGGAATAATAATTTCAAAAGGCTGAAAAAAAAAAAAACCCTTCAAGCTAGAACAGTACACCCAGAAAAACTACATTTAGAGAGCAAGTGCACAATAAAGAAACATTCAGTTTAAAAAAAAAATTTAACTATCTACAAAAAAATTCTAGCAAATATGCTTAAAGGGAAAAAAATAGATAAACGTAGGAGGACAATCTGAAATAGTCAAGAAGAAATGGTGAATGCAAAAAATAATAGACATGTAAGTAAAACAAATAAACATTGTCAGTATAAAATAATACGGATTTTTTTTCAAAGACAGAACTAAAATACCAGACTAAAATGGACATAAGTTGGGAGTTGAATGATTAGAAGTGAAGTGTTCCAGGGTCCTTATGTTGTCTAAAAGGAGTCTAAAATACTGATTAAGTTGACTTTGTTAGGGTATTAAAAATTACCTATTTAAAATTTAAGTGTAATTATGAAAAGAATAGAAAAAAAATGTATAACTTCAAATCAGCTAGGGAGGGCTTCCCTGGTGGCACAGTGGTTGAGAGTCCACCTGCCGATGCAGGGGACATGGGTTTGTGCCCCGGTCTGGGAGGATCCCACATGCCGCAGAGCGGCTGGGCCTGTGAGCCATGGCCACTGAGCCTGCGCATCTGGAGCCTGTGCTCCGCAATGGGAGAGGCCACAACAGTGAGAGGCCCGTGTACCGCAAAAAAAAAAAAAAAAAAAAATCAGCTAGGGAAAACAAAGGGAGAAAAAATAAGAAAAAATAATCAACCAAACAAAACCCCCCACTCAATTCTAAATAGAAGTTTAAAAGCATTTTAAAAAAGATAAAAAGCACAAAGAAAGATGGTAGAAACAAATCTAAATATCTCAATAATAGTAGTGAAAGTTAACAAACAATACCCAATTATATGCTATTTAGCAGGCACATATAAAACATAACTAAATACAAGGTTTAAAGTAAAAAAAAAAATTGGCAAGTATATACTAGCTAAATAAAGCTAGGGTAATTAAAAGCAGATACCTTTAATACCAAAATCATGATTAGCAATAAACAGGGTCACTACATAATTTTAAAATGATCAGCTCACCAAGAGGATATGACAGTTTTAAATGTTGTATGTATTAACTGTAATAGGCTCAAAATACATAAAACAAAAAAATGATAAAACGTCAGGGAGAAATATCTACTATCATGCAGGAGATTTTAGTACATCTCTCAATTAATGAGAGTCAAACAAAACATTACTATAAATTTGAACATTGCACTTAATAACTTTAATTTAATGGACATGCACCCCCAAATTAGAGAATGTATATTTTTTTCAAGTTTACATGATGATTTACAAAACTTGACCATATTAGTTCATAAAGTAAATCTCAGAGAAGCCATATTATACAGGCCACATTCTATACTACAATGTAATTAACTTAGAAATCAGTAACCAAAATGTATTTTTTAAAAACATGCATTTGGAAAGTAAAAATATACATTTCTCATGGATCAAAAAAACATCAAATTGATATTTTAAAAAATACTTGGAAATTTAAAATGTACTAAATATGAAAAGGAAAACCATAGATCAAAACTCATGAGATGCAATGAAAATGGTCCTTAGAGGTATCTCCTTAAATACTGTTATTAGGAAAGAAGAAAGGCTTAAAATTAATGAGCTTAGTGTCCAACTTCATTTAGAAAATGAAAAACAAAATAAACCTAAAGAAAGAAGATAATAAATATATGAGCAGATATAAATAAAATAGAGAATAAAGATAAAACAGAGAGGATCAAGCAAGCCAAATGTTGGTTCACTGGAAAAGTTAATAAAAGACTAAAGCCTATCCTCTTAAATTGGTTTTTTAAAGTAAGAGAGAAGAAATAAATTAGGAATGAAAAGGGCAGACACAACCACAGATATAACAAAGATTCAAAAAGATAAAAGAATATAATGAACATTTAATCCAATTAATTTTAAAATTTGGCAATCTAAGGGTGACTTAACAATCATCATGTTAACAAACTAAAAGGGAAAACCACATGGGCTTTTCAATAGAAGAAGAAAATATCATTTGACAAAATTCAGTACTCATTTAGGATAAAAACTCTTACCAAGAAAAGAACTTTTTATTTTACCTTCTTGAAGCTTAATTTTTTTTTATTATATAAGTTTTGGTGTACAGCATTATATTTGATATCTGTATACACTATAGAGTTGTTACCACCACAAGTCTAGTTACCACCCATCACCATACAGTTGATTCCCTTCACCCATTTCACCCACCCCCTAACCCCTTCCTCTCAGAAAACGCTACTCTGATCTCTGTATCTATGACCTTGTTTTTGTTTTATTTTGTTTGTTCTTTTTTTTTTAATTCCACATATGAGTGAAATCATATGGTGTTTATCCTTCTCTGTGTGATCTTATTTCACTTAGCATAATACCTTCAAGGTCTATCCGTGTTGTCACAAACAGCAGGATTTCATTCTTCTTTTGGCCAAGTAATATTCCATTGTGTACATATACCACATTTTCTTTATGCATTCATCTATTAGTGGACACTTAGGTTGTTTCCATATCTTGTCTATTGTAGATAATGCGGCAATGAACATAAGGCTGCATATATCTTTTCAATTTGGTGTTTTTGTGTTCTTAGGATAAATACCCAGAAGTAAAATTGCTGGGTCAGAACTTTCTTAATTTGAAGGGTATCTTCCAAAACCCTGTAGCAAATACCATTGTTTAATGGTAAAACATCAGAAGCATTTCTTTTAAAATCTGTGAAAAAAGAGGATGCCTGCCATCACCTCTTCTATTCAATATTGCACAGGAGACCCTACCCAGTACAGTAAGACAAGGATAAAATGGCACAAGGTTTGGAAAGGAAGAAACAAACTTTTGTCATTTCCAGATGATAGAATTAACCACATGGAAACCCAAAGGAATGTACAGATAATTTTTTTAAATAATAAGAGCCTATATCATGTAATTGGAAATAAGATCAAAGTAGAAAAATCAATTGCATTTCCATATCTCAGCATTGGTTTCTAAAAAATGACATAACAAAGAAGATATTGCTTACATTAACATAAAAACAGGAGGTACCTAGGAATAAATCTAACAAAAAAAATGTGCACAACCTTTATGGAGCCAACTTTAATACTTTACTGAAAGCCACCAAAACACCCAAACATGAGACTCCTCTTGTGGTCCAGTGGTTGGGACTCCACACTTCCACTGCAGGGGGCGCGGGTTCGATCCCTGGTCAGGGAACTAAGGTCCAGCATGCTGCATGGCGTGGCCAAAACGTTAAAAAACAAACAAACAAAAACCCAAACATAATCTTACATATATGAAAACTTGATATAAGCCAGCAGTATCACTGCAGTTCACAGAAAGTAAGTGATTCTGGGACAACTGGTTTTCCATATAGGAAAGAAATAAAATTGAACCTTATCTTTAACCATATAATTTGGAAAATATATTTGCAACAAATGTAATCAATGTCATAAAAATTAAAGACTTGACTTCCCTGGTGGCGCAGTGGTTGAGAGTCCGCCTGCCGATGCAGGGGACACGAGTTCGTACCCTGGTCTGGGAAGATCCCACATGCCGTGGAGCGGCTGGGCCCGTGAGCCATGGCCGCTGAGCCTGCGCGTCCAGAGCCTGTGCTCCTCAACGGAAGAGGCCACAGCAGTGAGAGGCCTGCATACCGCAAAAAAAAAAAAAAAAAAAATTAAAGACTTTAATATGAAAATGGCACTTGAAAAGTTAAGAATCTTTTTGACCTCAATTTGGTAGTCTATAGACCCCATAAAGGAAAGGAAAAGATAAGCCACTAATTTGGAAAATACATTCGCAACAAATATAACCAAAAAAGAAAAGCCACTAATTTGGAAAATATATTTGCAACAAATATAACAAATTTTCAGTATTCCAGAATATGTAAAGAATTCTTAAAGATCAATGAGACAGGCAAATAACTCCATATAAAAATAGACAAATGGCATAAATATACATTTCACAGAAGAATACTCATTAGTAATTAGGAAAATGCAAATTAAGACTACAGTGAGAAACTATTTTAAACCATTAAATTACCAAAACTTATAAAATCTAATACTAAGTATTTGGCAAGGGTGAGGAACAAAGGGAGCTCTTATTCAATGTTAGTGGGAGTGTAAACAGCCACAACGCTTTGGAAAACAATTTGGCTTTATGCTGTAAAGCTGAACGTTCGCATACCTACTGCTCAAGAATTTCATTCCTAAGTATATATTCCAGAGAAACTCTTGCCCACAAGGATCAGAAGACATATACAAGAATGTTTATAGCAGCATCATTCATAGTAGCAAACCGCTAAGAACAACCTAGATATCCATTAACAGGAAAATGGATAAATTGTAGAACAGTTAACTGTGGCACACACAACTGAATATTACATATACAGCAGTGAAAATGAATGAGCAGCATAGAGGCATTTTAGAAACATATAGAAAGGATTTAAAACGAGCAAGTTGCAGAGACCACATATAGTATGCTATCATTTCAATAAAATTCAAAGCAAGAAAAACTTTATGATGAATAGATATGTAGCTAAAAGCAAAACAAAACAAAAAGCTGTTTAATAAAGGAAGGACTAGAATTTTTGTTTTTCAGCTGCAGCCTCTGGCTCCCAGAATGGGGTCATGAGCTACCTTCCAGCATCCTGGCTTTGCCAAGACTGAATCAGGCCAGACCCCCAGTGCAGCTTTCTAAATTATCACCATCATGTGTAAGGAGCCTGTGGGAAGTCAACATACCCAGAGCACTGGGTACAGAAGGCCTGGTTAGAGATTCAAATGAAATAGGCCCGTGGATGAGCACAGGATCTAAGAGCCGACCAGAGGCCAGAGAACAAGAGGCAGGGGCTGAAACCCAGCCAGTCTGAGGGAGATGCTTGCACACTGCTACTGAGGATCCTGGCTGTAATCACTCTACTGCCGGTTCATGCTCCAGAACATCACTGAGGGTGTTGAGGGCATTGAGAGAATTGCAGCAAAAACCAAATTAGGACTTCTCATAGATTCTAAGGGGGCAGGAAATCATGTCTAAAGAATTAGATAGTTGTGAACCAGAGAGCAACACAAGACCCAACATGGAAAAACAACACACCAATACACAATCAGAGAAGCATTCAGCGTTACCGACAAAAGGAAATGGTTAAAAAGCCACGACTTTAAAGAACGGATTGTTCATTTAGTCTGTTATTGGCCATTGAGAACAAAGTTATGGACCATTAAGTGCCATTCCCTCTAATGTAAGCAGGGACTAAGTGCTGTCAGGCTAGGTGATTTGAACTTGATTATGGGGGTTATAGAAGAATTTCAGTAGGGAGTGACAACGTTTGCTTTGCTTTTTTGAGAGCTCACTTAGGGACAAGTGGGTTGATTTGCATGACTCCATTAATAACAAGTTTTTTGTTTGTTTGTTTGTTTGTTTGCGGTATGTGGGCCTCTCACTGTTGTGGCCTCTTCCGTTGCGGAGCACAGGCTCCGGACACACAGGCTCAGCGGCCATGGCTCACGGGCCCAGCCGCTCCGCGGCATGTGGGATCTTTGCGGACCGGGGCACGAACCCGTGTCCCCTGCATCGGCAGGCGGACTCCCAACCACTGCGCCACCAGGGAAGCCGTAACAAGTTGTTTTGTGTTGAGTTTTGACTACTTTATTTCACTTAAGCAAGTGGAATCCTTGCATTTTGCCTAGGAAAGAACATGATGTGAGGGCACAGGAGCAAAGGAAGAACCAGTCGACTGTGGTCACAAGCAGGGGTGGCAGCGAGGGTTAGGTAACTGGGCTATTCTGTTCACAGCCAGAGGCTGCTCGCTTCTGGCCGTGCCATTCTAGCTGCATCCTGGTTCCCAGATGTAGCAGTCACATCCCTGCCCTGGAAGGGCTTGCAGCTCACCAGCAGCCATGGGACCAGCTGGAGACATGGTTGAGTACACAGTCTGTGTAGGCACAGAGTCTCTAGTCTTCTTCCCAAGCAAGTGCTGATGATCCAGCCAGCCATGTGACCCTTCCGTTTACATGGAGACAAAAAATATATATAATTATTTAAGAGCTTTTATTAATCTCAAGTGAAGTTACCAGATAAAGTTTAGCCATATGTAACCAAGTCGGGGATTACACTCTAGTTGAGGTTTAAAGATATACAGCAAATACTCCACATGGAACTATAGAACTTGACACTGGAAGAAACAACAGCGTGGTAATGACAATGGTACAGTTTATTGAATGTTTACTATGTACCAGGCACCATGCTCAGCATTTTGCACGCATCATCTCACTTAATCCTCATAACCGATTTAGGAGGCAGCGACTATGATCACCCCCATTTTTCAAGAGAGGAGACTGAGGCAGAGAGATGTGAGGTTACTTGATCAAGGTCACACATTTGTAAGTGGGAGAGAAGGTCTGATCGATCTCAAAGCCCATGCCCACTGCCACTACACTCTACTGCATCTGCAGTGAGGGGCAATGCTGCTTGAGACTTCAGTAGGACCTGCAAGGAAGCTCTCTGGTGGGTAGCAGTGAGGTGATGGAAATCTCAGTACATTGCTGAGGTTGAGAGCAAGGCAAGCCTGGGAGAGGCACAAGCTGCCTGCATCCAATGCTTTGGGAAAGCAGATTCCCTAGAAATCTGCACTTGATTCCATGTTCAGAGATCCCCAAAAGTGATTTTGACTACTGAGGAAAGGAAGAGTCTAAAAAATAAACTGTAGGCTATAAAGTTGAAAATTATTCCACTCAAAAAAGTAAATTAAATTGATTGATTCAGTTCAACCTGTGTTTGTTGAGTACAGCATCAATACAAATCAATGAGGCTGCACAGGGAACTCTCTGAGGGACCAGATTTTAGAAGGACACACAAGAAAGATTGAAGAAGGGACATGCAAGGCAGGATAAAAGTCTGGCTTGAACCTGTAGGTATAATGTAGCAAAGAGGCTGAGTCTGAAAAGCAACAACAAAAAATACTCTAAAGACGGCAAAACAGTGCTGTTTCTTTTGGATTAAAAACAAGGCAAGGATAGACCCAGCACTGAAGCAGATGGTGTAATATTACATGATTGGGGAGAGGCAGGGTTTTCTACTCTCCGCTTTTGTTTTCTTAATCAAGGAAAATGGTCCTCAATCTAGAAACGTTAAGCAAATATCTAGATGAGGAAATTGAATCTGGATAGGTGAGAAAAATGGGAGAGCAATGAATTCAGGTTTCTGAGCCCGGGTGAAAGATGATACGTACATACAGAGGGTAGTGTCTTTGATGTGGCCTTACTAAATCAGAATTTGTTGATTGACTCAGTTAACCCCCTGGTGTTGAAATAAGTCGCAGATATACCTCAGTCTTTGAAGACTCAGGAAGAGTTCCTGGACCAAAAAACTAGTGATGAGTACATTTTCTACTTTCATATGAGAAAGAAACATGAGTCCTGATCCTTGTCAAAATTCTAGAAAGGATTGTTAAAGAAATTGTGAATATTGAGAAAGAAATTTAGAGATTACTAAGGAATCACTGGTGTTTACTTAGAAGCTTTGGAAAACAAATGTCATTTCCTTTTCTGGGTGGTGGTGTGAGGTTTGGCATGCCAATGGACAAAGCAGGCTTTGTGAAGCTTGGTTTCAGGAAATTATTTTGTTATTAAAGTTTCTTATAAGAGCCTAGTGGACAAGATACAGAAATGTGGACTGGATGGTACCAGTTGGGTGCCATGCATTTAAAGTTTATAGAACAGGCTCACCCAAAGGTCTCTAATGGGCTAGATGGCTCTGTTCTTGGTCTAGTCCTATCTGACGTTTTGTTTTTCAATATAGCGTAAAGGTACAGGATGCCCTTTTTTATCGATTCCACAGAAATCCCGAATCTAGGAGAAATGTGTCAGATGGAGAAAATATCCCAAAGATTTCCCCTTGATGGAACAAAATAAACAAGATGATCATTAACAAGACACACATAAAGTCTTGAATTAGGTCTAGAAAAAGATCAGTTGCACAAGTAGAACATAAAGTCATCAGACTTCACCACCCCTGCTGTGGAAAGACCAGATTCCACTGCAAGTTAGGAAGAGCCAGGTGAAGACACTGCTGCTAAAAGGACTTCTGCAATCCCAGGGCACAGGGTGAAGGTGCAAGGGCGTCTCTCCGCTCTGGGTTGTTTGATTCTGGACTCTCCTTGAGATGTGTCCTGGGAAATTAGAGGGCAAACAGAGTGGGTAGCTCTTTTATGACAAAATGATAGATGACCTGGAGGTACTGACGAAATAAGAACACTTCAGTGTATCATGAGACCTGCTTTCAAATATCTGAATGTCTTTCATAAAAATGTAGACTTACTGTTCTCTAGTTTCCTGGAGAGGGCACAATTGGACTCACTGGCTTGCAGCCAACCCGTCAAAGATCAAAAGAAAGAAGTTTTCAATACTTAAGAGTACACAGCCCTGCAGTGGGCTTCTTGGACAGCGGGGAATTCTACCATCCTTGGAGAATTATAGTAGAATCTGGGGTGGGAGGGAGGTAGAGGGAATTCCTATGTGCCTCCATGACTGGGAGAGATGACCCCTAAGTGTTCTCCCATTATGTATATGATTTGAATAATGACTGTTACCATTTATTGAGCTTAAACTAAGTGGCAGGGCTGGGCTAAGGTCTTTGTGTGTGCGATCCCACTGCAGTTTTTTTTTTTTTTTTTTGCGGTACGCGGGCCTCTCACTGTTGTGGCCTCTCCCGTTGCGGAGCACAGGCTCTGGACGTGCAGGCTCAGCGGCCATGTCTCATGGGCCCAGCCGCTCCGTGGCATGTGGGATCTTCCCAGACCGGGGCACGAACCCGTGTCCCCTGCATCGGCAGGCGGGCTCTCAACCACTGCGCCACCAGGGAAGCCCTCCACTGCATCTTTATAACAAATGAGGAGACTGAGGCTCAGGGAGGCTATTAAGAGCTTAAGCCCACACAGTGATAGGTCAGAGAATGGAATTTTGATCCCAAGCCTGAGTTTAAAGTATAGGCTCTTAATTTCTATGTTATATATGATCTCCAGTCTATATACTTCATTCTTTCATTCAGCAACTATGCCCTGGAATGCCTTGTTCTTCACCTCCTCCTGCCTCTCTCATCCACTTAAGCTGAGCTCACCTACTGTCTCCTCTCTGAGGTTTCCGCACTTCCTCCACACAAGATGAATTGCTTCCCTCCTGTGTTGCATGGCAGGGGGCACATTGTATCCTATTTTCCTGTGCAGTGTTGGTTTTCCTACTGGACTGCAAGCTCCCAGTTTCCTGAACAGCTGGAACCAGTGCTTATTCATCCCTGTCCCTCAGCACCACAAACAATGCTCAGAAGATGGTGGTACTCAACAGGTTTATAAGTTAGTCCATTCATCCATCCAGTCATTCATTCAAGAAACCTCAGAAAGAATAACATCTTCTTTCTTTCTTTTTTTTATTGGAGTATAATTGCTTTACAATGTTGTGTTAGTTTCTGCTGTACAATGAAGTGAATCAGCTATATGTATACATATATCCCCTCCCTCTTGGACCTCCCTCCCACCCCACCCCACCATCCTACCCATCTAGATCATCACAGAGCACCAAGCTGAGCTTCCTGTGCTTTATAGCTTATTCCCACTGGCTATCTATAAGGAGGCAAGAACTTACAATGGAGAAAAGACAGCCTCTTCAATAAGTGGTACTGGGAAAACTGGATGGCTACATGTAAAAGAATGAAATTAGAACACTCCCTAACACCATACACAAAAATAGACTCAAAATGGATTAAAGACCTAAATGTAAGACCGGACACTATAAAACTCTTAGAGGAAAACAAGGAAAAACATTCTTTGACATAAACCACAGCAAGATCTTTTTTGACCCACGTCCTAGAAAAATGAAAATAAAAACAAAAATGAACAAATGGGACCTAATGAAATAAACTTTGCACAGGAAAGGAAACCATAAACAAGATGAAAAGACAACCTTCAGAATGGGAGAAAATATTTGCAAACGAAGCAACAGACAAAGAACTAATCTCCAAAATATACAAATGGCTCATGGAGTTCAATATTAAAAAAACAAACAACCCAATTTAAAAATGGGCAGAAGACCTAAATAGACATTTCTCCAAAGAAGATGTACAGATGGCCAAGAGGCATAAGAAAAGCTGCTCAACATCACTAATTATTAGAGAAATGCAAATCAAACCTACAATGAGGTATCACCTCACACCAGTCAGAATGGCCATCATCAAAAAATCTGCACACAATAAATGCTGGAGAGGGTATGGAGAGAAGGGAACCTTTTCGCACTGTTGGTGGGAATGTAAATTGATACAGCCACCATGGAGAACAGTATGGAGGTTCCTTAAAAAACTAAAAATAGAACTAACATATGACCCAGCAATACTACTACTGGGCATATACCCTGAGAAAACCATAATTCAAAAGAATACATATACCCCAATATTCATTGCAGCACTATTTACAATAGCCAGGACATGGAAACAACCTAAATGTCCAACAACAGATGAATGGATGAAGAAGATGTGGTAAATATATACAATGGAATGTTACTCGGCCATAAAAAGGAATGAAACTGGGTCATTTGTAGAGATGTGGATGGACCTAGAGTCTGTCATACAGAGTGAAGTAAGCCAGAAAGAGAAAAACAAATATAGTATATTAACACATATATGTGGAATTTAGAAAAATGGTACAGATGAACCTATTTGCAGGGCAGGAATAGAGGCGTAGACGGTAGAGAATGGACATGTGGACACAGAGGGGGAAGGGGAGGGTGGGACGAATTGGGAGATTAGGATGGACATACATACACTGCCATTCGTAAAATAGATAGCTAGTGGGAACAAGCTATAAAGCACAGGAAGCTCTACTTGGTGCTCTGCAACATCTTA
The DNA here is from genome assembly GCF_951394435.1 of Stenella coeruleoalba. Classification (NCBI taxonomy): domain Eukaryota; kingdom Metazoa; phylum Chordata; class Mammalia; order Artiodactyla; family Delphinidae; genus Stenella; species Stenella coeruleoalba. The sequence goes on along the minus strand of NC_137154.1, from coordinate 43,150,423 downwards.
TTTATCTCTCTCCCCCTTTTAATCCCTCCTGCATGAAACTCCAGGTATCATTCTCCTACTCAACCACCTTCAGTGTCCCTTTGTATCTACAGCATTAAGTACAAGAGCCTTAGCATGGCTAAGGGGCCTCTATTATATGTAGATTTTCATACCCTCAAAGGTCTCATCATCCTCCCCTCCATGTCCCCTTAGGCCTTCCTGATCTCTCTCTCCACCATCTTCTATCCTATCCCCTAGTCTTTGATCATATTGTTCCCTCTTCTTGGAATACCCTCTCCCACCCTCATTATTTCCTCTTAAAGTGTTATCCATTCTTCAATGTCCCAGTTCAAACATCGCCTCCTCCGGGGAAGCCCACCCTCACTCCCTGACCAGGAAAAGCCTCCCTTCTCTGTATTCCCAGTCCTTTTTTGCTGCTTTGTTGTTGTGACAGTTTTCTAATATTCTACTTTATTTTAGCTTGTTGGTCCATCTGATCCAAAAGATTATCTAACAATAATACCCTTTTCAGCAGGAACTATGCCTTACTATCTCCAGAATTCTTGTGATACGTGGCATTATCTATCACTGTATCCCCAGTACCTAAGGCAATACCTGACATCTGTTCCATAAATAGGTGTTATTGAATGGATGGATGAATGGATGAATGAATTCATCAGAAGTTCTGCATTGTAACATCCGTTTGCACATTAACTAAATATATAATTTGTGACATTTCATATCAATTGCTCTGGACCCCAGTTTCCATATCAATAAAAGGGTGTTCAAGGAGTCAGGGAGAAAGGGTACTCATTTTTATGGATGACTTTGCTGTGTGCAAGGCAATGTGCTAGGGGCGTTATTTACCTTACAGGCCTAAGGGAGGGAGGGAGGGATGAGGATAGGGGAGGAGTATACAAGCAGTGAAGAGTATGGGCTTAGGATAAGGCTTCCTTGAACTCAAGCCCTAGCTCTGCTACTTACTAAATGTGAGCTTGGGCAAGTTATTCTAATCTTTTAAACCTCTGTTTCTTCAGCCATCAAGTGGTTGAAGAAACCACTTGATAATAAGAGAACCTACTGGTGAGTTTGTTGTGAGGAGTTGAATATAAGGTACTTAGCCCATCGACTGGCACGTAACCCTGAATTATAAACAGCAGCTCATTATTATTATTCTATTACTTGTGTGTCTTCTTGTTCAGTTTACCCCATGAAGAAGCAGAGCCCCTGAGAGGTTAAACTACTTGCCCAAGGTCACATCTTCTGTCTGCCCTGTTTCCCTCTCCACCTACGGGACCCTTCAGGATAAATCCTTCGAGAATGGCCATGAGCTTTGCAACACAGCCTGTGTTCCCATTTCAGGGTGAAATACTAGAAAGCCACCCCATGTTGCTGCTTCTCAAACATGCCCAGATTTTAGCATTTTATTATCTAAACATTTAGCATCTAACACTGAATATCTAATATCAATTTTCTCATGGTTATTCTTCTGTTTAATAAAGGAAGAAAGGTCATAATCTAAGTTATAAGAGTGAACAGATATAACTTTTTCCCTATGAGATTCAAAGCTAATACCTTTTTCTCCCCCATCATTTGGCTTTGTGCAAAAATTCAAAATGCCAATTACTGCTCCTCTGCGACTAAATGAAGTGTGAGCTTCCCTGCCCCATAAAGGGAGCCACACCCTATCTGGACACTCAGTAGGCATTTGATTCAGAAGAAGAGAAGGAGATAGTAACCATCAGGGTTACTAGGGTTTTCTGTGATGGAGGATGTGATGCACAAATGTGTAGAAGTTTTTTTTTTTTTCTTTAAATAAATTATTTTATTTATTTATTGTTTCTGGCTGCGTTGAGTCTTCGTTGCTGCACGTGGGCTTTCTCTGGTTGCAGTGAGCGGGGGCTATTCTTCGTTGAGGTTCACGGGCTTCTCATTGTGGTGGCTTCTCTTGTTGTGGAGAATGGGCTCTAGGTGCTGCATGGCCTTCAGTAGCTGTGGCTCATAGGCTCAGTAGTTGTGGCTCGTGGCTCTAGAGCACAGGCTCAGTCGTTGTGGCTCACGGGCTTAGCTACTCCGTGGCATGTGGGATCTTCCTGGACCAGGGCTCGAACCCGTGTCCCCTGCACTGGCAGGCAGATTCTCAACCACTGCGCCACCAGGGAAGCCCTGCATAGAAGTTTTATGGAGGACATACAGGTAGGCAGGAGAGGGATCATTAGTGGCAGGCCGTTGTCAAGGGTATATGGCTCATGGAGCTGAAGTATTCATGCCCTACATGTCCAGGAGGACCTCCCCCAGAGCACGCACAGGTGGGTTTTATTTGTCATGTCCATGATCTCGAGGCATCAACAAGCCGTCAGCGGGCTGCGCCTGCAGAGCCGTTTTTGCTACAAACATGGCCCCCTGAAGTAGCTCCAAAGCAGTTTGATCGTGGGAAGAGAAATGCCAATCTAACCCATTTGCCGTTGATTTCTTAAGCAGATTCAGGCACACAGGATGAAGCACAGCTTTTGCAGGAATGGTTTAAGCTGGTTCTGGAGAAGAATAAATTAATGCGATATGAGTCGGAGTTACTGATCATGTAAGTAAGGCAACACAGATAAGAGTGAGGCCTAAAAGCAAAGAGGGCGGGAGTGGGGTGGCCCACCCTCCTGGGTTGACGTCTCAGGATTTTTTCTTCTTGTGCATACAGAATTGTGATTGAGACAAATTGACATTTGATGTCTTGCATATCATGCTGGCATTAGTGCAGAGAATCTTCAATTGTCTGTTCTCTGCTGTGGAGTCCTATGGCTAAAATGATTTCAGGTAATGGGTCTGGAGCTGGAGGGCATTTGGATAAGACACTTTCAATCCATCCCTGTCCCCCACACCAGGGGGGACCCACTTGCAGTCACACACCTGCAGTGGGGAAGCATGTGTCTGGCTTCTGTGTGTGAATCATGGGAAGGGCTTGCTGAAATCGCCTGACCACTTCCTTGTGGCTTTAATGGATTGAAGGTGGAGCTCGGTCTGGCTGTCCTCTGAATGAGAGGTTGCAGTCTGGCTGGGAGATCAGAAAGTAGAGATGGATCTCACCGTACTCTGAAAATGTTGAAGGTCATTCTACCTGTCACCATTCTGGAGGGAAAGGAAGTAACATTTAATATAAACTGACTAAGCACCACAAGTTGTACTGGGTGCTTTCACTTATGCTGTCTTATTTCATTTTCACCCCAACCTTGAGAGTTAATTTTGGGAGTCTTTGAAGGGGTCTAATAAAATTCTTTTCCTCTTCTCTGCCTGGGTTCTGAGCCGGGTGAGAAAGAAGACAGTTGGGTCAATAGTTGACCCAGAATATCAAAATAAAGTGTTTATTACTGATTATGGCTAGCTCGGCTAAATATGAGAGCCCAACTGGGCTTGCTAACTATATTCATTTCCTAGGTCTGGACTAATATATTATCACAAACGGGGTGGCTTACAATAAGAGAAATGTATTCTCTCTCAGTTCTGGAAGACAGTCTGAAATCGAGGTGTCAGGAAGGCCATGCTCCCTTCGCGGCCTCTGGGGGAGAATTCTTCCTTGCCCCTTCCAGCGTCAGGTGCCTCCAGGCATCCCTTGGCTTGTGACCGCATCACTCCAATCTCTCCCTCTGTCTTCATGCAGCCTTCTTTCTCTGTGTGTCCATGTCTTCTCTTCTGTCTCTTGCAAGGACACTTGTCGCTGGGTTTAGAGCCCACTGGCATAATCCAGAATATTCTTATCTCAAGGTTCTTAACTTAATTATATCCACAAAGACCCTTTTTCAAATAAGGTCACTTTCAAAGGTTCCAGGGGTTAGGATGTGGACATATCTTTTGGGAGTTCACCATGCAACTTACTATACTACCCAACCCCAGAATTAGACACACTCATCTGTCACAAAAGGTAGCGAATCACTTGCTTCTTAGGGGTAAGGCTTTTACCCTAGACCAGTGGGTCTCACCTGGGGGCAATTTCCATCTCACTTCCTCCTTCCAGGGATATTTGGCAATGTCTGAAGACATTTTTGTCTATCGCAACTGGGAGGTGCTAGGGATATCTAGTGCGGAGAGGCCAAGGGTGCTACTGAACATTCTACAACGCACAGGGCACCCTGCTTCCCTCACCAACAAAGCACTACCCAGCCCAAAATGTCAGTAGTGTCAAGATTGAGAAATCTTGCCCTAGACCCATAGCAAGGCTCAGAGTAACAGAGAACACATGTTTGCTGCAGGCAGGCTGATCCCCAGGGAGAAAGGGTGTGAGCTGAGGTCCCCTAGTCTGTTCTTCCCAAATTCACCTTCCCTGGGGTGAGAGTGAGCATAAGCATGAAAGTGGAGAGAAGAAGCCAGGAATTATACTCCTTGAGCTCCACTGACATGAAGGAAATGCCAGGAATGGGGAAGAAGGGCTCATCTGTAGCTATTACTTTTATTATTACTATTTTTTAAAATTGATGTACATGCTGAGACTCAAAACAACTAAGTAATTTGTCCATCTCCGCCTGACTACAAAGCCCTTTTTATACAACTGTATCGTCTGCCTTTGGTCCAGGTGTGAATTATAAAGTTCATTGACAAAAAAGTATCAAGCACATTCCATGTGCTAGGAAATGTGCTGGGTACTGTGGAAGTAGAGATGAGTCAGGCCATAGTCCCTATCTTCGAGGATCTCATGGTTTCAGGGGAGACAGACACGCAAGCACACAGCATGAGAGGAATGAGAAAACATAGCAAGTGCTCCATGGAGGTTTGTAGGAGGAGCAGTCAGTGCACAGGCCCTGCCGGCAAAGGTCAGGTGGGTGGTGACAGCTCGGTGACTGTGGTCACTCCTTGGTACGCTGTCAGAGGGAACTTTCTCCTCCACCAGAGGCCAAGGAGGAGAACTCGGATGTGTGAGCTAGACAAAGGCAGGTGGGAGCTCTGGTAAAGGATAGGTTTTAGTTTGGAGAAAGACCTGCCTGAACTAGGAGAAACGTCTTACACTGGTGTGTCATTTCGGGTCCCTTGGGAAAGCAGGTGCCACGACAGAATTAGAAGTACAAGAGACGTATTGGGAGAAAGGAGAGAGGGAGTGGGAGTGAGAGGGAAGTCTTCAGACCCCATGCAGTCCTGACATCTGTAAAAGGAGAGGAGAGGGAATGAGAATTGGCAGGAGGAACCTCAGACCCCAGTGCAGCCCTGAGCCAGGCGAAGGGAGCCCCAGAGCGAAGACTGCCCATCCGAGGAGTCCGAAGTGGGGCAGAAATGGCCCAGCTCCAGCACCGCCACTGTGCTCGCTCACTGGCTGGAGCTGCTCAGGGGCAGTGTGGCCTCAACACAGCAGTGAAGTGGATTCTGCTCCAGCAGTCAGCTCACTACACACTACACTCCTTCCAGGGTTCTCTCTTAAAGGAAGATCTGAGTGGTGCGTTTCCACTGGCTACCAGAGTGGGCCAAGGGAAGTTGAGTGTCAATAACAAAAGGGAGAGTATTGAACAAAGCATGGACCTTGGCCCACATAATAGTAGAAGTAGTAAAAATGACAGCGACAACAGGGTATAGTAAGTGACCCAAAGCTATAGCAGATACACATGCAGCCTGCAGGTGGGGCTGCAAGGGAAGGGCCCCCCCCCCCCCCCCCCCCCCCGCCTCCACGTCAAACCCAGGGACCTAGACTCAGCGCTCACCCTCTTCAGTGTCTCTGTAGCATTGGACACCCTTGATCTCTCTCTTCTCTCCTGAAACTTTCCTCTCTTGGCTTCTGTGATGCTGCATTTCTTGTTTACCCTTCCAACCTTTTGCTCGCTTCTTCCCTGGCTCTACCTCTTTTGTTTGGCTTCTAAATGTAGGTGTTCCCAAGGTCCTGTCTTCAAACCTTTTTTTCCTCTATAGCAGGGGTCCCCAACCCCCGGGCTGTGGATCGGTACTGGTCCATGGCCTGTTAGGAACCGGGCTGCACTGCACAGCAGGAGGTGAACAGTGGGCGAGCGAGCGAAGCTTCATCTGCCGCTCCCCATCACTCCCCATCGCTCCCCATCGCTCCCCATCGCTCCCCACCGCTCCCCATCGCTCGCATTACCGCCTGAACCTGCCCCCCGGCCCCCGGCCCCCACTCCCGTCCGTGGAAAACTTGTCTTCCACGAAACTGGTCCCTGGTGCCAAAAAGTTTGGGAACCGCTGCTCTGTAGCCTCCCTTTTAGAGATTACGTGGCTTCACCTATCACCTCTGACCCATGCCTCATCCATTTGTGGTCCTCATTTCTCCTGAGAATGCCAGACCTGCACTCCCAAAGGTTTGCAGAACCTCCACATTACCACATGGCCCAGCTTGTGGGAAGCTTACACACATACTCTGACATACATGGGCTATCCCCAGCCATGGAAAGGTCATGAAGTTCTGTCTGAGCTTCACCGAAAGCTAACTTCACTTCTTGACTTTGCTGTTCTGTCGGTGGACACACTGAGCCCCCAGCACTCCGGCTTGACTCCTCCAGAACATCGCTGATTCTTCTTCCCACGTCAGTTACAACCAGATGGGTAGTTGTCTAGTATTCTGCCTCCACCCGGACAGAATGTCTCACTCCTCTTTCCTCCTTGTTTACCACAGTCAGAGATCTGGGAGTTGTTAGAGGTGATACCTGAAGTCACGTTGCCCCTAAAAGAGAGGAGAGCTTCAGATTGTCATTGCTTCTACTGTTCTAGTCATTTCTTCACAATCCAGTCCTGGGTGGCCTTCCAAAAGCTTGCTGAGAGCACATTACAACTCCCCATCATCTCTTGAGTCCAGCATATCTCAGCAGCAGTAGCAGCAGCAAAACTTTCAGTTTTGAGATATTCCAAGACCCCAGTGGTTTTTTTTGCGTTACGTGGGCCTCTCACTGTTGTGGCCTCCCCCATTGCGGAGCACAGGCTCCGGACGCGCAGGCCCAGCAGCCATGGCTCCCGGGCCCAGCCGCTCCACGGCATGTGGGATCTTCCCGGACCGGGGCACGAACCCATGTCCCCTGCATCGGCAGGCGGACCCTCAACCACTGCGCCACCAGGGAAGCCCCCAAGACCCCAGTTTTAATAAAGAAAAAAGAATGCAGTTGCTACGGTCAATGGGTTTGTTAGTCAATATTTCTACACAGATCTCCAGTATTTACAAAGTTTGAACATTCTCTCATCCCCAGGGCCCGAGAACTAGAATTAGAAGATCATCAAAGCAGACTGGAGCAGAAATTAAGAGAAAAAATGCTCAAGGAGGGTGAGTATGGTAATATGTCTGGGGGACGTTTTCCCCCATGAAGACACGTGACCAGAACATGCTGCACATTGCAGAGTGGAGCGCTCTTCCTGCCTTGTGTCACCAGCCTGGAAGTCAGAGGGGGCACAAAGCCAGCCTTCCTCTGCCCCCACCAGAGCACAGCAGGTCCTTCTTAGCTTCATTCACTGGGGCCGTGAGAGCAGCATTTAGCTCCATCCCATGTGCTAATAGGAACAAAGTCATTTAGTCACGCATTCATTCACTTATCCATCCATTCATTTAACAAATATTTGTTGAGAATCTAGAGTGGGCCTGGCAGATGGAGAAGAGCAACCCTGCCCTGTGGCCTCACTCGGGAGACTGACACCCAGACCAGTAGTTATGACACAGTGAGATGAGGGTCATGACTTACGTGCTTTGGGAGCACAGAAGAAGGCAGGCCTGGTTCTGCCAGGCACTGGGGAATGGAAAGGAAGCATCCTTCCCACCACGGGCTGGGCCAGGGCATCACACATGAGAAAATTATTTTCACCATGAGGGAGGGAGAGTTGAAATAAACTTAATTGACACCATATACTGATTTATGCATTCATAGGCTCCAGCCTGCGAGGCATATTCACTCTGTGCTGTGCCTGTATGTTTGGGGGGCCAGATCCGTGCATGGCTTTCCTACATTTAGACCTAAGTCTGAAAGAGCAAGTTAAATCATTTCTGTATACCTCATGGACCGAACATTGCACCTACCTATGGGTTACCTGCTTCAGAGCAAGCCCTTAGTAAATATGAGACATTTTCATCATGATCGTTCTTATTTAGGTATTTTATCCCCATTTTACAGATTAGAAAACCGAGTCCCTGAGAACTTAAAAAGCATGCTCAACGTAAATGATGGGTCTAAGACTTGGGAACAGATCATCACAGACTTGGGGGTCTCCTGTTCTTTTTCACATAGTAGTGTTTGTAGATTGTTTCTTTATAGCAGTAGAAAACTATTTCTAACAAAATCCTTAGAGAACTGCTCTGTACAGAATGGATAAAAGTGGCATACATCATCTTTTATTCGTCCGAAGGGGCTCAGATGGTTCCATCATTGACAAACCAAAACTGAGAGAGGAATTTTAATTTTTTTGTGTTGATAATCAAATAAGGGGCATGAATACTGAAGTGTACCTAAATTAACAAACTGTACAATATAACTAATATCTCACTTACACATCTCATAAAAATTTTAATTTGCTCCATATCAGGGTGGTAAAATACATACCACCAAAGACTCCATTAGTCACTTTTGAATCTTTTTTTTTTAAAAATTCTTACTAAAGAATGATGGTCATACATCTTCTCACTCTTCTGGGGTGTACAAAAAAATATGGCTTCTTCATTTTGCCTTGTCATCTTGCACGAAACCTTCATACCACTAGTTATCAAGAAGAAAAGGAAGGCAGGAAGGAAGGGAGGAAGGGAGGGAGGGAGGGAGGGAGGGAGAGAGGGAGGGAGGGGGGAGGGGGAGGAGAGGGGGAGGGGGAGGGGGAGGGAGGGAGGGAGGGAGGGAGGGAGGGAGGGAGGGAGGAAAGGGAACTTTTTTTATCCCTCTCTTGTAAACTTAGTCTGCTGCAATAATTTAGGCTGATGCCATCCCTCTAGGAAATGCTCAGTCTTTGGGGGATGAAAATGTTCAGTCTTGCAGATTGCCACCCCTTGCATCTGCTTGATTCTTAAGGTGACCTCCAGGTAATGGCGAGAGGCGGGTTTGTGTGACTTGACAGCACTGGAAGTCTGTGTGGGTTTCTCTGACTCACTGACTCCCACATAGCTGTCTCCTGTCATCAGGCCGTCACTGTCTCTGCTGGCATTTGCAGCCAAGGTGTGTGGCTGGCCTGACCCATAGCCTGGCCATTCTCTCAGCGTGCCTGGAGCCTCACTCCTGGCCTCGCCCAGCCTCACCTCAGCACATCCTCCACTCAGCCTGGCCAGACAGTCTCCACTGTGAGGCCACTCCATCCCTCATCATGGGGAGCCCCATGGCAGGCCCAGTGGCCGTCTACCTTTGCACCTCTGGGGCAAGTGGACATTTCTAGGCTCTACCAATGTGTGCCACACACAGCAGATCAAGATCTGGGGAGCCACACCCAGACCCCTCTTCTCTGCTCAGCCATGAAGTTCTACCTGTCCCACGTTTACACACAGGGCGCCTTTCCAGCTGGCCTCTTCCCAGAGTTCCAAGCAAGGGGCAGGGCAAGAGTCCCTCAGCCCCCCAGTGCTCGCATCAAATGATGTGACATTCCCTGCCTCTTTGGGGGCTTCCAAGGCCCAGAACGGAGAGACTGGAGCCCAGGGCCCTCACCTTTATCTCCTCCGGCCTCTCTCTCCTCCCTCCCATCAAACATGAGCTGCAAAGAGAACGGTGCCTCTTTATTTCCCTTTTGTCATATGTACCTTATTCCTGACACTGTTCTCAGACGTCAGCCTGATGCAAGAGACAGTGGTACCATCTCTGCTCTGGTATCCGGCCCACCACCTAGTCCCAGTGTGTTAAGTAGGAAGAGCTAACAGAATTTATAGAGTCTTCTCCCAAGGCAATAATCTGGTTGACAAGATTTAAAATCTGCCTTTAAAATCCTATTTTGAGTGTCAGAAAGTCATTACTACCTGTTTCTTACTCTTTTCCTTCCTTTTATAAAAATCTTGTCTCCCTGAGGCAATCGAATGTCTCGGGCCAATTAGGAAGAAGGTCATGTACTCAGGGAGAAGCATAGTCACAGTGTGGAAACATCCTCCTAGCGGCCAGCCATAACCTCGCTTGGCTGCCGCCTGGTCTCTATTCAAAGGCTGCAATTTGTCATTAACTACAAATGAAAAAAGGATTCTCATCATTGAAATAGCTTCCACTGACGCGGATGGTTTACTGAGAAACTTTTCTCACAGATCGCTTTGCTCAGACATGTTTAGGGGAAACCGCCTTTGTGTTGCCTTGTTGGTTTTTTTTTTGTGAGGGGAGGGCAGGTTGGAGGGCTTGGCAGGACTTGGCTGGTATTAACTTCTTTTTCTCACAAAGGGGTTTTCCCTGTCACTTTATATAGAGTCTCAAGATGAAAACCGAGCTGACAGCAGCACAAAGCACCCACCTTTCTAATCTGTGACTTGGAGGGCAGGTCCCTGGTGTTAAATTCATTTCCTTGTTTTCTCCATGGAAATTAAAGGGCAGAACAAGTCCAGAACAGTCAAGAATGCCCGTGCCAAAAGTTCTCCTGGGGTCAAATCTTACCTGAAGTCCAATGTGGGTGTTTTAGTTTGTTCTTATTTTTTACTTATTTTTATTTGTTTGTTTGTTTCTGTAGAGAGCCAGAAAGATGAGAATGATCTGAATGAGGAGCAAGAAATACTCACCGAGATGATGCAAGTAATTGAGCAAAGGGACAAACTGGTGGATTCCTTAGAGGAACAACGCGTACAAGAAAAGGCTGAAGACCAGCGCTTTGAAAGCTTCATATTCTCCAGGGGCTGTCAGCTGAGCAGGACATGAGGAAGCCCCACAGGGAGCAAGCCGAGGACCAGATCAGGCCAAGCACCCTTCACTCTCTTCTTCTTCCTTCCACAGGATATGTCAGACCTGGAACGTAACTTATACCATGCTGCAATATATATATATATTTTTTGCGGTACGTGGGCCTCTCACTGTTGTGGCCTCTCCTGTTGCGGAGCACAGGCTCCGGACGCGCAGGCTCAGCGGCCATGGCTCACGGGCCCAGCCGCTCCGCGGCATTTGGGATCTTCCCGGACCGGGGCACGAACCCGTGTCCCCTGCATCGGCAGGCGGACTCCCAACCACTGCGCCACCAGGGAAGCCCCCCTGCAATATTTTTAAAAGAATTTAAGATCCTCTCATATGTACTCCAGCTGCCCAAGATCCTTCCAGGGATTATAATGAAGAAAATACAAAGACTCTTTTGAAATTGGCAGTCACCTTCAGTGGGTCTCTTAAATTGGAGGTGACCGTGACAGATGATCAGCATTGTTTTCCGTAGAAAGTGACACAGAGATTGATTTTCGTGCTGCTTTCATCATTTTCCCTTCCCAAATTCATTGAGTTACACATCTAAAGATTTTTAAGAAGCTGCCTTTTCATTAATATATCCATATTTGCCTTTTTTTGCATGGATGACCGGTTTCCAAATGTCAGAAAGAAGCAGCCGCAGTTTAAAGATTAGGTTAATATTTAAATTGTGTTTCCAGAGAAAGAGAAGAAACCTTGAGATTACTGATTACATAAAGCAAATAATTCATATAGCAGGTGTTAATTCAATCCAGGGTGAATTTAATTTACCAGGTGTAGTTATAAGCCTTAATATAATATACATAAGCAATGAGAGTTTAATAGAACATTTGAGCCTTAATTTTATTTTAAAAAAAAAAGAAGGAAAAAAGGAAATAAAACTTTGACTTCATACCAGCAGGACTGTTAGTTAACACCAAATGCTGTTGGCTTAGAAAAGCTTTTTTTTTTTCCCCCAGAGCACTCTCCTTATTGCCGCTGCAACATAGTGAAAAACGTTTCTAGAAAATGAATAATTTTGAAGCACTTTTTTTGTAACTATTGGTAATGGCAAAAAGTATTATAAAACTCTTTCATTTGTTGATAAAATATTGGTGAGGTTGATGCTGCTACTAAAAACGAACATTCTAGTGATCCAGGTGAGGGATGCTCCTCAGTGGTGGTCTTAGGTCTAAACATCTCTGACACTGTCTCCAGGGATTGCCCAGGAAATCCACGACAAGACAAGGCCACCTCTGCCTTCAAGGTAGAGTGGGGAGCAGTGGTCCCATTTACCAAATCCCAAAGTGGGTAATGGATTCTTTGATGACATTTTCAATGTGAAAAGAAAGCTGGGAGATGGAGTTTGTGCACTGGCGTGGGATTCCTGGGACATCTTGACTGTTCATAGGGGAACCAAAGAAAAGATTTTAAATGATGATTTGTTGTCATAAAGTATTTGATTGTTTTCCCTCAGTGGGATTCTTTGAGGAGTCAGTCCATCATTGACATAAGACAGACTGAAGAACTCTTTGTTGTATGTTTGGCCTGTCATTTCTACAAGTGTTTAAATGTATTGGTGGACAAATGGTGCTTTGCAACTGCCTGGAGAGCTAACTTACCTCAGTATAAGTTAACCCATAAACCACTTTTGTCCGAGATGCTGTCCGTGCACACCAATCTGGTCAGCTGAGAAGCCGGAAATTAGAAGTGTGCTTGGATTTCCTGAGTCAGCCAACATTTTGGGTGGTATTAAAACACAACCTTTCCATGCATATACCAAGTTCCAAAGGTTGTAGTTCTTTTTCTTTCTTCTCTCCTTCCTTTTTCTTTTTCTTTTCTTTTTTCTTTTAATAATCAGGTCTTCTAGTGCCTGAATTCTATTATTAGGAAATATATGCAAGCATCTATTTCTCTCTCTTTCTCTCTCTCTCTCTGAAAACTGTGCCACTTAGGGTTATTTATCTATTTTTATTTATTTGTATATTTGGTGGAAATGGCTAATATGATTTCCTCATTATTCTGGTTTTCCTGTGTTATAATTTGGAGAAGACCTGTTAGCACTAAGCTATTGGTATATAAGCTATTTAATATGCAAGTAACCCAGAGGTTTGGGGCAATAAGTTGTATAGTATTAAAGATTTATGGAGATAGTCAAGATAATATTTTCTGCCATCAGGCATTCAGAGGTAAGACTACAGACGCGTAGGAATGTTAATTCATTTTAAGAAAGATACACAACTTCAGTTTTCCTTCTAGAATGGGTAGAATTATTCAAGCCCGGTCACCATTTGCTGCTTGCGTACGTTTAACAGATGATGCTCAGATATGTAGTGTCTGGGTTGTTTTTGTGCAAAAGGATTAATTGCCACTTATTTTAATTTGTTCTATTTTGGTTTAAAAGAAAGATTCTCCCAAGAGGGCCAAGAAAGAAGGTGGTTCTTGACCCCAGTATTCTGTTGATAGATGAGAGAAGCAGTTTGCTCACTTTCCCTTCCAAAGATTATGTTCTGCGGTTTAAGGCTGAGTCTTATCTGGCCAAGTTAAAACACAGACCTCATATTTAACAGCCTTCTACTTACACGGGCTTTCAGTTTTCCCAGTACTTAAAAACCATTTTAATGATCATTTCCAAAAGGATACAAATATTGTGGCTGTTGAACTATGTTAAATGATTGCAATAGAGAAAGTTCTAAGGCCTCAAAAGGTAAAACATTGTACCATTTGAAGACAGTTTCTGTGTATACGGTATGGGTAGGATTATGGTGAAAACAGACGGAGCCTTCACTTTCCCATAAAATAACACTTGTGATCAAGGCTGAGCCATTTAGGACTCTGAATGAGACAGAAAGCCCCAGCCTCAGGTCACATTTCGTAGTCTCACACAGCTTCTAAGTTAAACCAAAAGGCTCACAATGAAAACTTCAGAATTTTACGTAAGCTGGACCAAGAGGACCGTTCTTAAACTTGCTCTCCCAAACCATTCATTTATTTATGTGTTTAATAAACATCTTCCAAATACCTGTGGGATTCAGCAACCCTGTGCTAGATGTAAGGATACAGAAAGAACATTATTCCTCCACCCGCAAGTAAATACAAAGATAAACAAGTACCATTCCCAAAGAAATAAAAAAAATAAAATAAAGAGCCATTTTTATTATAATCATCAACCTATTCTTCTCACATTTATCTCAAGCACAAAGACTTATCTCCCCAACTATTTGTAGTGCTTCTTTGGCAATAAAAACACAAGTTCATGTTTCTAAAACTGTGAAAAATAACCTCAGCTTATACTGTTTCATTTAAACCTGGACTTCGGCAGTGTTAGGCTGCTTGGAACCAAGGGATGTTGAGATGCAGCATATTAATTGCAACTGAGAAAGGAAGTGGCAGGTGTTTGCAGCTCTGACGAGCTGCAATGAAATTGATGTTTCCTGCATTCTGGAGGCAGATGACGATTCAGCAGTGTCTGCCTTCCCAGGAAGCAGATTTACAGGCTTTTCCTTCCAAACTGAAAACGGCAGCATGTCTCACCCAGGCAGTTGATGAGAGAACTCCCTCAGCAGGGCAGAGGTGGCAGGGGGCAGCTGGGGCTGCCACATGAACGGAGAGAGTGGCAGTCATTGGATGTAGCAAGCTCAAATGTAGGAGTTTATTGTAATAAGAAGGTCCACGTACAGGGGAGCGGGTACTGTTTCACCTACTGTTTATCTTCTAACCTCACTGCTGAGTGGCTTGTGAAAGATTAATTTGCTTCAGCAATTGGGAACTATTCACGTGGATTGAAATGTGTTACATGTGCACTGCTATAAATACCGAAATGAACCCAAAACAAATGGTTTTCTGTAGAAAGAATCCAAACATGCGGGTTTGGTCTGGCACCTCTGAGGGCAGCGTCCGTTTCATTTCTTTATTCCAGTGAAAGGACGTGAGCAAAGCTTTGATTTCATGTAGGAGTCTGTGAAGTATCATTGGATGCTTTATTCCCACCGGGGCACCTGGCAGGACTTACCTGGATGTGAGTGGGAGGAGAAGCGAAGAAGGCTTGCCTCAGGTGTATTCTCTCAACAAAGAAAGCTGTTCTCAGAGCTGGGGAGGGGGAGAGAGGGGGCCACTCCTGTCCCAGCTCCCATTTCTCTTACCCGGTACAACCCGGTTTTGTATTTCATTCATGCAACAGGAATACTCCCCTCTGCACAGAGCTGGCCCCTTCCTTCAACTCACACCCTTTCAGGACTGAAGTTTTTGGTTTATTTGTTTGTTTCTGTTCTTAATCCCGGCACTGCAAATTCATGAAACGTGAGCACGTGATTCACCAGAATTGCTGCATCAGGTGAGTCAAGTGTCTGTTCCCCATCATTTCACACTGAGTTCTGCATTGTTCGGAAGCGCTTGTCTGCTGGTGGAATATTTGAAATGATTCCTTTTTTACATTGACTGTCAACAGAAAGTAAACATAAATGCAGATGAGAGCTCCTGTTTCACAAGCGCTCACATGCCAAGGGAAAGACCAGCCAACTTCCGTGGCGTTCTGCAAGCTTTCCTTGCGCCCATGCTGGGGCTCACTTGCCCACAGGGCTTCTCTCACCACCCCTCAGCCTTCAGGGCAGGGTGGGTAATTTGACACTCACTCCCTCTCCCAGCTCCTTTCTAGAAACAAAAAAAGCAAGACCTATGCTGTCACAGCTCCCCTGAGGAGCCCTCTGACCCTGATAACGGTAATAGATCCCGTGAATGCAGCTCACCTCACCTGCCAGGTGCTGTAATAAGCTCTGGAGGTGCATTATTCCATTTAATTCTGAAAACAAAATCCTTAAGATAAACATTGCGCCATTTTGAGATGATGAGACGGAGACACAAGAGGCCCAGGAGCTCACCTGGTAGTCCAGGTACAAAGTGGTGAAACTGGGGCTGGGCCCAGATGCTGGCCTCTAGAGCCCAGGCCCTTGACGCCAGGCCGTATGACCTCTCTCTGTGTCCCCACCCACACTTGTGCCTTGTGCCTACCTGTTCCTTCCCTTCCTTTCCTAGATCTGTTCTCATTGCCACCCTCTCCCAACACACCAGTGCCCAGCCCTGCTCAGGGAAATCTGGCATTAAAAGCCCAAGCTGCCACTTTGAAGTGTTTTTTTTTTCCTTCTATTCTACATCTATATATACTCAAACACAAAAACAATCGTTTAAACAGTTAAATTACCTAACCTCCACCACTGCTCACAAAATCTTACAGTAACCATGATACTCTAGGAACAGGCATCTTGTTTTATCCTGGGGGATCAGGTACTGCCGACGCACTGCCGTGGACCCACCCCCCAAGGGGACTTTTTGCCCGAAATTGCACTATACAATCCAATCCCCAGTCCCAAGGGTAGGGGGCTGAGAGCACAGGGCCAAGGGGATGGGAGAGGAAGGACCAGGGAGTGGGTTGGGAACCAGCTGAGAGCGAGCTGGCTTCTGCAGGTGCTTACAGAGAGTGCGCAGAGGTGGAGAGGGGAGCAATACAGGGCTCACTGGGAAACAGCACTCGGGGGCCTGTGTGACACTGAAATAACCTGATGCAGGGCATCAGTTCCCCGTACACCAGAGGCACAAGAATTCAGTCCCCTGCCTATCGCCAGAAAAGCAGAAAATGGTTCCCTAAGAATTTGGGGGAAATGTGTGTATGTGTGTGTGTGTGTGTCTCAAGAAAAAATCAACAAGTATAATTATTCATGGTAAGCTGAGCATGAGTCACTAACTCAGGGCCCAGATTCCAGCTCTGCCACTGCTCACTGGATGACACTGAACAGCTCAGCTGTGCCTCAGTGTCTTCATCTGTGAAGTGGGGCTGATCCTCTCTCCCTGCCTCCCTCCCCTCCTCCCTACCTTGCATGTTCCTTGCGAGAGTGAGTCTGCCCTACATAGGCTCCAATTTTAAAATGGAAATGGCTAGCCTATAACTTTAGAGTCGGGATGGCCATGGTGAATCTCAAACTGTTCAAATCCTGACAGCAGAAACAGAAAACAACACCTCAGATCTCAGCAGAACGGAAAAGAATGGGCAGTTTCCACAGTAAACAAGACCAAGAAATGCACTTCTCAGAGGATCGTCACCTACCTTTTGGGACTCTCTGAGTTGGCCTCTGCTGACCAAATACCCAGCCTCTTACAGATCTTTTTTGGCCAACGGTTCTTCAAGGACACCTTGAAGACACTCTCTGGCCCTGGTGATTCGGTTGCATCTCCCCATCAGATGTAGTACTTCTAACCTTACTCCCTAAAAGGAAACACTTAAGTATGAAAAGCCATAATATCTTCCCCAGCAAAGATGAAAGCAAAGACTCTCGCTCCTCCAGACCACACAAGCCTGGAGGTGGGTGTGGGAAGAAGATGGATTACAACGGATTACATCCGTGACAAAGAAGACCTTGCTCCCCTGATTACCTGCCCTGGGAAGGGGTAGGGGAGACCTTGGGAATTATCTCGGTGGCCTGTGACACAGACCACACCAACAGAATCACTGGAACCCCAGGTACTCTTACGTAGCTGAGTCTGAAGTGGGTGACAACTGCCCCTTTCTATCCTTAAAATCTTCACCCCTGCTGCTGATTCTTTGGAGGGTTCTCCAGTCTTCTGCTAAATAACTCAAGTAGGAGCCACTGATTTTAGTGGCTTCAACTCTACATGTAGGTGACGCTCAGCTATCATGCTCAGGTGAGGAAATCCCCCTACTAATGTTTACAGTTCATCCCTAGGCACCTGAAGAATAGGTAAGCAGGTCACCTGTCTCTGAGAACTTGAGACACATTCCGCCATGGCTGGATCAGAGGCCATTTGAATAGCATCATCTGTGGGAGCCTCAAAACCATCCCCACCCTCAGTCCACCATGTCACAAACCAAGGCTGAGGTCTACCGACGTTCCCCCTGGTCCAATGCATTCCCTGCTCACCTAGAGAAGCCCTTGCCCACCCC
Source organism: Stenella coeruleoalba (assembly GCF_951394435.1). Lineage (NCBI taxonomy): Eukaryota > Metazoa > Chordata > Mammalia > Artiodactyla > Delphinidae > Stenella > Stenella coeruleoalba. The sequence goes on along the minus strand of NC_137154.1, from coordinate 43,132,729 downwards.
TGCCCTCAGCAAGTAGGACCCCTGAAGGACATGCCCACTGGCAGCCTGGTCTTCGAAGGCCACTGCTAATATCCCAGAGTTCCTGAGGGGAATGTGCAATAGGAATTCTCACTTAAGGCTCTGAGTCCAGAACCATTTCATTTCACACATTCTTTTCATCCCGTGAGCATACCTTGCTTTCAGTGATTAAAGAGGTCTCCAAGAGGCTCTGTCTAGCTTCTCTCCACATCCCCTGATCCCGCTGCTTTGATGTAGTCAAACAACCTCCAATGACTGATTGGGATCCAGACGCTTTGTAAAACCCTCTTCATGATCTGCAGGCGCCTCCCATATTGTCCCTTAGATGGTATATCAGTTTCCTAGGGCTGCTGTAACAAAGCACCACAAACTGGGTGGCTTAAAACAACAGAAATTTACTCTCTCCCAGTTCTGGAGGCCAGAAGTCCAAAATGAAGGTGACTTCCAGGCATGCTTCCTCTCAAGCCCCTAGGGGAGGGTATTTTCTGGTCTCTTCCAGCTTTTGGTGGCCCCAGGCATTCCTTGGCTGTGACAGCACAATTCCAGTGGGCCTCTTCCTCCCATGTGTTTTCACATCATCTTTCCTCTGTGCATGTCAGGGTCTAAATTCCATCCTCTCCTAACTGGTCTTACTGTATTAGATGCCCACCTAGTATGACCTAACATGCTTTTTTTTGCGGTACGCGGGCCTCTCACTGTTGTGGCCTCTCCCATTGTGGAGCACAGGTCTGGACGCGCAGGCTTAGCGGCCATGGCTCACGGGCCCAGCCGCTCCGTGGCATGTGGGATCTTCCCGGACCGGGGCACAAACCCACGTCCCCTGCATTGGCAGGCGGACTCTCAACCACTGCGCCACCAGGGAAGCCCCCTAACATGCTATTTTAACATAACTAGTTACATCTGCAGTGACTCCACTTCCAAATAACGTCATATTCTAAGGTTCTAGGGGTTAGGACTTCAACCTGTCTTTTTTAGGGGACACAATTCAACCCATAACATATGGTATTCACAGTTGGGGAATGTGAAGCTTTCCCCAGTGAAAGCCTCTTCCAGTTTGAATTTTACCTTAATTTGATTTGAGATGCTTAGTTTACCTCTATCCTGGGTTTTTAACCTACGCAGCAAAAAAGGAACACAGCAAAATAGAATGCAAAAGACAAGTCGCCTTAAATATGACAGATATAAACACAATTTACGAAATCTGTCTGAATGGAACACACACACTCCAATTATCTCTCCATTATCTTAGTAGTTACTCTTTTACTATTCTTTTAATGGTTACCCTAGAGGTTGCAACATGATTCCTCAATTTATCAAAGTCCAGTATAAATTGTTACTTCTACTTCTTCACAGATAATGCCTGGATCTTAGAACTTAACTTCATTTACTCACTTCCCAATTTAAATGCTTTTGCTTTTGTGCATTTTAATTTGATTTATGTATTTTTAAACCCTGTAAGACATTATTATTGTCATTTTATGTAGTTAACATTCTTTTAGCTGCACCCATATATTTATCCTTTTATTTGTTCTTTCTTCTTCCATCTGGAACAATTTTCCTTCTGCCATCCACTTTAGTATTTCCTTTTGTTTGGATCTGCTATTTATTAATAATTTTTCTCAGTTGTGTGTTTTTTTTTAACTGAAAATGCCTTTCTTTTCTCTTTGTCTACTAGAGTGAAATCTTTTGGAGTCCCAAACCAAAGCGAGGGGGCCTTACTAGAGGCCCCCAGTTTGGTGCCACCTGAACTTCTGTCTGTCTACCCTTGTGAGGTTGGCAACTGCCCTGCTCAACCTCTTCAGCTGCTGCCTCTGAAATTGGCAGGTGCCGCTAGGGGGAAAGTAGTCCCAGTGACCGGCTCACCTCTCTGGGTTTCCTCCTTCTCCTAGATCTTGGCCCTGGAAGTTCCGTCAGCTTTCCAGTGCTCTCAAACAGATTTAGTTTACATTTTGTCCAGCTTTTCCAGCTGTTCTCAGTGGGAGGCTTGGCCTGTATCACATAGTCTGATGGTCTGAGAAGCTGAACATCCAATTCCCATCTACTGTTAGGAGGACTCCTAGAAGCTGTCATATAACACTTTTGCTTACATCTCATTGGTTGAAATTTAATCATGTACTCACACCTATTAGGGAAATATAGTCTTTATTCTGAAGGACTATAATCCTAGCTGAAAACTGTAGATTCTATGACTCTTTGACAGAACAGATTCTAAAGGCTATAGTATTATTCTCTCGGTTATTTGCTATGTGATCTGAAGCAAGTTTAAACTCTCCAAATTTCAAGTTATTCATCTATGTAATGGAGGTAACGATAATATCATATGAGTCTCAAAAGAGATACTAATAATGAATATTTATTGAACCAAGACTTGTTATCTGCTGGGCACTGAGCTGAGTAGTTTGTTTATACTAACTCTCTTGATCGTCCCAATAAGCTTATGAGGAGAGAACTCATTTTGATGAGAAAACTGAGGCACAGAGAGGTTAAATTATACTGTTATTTGGCTGCTGAATGGCAATTTGAACCCCAGACCTTCACCATGACACGGTCCTACCTTGTAAATCACAAAGCCCTACATGTTGAAATTGCTGAGGGGACCAGAATGGGAACAATGCTGGGTGGCTGAGGGCTGCACGTGCTTAGCTAGAAAAATGGTCTTCTAAGGGAAGGTCTGGGGACAGAACTGTCCTAGTTTGAGTGGATTTTTGAGAGATGTGGGCCACTGGTCATCAGTTTCATCTTACTCAAGGGTTACGTGATCAGAACAGCTCATAAGTTAAACATGGGAGTCGGAGAAGGCGACCATAGAGGTAAAGGGGACCCTACAGAGCATGCAATCCCATGGCTTCATTTAAAAAAATCAGTCATTTTTGTGATAAGTGTGTAAATTTTTATTGAAGTACAATATACTTACAGAAAATTGCTCAAATTATTAAGTAAACACTCCATGAATTTTCAAAGTAATCAGCACCCGGATCAAGAAACAGAACATCACCAGCTCCAGTAGCCTCTCTCATACCTTCCCCCCTCCCTGTTCTAGTCACTATCCCTCCCAAACCTAATCATTTTCATGACTCTAACATCAGAGACTAGTTTCGCCTGTTTTTTGAACTTTATATGAATAGAATGATACAGCATAGGCTCTTTTGTGTCTGAATTTTTTTTCACTCAACATATTGTGAAGGACATTCTTATTGCTTCTGGAGTTGCAAACTGTTCATTCTCATCGCTGTATAACATTACATTGTGTGACTATCCCAATTTACCTATCAATTCAACTGTTAATAGGCATTTGAATGGTGCTGCTATGAATCTTCTAGAACATGTATATAGGTACACAAATGTACTCATTCTGTTGGGTATAACCTAGATTGAAACTGTCGATCATAAGATAAGTGGGATGTTCAGTTAGTAGGAACTACCTTGGTTTCACTTTATTGATGATGGAAATGAAAGTACAGGAAGGACAGATATTTGCCCAAGGTCATCTAGCCACTGAGCTAGGACTGGAATCTGAGTTATTCTCTCCCAGGACAGTTTGCTTAGGTATACATTTCAAAGAGAGACTGGCCTAGAGAGTCAGCAGAGTCTCACAGCAACACACATGTAACTTATGAGGCTGTCCTTATCATGTAACGCCTGGGTAAGATGAAACCAATGACCAAGCATGAGAGGGGCAGCTGGTCAGTGGGGCCATGATTGTAAGTATCAATTTAGATTAGAGGGAGCTGGCGCAGGTTCTTCTTTGCATCTTATCAATGAACAGCCTGCAGTGTGTGTCCCTGATTAAGCTAGATTTAGATTCTGTCTTCTTCAATGCCAGGCCCCATGCAAGGTGCTTTCCAATATATTATGTCATTTAACCTTTGAACAAACACCCGATCAATTCATATCCATAAGGACTATAAAAGCATAATATCAAAAGAGAGTGTATAGGGCTTCCCTGGTGGCGCAGTGGTTGAGAATTCGCCTGCCGATTCAGGGGACACGGGTTCGTGCTCCAGTCCGGGAAGATCCCACATGCCGTGGAGGGGCTAGGCCCGTGAGCCATGGCCGCTGAGCCTGCGCGTCCAGAGCCTGTGCGTCCGGAGCCTGTTCTCCGCAACGGGAGAGGCCACAACAGTGAGAGGCCCGCGCACCGCAAAAAAAAAAAAAAAAAAAAAAAAAAAAAAAAAGAGAGTGTATAAAAATCTGTAAGCAAACCAGAGCAAGTTAGAACAGTGCTTTTCAAACGATCTATGGTGAAGGTCCAATCCATCGTAGATCAATATTTTTGTAAAATACAATATAAAAGAATAAATATAAAATTGCACTGTTAAATTGTATAAAAGTTTCTAAACACTCTAGTTTCTATATTTAGATCATCAAGGACTAACAGCAGTTTGCAGACAATACTGGTTTTCAGACTACACTTTGAATAGCACTGATTTATAATTCAGCATCCATTCCACTTGGCCTTTCAAGAGAGATTGATAATTATCTAAGAGGCAGAAAAGTTTGAATAACAAGACATCTGCATAATTCTGAGACCTTGGAATCCATTCATACCCATATAGGTTACTGTCACCTTAACGGGACTTTACCAGTCCCCTGTCTTTAACAATATAACTTCAACTATTCAAAAAAACTCTTGCGGGGTTCCTTGGTGGTGCAGTGGTTGAGCGTCTGCCTGCCGATGCAGGGGACACGGGTTCGTGCCCCGGTCCGGGAAGATCCCACATGCCGCGGAGCGGCTGGGCCCGTGAGCCATGGCCGCTGAGCCTGCGCGTCCGGAGCCTGTGCTCCACAACAGGAGAGACCACAACAGTGAGAGGCCCGCGTACCACAAAAAAAAACTCTTGCATAGAAAGATGAAAGTTACAAATAACTTTATTGTTCAAGAACCTCCCCCCAAATCGCATTGAAATGAACATAAAACACTTAAACTTTTCAATAGATAACATTAAAGACTATTTACCCTCCAAGACTCTTTGAAAATCTTGCCCTGTGTCCACCAATCCTAACCTAGTATATTACAATCCTTAGCCAAAGTTAATCAAGCACTAACCCCACTGAAAGACCTGCCTTAAACCAGATTCCAAAACCTTAGAAATATCCCTGTTGTGCTCTACCCTAGTCCAAGATGCTGCTAAGACCCTACCAAGGCAGGAATCTCCTTACCATGGTGTACAATAAACTCAGCTTTGCCTTCTCTACACCTTATTTTGCTGGTAGTTCCCGGGAGCTAGCATCCCACAATCAAGCCTTTGTTTGTTCCTCCATTTAGTCTTGCTCAATCATTTTCAAACTTTAGTATGCATAAAAATTACCAAAGAGGAGTGTAGATGCAAAAGCATGCATGAGCAGTTTAAGAGATCTCCATGTATAAATTTGACCATGTCGTATTTAGAACCTAAGCCCTGCATACGGAGATCAGCAATTGGTGAAGAATAGAGAACCACAGAACTGGAAGTGGTTCTAGGTGCCCGAACATCAGTGCATGAATCAGCTACATCAAAATCACCTGATGTAATTAATCCCTGTTAAAAAATACCTATCCCTTGGTTTCACTTCAGATGTACTGAATCAGAATTTCTAGAGACTGGGCCCATGACTGTAACAAACTCCCTAAGGGACTGTGAAGCACAATCAGGTTTGAGAACCATTATGTTCTCCCACCACTTCATTCTGTAGATGAAGAAACAGAGACTCAGAAATGGGAGTAAACTTGTCCAAGATCACACAGCTATTGAGGTGTGTGTCTCATGATTCCCCGATAAGAGTTCCAAGGGTGGAGATCAGATTTTGGACATATCCTTATATATAAAATATCCTGCACAAGAATTATGAATGATGTAATCAAAACGGGAACCTACTTTGACGTTTCAACATGTCTTTAAGGTTTATCAGGGTGGTGGTGCAGGAGCAGGTGGTTATTGTAATCTCCCGCATGAATTCTAGCAGTCATTGTGAGTTCTCTGCTTTCTACTAGGTAAGAGGAAACAGCTAAAGCATAACTTTCAAAAAAGGTCAAATTACGACTCTTAAGCAAAGACAAGATGAACACATATCTGCTGAGAATCTATTGACCACCTCGTTAAATTTATGTTCTCAGGAATCGTTGCTTGTTAGTTGGCTGACTGGCTCAAGTAAAGGTGGATGGGTGATTACAAGGCTTTAGGAACATGTCCTCAGAAGGAAGCACAGATGGCCCTCCTGAGAACTACAGGTAGGCCCTCAGAAGAGGTTCTAGGTCCAGGCAGCTACTCCCATGGTTTTTCATTACTCAGACCACAAGGCTTCTTGAGCACACTTCGTTGCTCCATTGTTTTGTTTCTCTACTCATCGGCAGGCCTGTGGCTAAAAATGGACCCCCCCAGTCTTGAGTCTGCATTATCATCGCTAAGTGCTGGACTTCTGACAACTGTCCCTAGCTTAGATTCTTGATGGAGACTATCTGATTGGCTGCTCTCCAGTCAAGCATTAGGGCCCTTTGGGTCAGGTGATCACTCAGGGTCAATCAGCTGTAGCTACTTGGAGGAAACACAGTTGCCAAGGGGTTGTGTGAGTGTGTGTGTGTGTGAAAAAGAGACCCGAAGACAGCCAGGGGAGCCCAAGTGAGAACCTCAAGTGGCCAAGCACAGTAAAATGTGCCTTTTAATCATTTCCAGCATGAGTCCTTGAAATGCTGGCTTTTGTGCCACTCCCCTGTCACTCTGTTGCTTTTATTTAAGGCAAGATAAGTTGGGGGTGGGGGAGGGGTGGAGAGGCGGTTCCCACAGGAGCCGATGGCCGTACCTTCCCATTCATGTTTCCACCTACATTTGGGATCCTCCTTTGTACAAGCCATTGAGCTGCTAGAAACACAGATGTCTCTAGGTGTTGGCCTGTACTCATGAACTTCAAACTTCTCACTCTTGGTTGGAGGTGTAGAGGAGGTTGACAGTCATGGATAAGTGCAGGAACAGCTGGATGTGTCCAGCTGGTGGGGCCCGAACACATTTTGGTTCCCTCTATTTCTTCCTGAGCAGGCTCACTCTTTCATGGGCACAAGACACGGGCCTAATAACTACAGTTTGAAATGCAGGGGAGGAGCGAGCTCCTCACCCAGCAGCCGGGCCAAATCAGCGGGAGACAGAGTAGCAGGTGGGTTCAGTTCAGCAATCACTGAACCCTGGGTTGGAGCGAGGAACTCTGCTGAGTGCGGAGCCGGGGCAACTACGGCCTCCAGGCTCCAGGGCTCCCAGGCTGAGAGGGTCATACACACCGAAACAGGTAAGGCCGCACATCCTGCAAGGGGCAGATCTGGGGCATCCTCCCTGCTCCGGGCAGCAGCGGGGCGCGGGCCCCGAGCGCGCAGCTCCTTTCAGGGCGGAGGGCGGCGCGAGGGAGGGAGAGAGGGAAGGGAAAGGCGAGCGTGAGCTGCCTCAAATGCTTGGAATAATTCCGCTTCCGTTTGGAAAGCCGCAGCCTCAGTCCCGCCGCGCCCGCCGCGTCCGCCCGGCGCCCGCTCCGCGTCCCGACCGGCCCGCGGCTGCCCGCTTCGTCGCCATGGCCACCTCCCCGCAGAAGTCGCCGTCTGTCCCCAAGTCCCCCACTCCCAAGTCGCCCCCGTCCCGGAAGAAAGATGACTCCTTCTTGGGGAAACTCGGAGGAACTCTAGCCCGGAGGAAGAAAGCCAAGGAGGGTGAGTGCGGCCCGGGCCGGCGAGCTGCCGGGCGGGGGGCCGAGAGGCCGGGGCTCCTCGGGCAGGGCGGGAGCGCGCCGCGGGTGCCCGGCGCCGGGGAGCGGGGCGCGCGGCGGTGTGGGCGCGCGCTGCCCGGGAATGTCTCATGGGGCCGGGCCTCGCCGCAGCCCTGCTCTGGGTCGCCCGGGCGCTGCCCTCCTGGGCCCCGCGGCGATCGGGTGTGGCGACTCGGGCCTGCAACCGGGCGACGCCCGCGCTGGGCCGGGGGCCGAGGAGGCGGCCGGGCCCGCCAGCCCGGAGGCGGCGTCCTCCCCTGGGCCCCAAGTCCCCGCCTTCTCCGCGCCGAAGGCTGGCAGTTTCCAAGTTTCTTCTGAAACTTTTCTGGGCGCCGTCATTCTCACTCTTTGCCTTCATTGGTCTTTGAAATCAGATCATTTCTTAGACCTGCTGAAGTGTACGGTAGCAGCCTTGGCCTCTGGATCTCTCGTCCGTCCCCAGGGCCCAGCAGGGCTCTATTAATGTGTAGATCAACACCAAATGTTTGTCGAACGAATGAGTGGAGAGGTGGCAGTCCTAGCAGTCCCGCCTTGTGATAAATGATAAACTCACACCCAAGGAGAAAACCTCGATTAGACACACACACTTGTAGCATCCTGGGATCTGATCTGACCCTTCTGTGAACTCAAGAGTTAAGGGCTCTCGCAAAAACCATTTCCTTTTTCTCACCAGGGTGAATTGAGGTGATCTTATTTTTTTCCAGGACAGTTTACATGTAAAATATTTTGTCCCATGGGCAGATTTTGCATCCTTTTTTTTTAATTGAAGTATAGTTGATTTACAATATTGTGTTTGTTTCAGGTGTACTGCATAGCGATTCAGTATTTTTTGCAGATTATTACAAGGTAATGGGTATACTTCCCTGTGCTATACAGTATATCCTTGTTGCGTATCTACTTTATATATAATAGTTTGTATCTGTAATCTCACACCCCTAACTTGTCCCTCCCTGCTTCTCTCTTTCCTTTGATAACCACAAGTTTGTTTTCTATGTCTGTGAGTCTGTTTCTGCTTTGCATATACATTCATTTGTATTATTTTTTTAGATTCCACATATAAGTGATATCATACGGTATTTGCCTTTGTCTGACTTAATTCACTAAGCCTAATATTCTCTAGGTCCATCCATGTTGCTGCAAATGGCAGTGTTCCTTTTTTATGGCTGAGTAATATTCCACTATATATATATATATATATATATATATATATATGCACCACATCTATTTTTTTTAAACACCTTTATTGGAGTATAGTTGCTTTACAGTGTTGTGTTAGTTTCTGCTGTATAACAAAGTGAATCAGCTGTACGTATACATATATCCCCATATCTCCTCCCTCTTGCGTCTCCCTCCCCCCCTCCCTATCCCACCCCTCTAGGTGGTCACAAAGCCCTGAGCTGATCTCCCTGTGCTATGCGGCTGCTTCCCACTAGCTATCTGTTTTACATTTGGTAGTGTATATATGTCAGTGGTACTCTCTCACTTCGTCCCATCTTACTCTTCCCCCTCCCCGTGTCCTCAAGTGCATTCTCTACGTCTGCATTTTTATTCCTGTCCTGCCCCTGGGTTCATTAGAACCTTTTTTTTTTTTTTTTAGATTCCATATATATGTGTTAGCATACGGTATTTGTTTTTCTCTTACACCACATCTTATTAATCCCGTCATCTATTGATAGGCACTTGGGTTGGTTCCACATCTTGGCTATCGTAAATAGTGCTGCTATGAACATTAGGGTACATGTATCTTTTTGAATTAGAGTTTTCATCTTTTCCAGATATATACCCAGGAGTGGAATTGCTGGGTCATATGATAGTTCTATTTTTAGTTTTTTAAGGACCCTCCATACTGTTTTCCAAAGTGGCTGCACCAATTTACATTCCCACCAACAGTAGACAAGGGTTCCCTTTTCTTCACATCCTCTCCACCATTTATTTGTAGCATCCTGATTTTTATTTTGAATAATGAGGTGACAGTCGGAAAAAGGGCTAGTGACTGGTGTGTAGGTAGAAGATGCTTAGTTAAAAAATTTTTTTATTTTCATAGACTTCAGTGGTTTGGGAATAAACATTTTTAAGTTTGTGATGATGATATGTAAAATAAGTTTCATGTTCCTGAGTTATCTTAAAGCATGAAAAAGAACTCAGTGTTGAGAATTATCAAGTTTGATACAAAGAACTAGACTTCTATTCTCTATATTGAATTGAGAAGCAGCAAAACATATCCCCAAAAATGTCCCTGCCCTCCCTCCAGTGTGCTTATTTCGGAAAACCGTTGTGTGAGTAGTGTGTAGTTGGTAACAAATTGTGAAACCCTGGATTGGAGAGTCTTTTCCTAGGTATCCCTGTAACTTTTTCCTACAGTGTTCCCGATATGGGCTCTCCAGCTTGAGACTGGGCACCTGAGAATTACTGAAGCTCATGACCTACCAGAAGTGCTCACCCCACTTTGCCAACTCTTTAGAAAAGTTTACTTTATATTGAGCTCAAAGGTGGTCTCTCTATGTACTACTATTCTGTTCATGCAGCCAGGAGAACGAGTGGGACGGTGGCTCTTCACTTTGTCCAAGTGGACCAGCCTGTTTTGTGGAGCCCCTTGATCAGTCCAAACATCCTCTGTTCCAGTAGCTGGTCCTCACAGATGAGCTTCATGGCCCCCTGGTATCCTATCTTTTCAGTTTCAGTCAGGGTCTGTGCAAGAAACAGAAGGGCACATTAGTTGGGATTTTAAAAATAATGTGGTGAAGGGACTGTTTACAGAGATGTGGGCAGGGTGAAGAGAACCCAGAAGGATGCTGAGACAGCTAGGAGTTACCACCAAGGGGAAGCCATTACCACCCCTAGGCCTGAAGGGCCAGGGGAGCAAACCGCAACCCACTGAGAGCTGGAGCTATGGAAGGGGCGCTGCCTGATAGGAACTGTAGCTGTAGAGGGACACAGCCACTGTCGGAAATGTGGAGATGGAGCAGGGAGACAGTGGCGCAAGAGGTACTTGCATGTTCTCTCTCTTCTTGCCCTTGAACCTCTTGCTGGTTCTTCCCATTGGCCAGACCCCGTGGGAAGTCACCAGGGCAAGGGAATCTGGGTGATGCAATACGTCGGGGTCAGCTCCCTTAGGGCGCAGAGCAATGCAGAGAGTAGATCATAGTGGGAGTGTTGAGAAACAGAGAATAACTAGCAGACTCTCAAAGTGAGCTGCCCAGAAGTCAACACAGTATGGTGGTAGTCTGGTCCGTTAGGACAGGGCTGTCACCTCCTTTGTTCTAGCAGAGACACCACATTCTGTTAATGCAGCTGAGGCTGCTTTCCTTTATTCTGCCAGCAACATCACAGCTCTCTCTGAGCTTGTTACCAGCTCACTCAAAGACATTTTAATGTTTGTTGCTCCTAAATCATTCCCTTCCCTATCTTGGATTGGCTCAGTTGGGTTTTTGAAACCAAGGGCAAGATCTTATTTTTAGCCTTGTTATAGTACTTAACTGTTAAGTCCTGATTCTTTTATTCAGTCTATTAGCTAATCCAGGGGATGTAAGGGGGTGAATGGAAGAGCATGTGCTTCTTCTAAAGGGATGCCGTCACCCAGCTATAGCCGCTTGCTGCTACACGGGGTGGTCCTGCAAAGTCAAAGATGGCAGTGGGGTTGGTCTGAAATGACCTGCTCTTGGCGAGCATGTGCTGGATCTCTGTGATCGGTGCTTTCCCTGTCAAGGGCCCACTAACCATCTCTTCAGTAGCAATAAGGCTAGGTCTTGCTCTGGATCCTGCATAAACTCACAGCTCTGTGCTTTGCAGAGACTGCCTTCTTCCATGTTCCTCCTAGTGTTCTGGAACCTCCCATTCTTCATGATTCCTCAAGATCATGGACGCTGGTCTATCCACAGATTTCCCCAGTGCTTTGGCGTAGAATTCTCCTGGGCCCAAGGACTCCCATTCATTCACTTGAAACCTGTTGTGTCTCACAGTCAGATACATGTTAGAATATTTAGGTCAATAATTTCATATTAAAAGTATGTTTTCCTAAGAATACCTACTAACATATCATAGAATGACTGGCAGTCTCATAAGAATATAGTAAAACTAATGATCACTCCTGTGTTTCATAAGAAAAAAATAGCATGAGGGAGGCAAGAGAGAATAGAGGCTAAAAGCATGGTCTTTGGGACCAGACATATTTGGGCTTGATTTCTGGTCTGGCTATTTATTGCTATGACTTCGGACAAGTTCCTCAATGCTTCGAAACCTCTGTTTTTTCATCCATAAAATGGGAATAAAAATTCCTTCCTTACATGGAGGTTGTGAGGCTTAAATGAGACAAAGCATGGCACAAATAATGGAAGCTGTTAAAATTGACGGCTCAGTTTTAAATAGTCTTTCAAATTTGAAATAGTCTTTTCATCATGGACTGCAAGAAGATTCTGCAGGTTCTGCAAAAAGCTTCACACGACAGTATGAAGCCTGTGTAGCACTCTTTTGGTCCTTTAGAAATGAGGGATCTTTCTTTGCAAGTCAGATCATCCTGTTTCCCAAGATGTCACATTTCAGCATTTACAAATATCTGGTCCCATTCTCATGAGTCGTAGCTAGGTAGCTTTTGTTTTTCCTCTGTGGATCTTCTTGTTTTGGGTTTCCAGTCCCCATTTATGCTGTGTAGTTCTTAGACTAGCCTTTCAGAGTCTACTTGCCAAAGGGCCGCTTTTCACCTGCCTTCCTCCAAATCTGTCTTCACGACTTGCTCTTTCCAGGAATGTCATCTTGAATTGTATCTCCCAGCTGAAGGTGTCCTAAATTAGGCCTGCAGCAATGGTTATTCCTATATTTTAACCACTTATTTATCATCCCTCAGAGTTTTTACATTTTGTCTGGTGCCCAAAGTGTACCATTTTGGTTCTCATTGGCTGTCCCGTGTAACTGGGGGAAATCCCCAAATTCTGCAATAGATTTATGGTTTCTAGAGTGAGCAGAAGCCTCAGCATTGCTGAGCAATCCTTCTCTCCTAATCAGCTTGCATCTTCATTTTCCAAAGTGCCATGTTGAAACCCTTGTCACTCAAGCTCTTCCCCAGACCTTGAGATAGAAAATTAAGTGCCAGGTATGAACTTGTTCAAATTTTCTTCACCCCCCCCACCCGCCAGTCCCATCTGTATCTACACCTGTCCTTTCCTGTCCCCTCCCTCTCTTAGTCCCCTCCGAGGAGGTCCTTTCTTCCCTTGCTCATGAGGCCCTTCACTTCCACTTCTTCCCAGACTTGGCATAGCCATATTGTTTTTCTCATATCCCCAATCTTTTTCATGCTGCTCTAGCACCTTAACATCTGCAAATATGCTTGAGTCTTTGCCATTTGTAGACACTCCTGATGCTAGTTTCCTCTTAGTTGCTCACCAGAGGCCTTGGAAAAGTTGTCTGCACTGGCTTCCCCTTTCTGAGCTCCTAGTCACTTGCTGATCCACTATTCCCATTGTTTCACCAGTTATTTATTGAGTTGCCTGCCATGTGACAGGCACTGTGTTAGGTGCTGGGATATGGCAGGGAACAAACAGACAGACATCCCTGCCTTCATGAGCTTGCCTTCTAGTAGAAAAGACAAGATTAATTGGTAAAATGTACATATTGTATTAGAGTAGTGATAAGTGCTCTAGAGCAAAATAAAGCAGGGAAGGGGGAAATGGAGCGTTGTGGAGTGAGGGAGGAGGGATGGTTGACAGTTTTAAATAGGGTGGCTAGAGAAGGCCTCACCGAGAAGGGTTTACTTGGGTAAGGTCCTGAGGAAGTGAGGGAGCACAGTATGTGTATCTTGGAGAAGAACACTGCAGGTAGAGGGAATGCAGATTCAAAGACCCTGAGGCGGGAGTGGGCCTGGTGTCTTGAGGACAACTGTGGAAGGTGGTGAGGTCTCAGGGGTAATTAGAGTGAGGGGACAGCTGTGTAGTGTTCTGGAGGCCATCGTAAGCCTGGGGCCTTTACTCAGAGGGACGCGGGAAGTTTTGTGCCAAGGAATAATGTGATCACGCTTGCTCTGATGGTGGTAAGTGGCTGAGGGGGGCAGGAGTGGAAACAGGGAGGTGAGTTAGGAGGCCACTGTAGTGATCCAGGTGAGAGACAGAGGTGGTCTGGCACTGAGCGGTAGCAGTGGAGGGGTGAGCGTTCAGTTCTGGATATAGTTTGAAGATACAGTGGATAGGATCTGTTGAAAGATCGGATGGAAGGTGAGAGAGTAGAATCAAGATGACTCCAGGGTTTGGGTTTGAACAAACCCAAAGATGGAATTGACGTTAACTGAGTTGGAGAATTCTACAGGAAGAGCTGATGTGGGGAGAAAGAGCAGGACTCTCTTTTGGACCTGTTTAGTTAGAGGTGCCTCCTGGACTTCCCGGGGCCATATTGAGTTCGCAGTTGGTTCTAGGAATCTAGCTCAGGGGAGGGTTCTGGGCTGGAGACATCTCTGTGTGTAGGTGTACTTAAAGCCATGAGACTGAAGGAGATCATCAAGGAAGGAGTATAGGACGTAGAAGAGGTTCATGGACTTTCCAACATTTAGAAATTGGGAGATGAGGGGGAACCAGCGAGAGAGGCTGGAAAGGAGTGACCAGTGTGATAGGAGGGGAAGTGGGAGAGTGTGGACTCCTGGAAGTCGATTGAAGAATTTATTCTGTTCCCAAGATTTACACTTCACTGGCTAAATTCTCCAGAATCCAGTCTCCTTTTCAATCGTCACTCCTCTTGGGCTCTTGGTGGCGTTCGTATTATTCAACTTTTTCTTTTTATAAATTTATTTATTTATTTGTTTGTTTGTTTATTTATGGCTGCATTGGGTCTTCGTTGCTATGCACGGGCTTTCTCTAGTTGTGGCGAGCGGGGGCTACTCTTCATTGTGGTGCATGGGCTTCTCATTGCGGTGGCTTCTCTTTGTTGCAGAGCACAGGCTCTAGGCGTGCGGGCTCAGTAGTTGTGGCTCGCGGGCTCTAGAGCACAGGCTCAGTAGTTGTGGCAGATGGGCTTAGTTGCTGCGTGGCATGTGGGATCTTCCCAGACCAGGGATAGAACCCATGTCCCCTGCATTGGCAGGCGGATTCTTAACCACTGTGCCACGAGGGAAGTCCCTCAACTTTTTCTTTCTTAAAATTCCTTAAAAGTCCCTCAACTTTTTCTTTCTTAAAATTTCTTAAAATTCTCTTCTCCCCTGATCTTATCCACACTGAATTGTTCCCTGTGTCTATTTTTTTTGGACTCCTTCTCGAGCTTCTGTTATTTGTTTACCTCTCGGCAGCATTTCCCGGGGTCCTGACTTCACCTGCTTTGCCCTCTCATTCTGTTTTCCTCTCCATGGATTTTCTCACTTACTCCCATGGCTTCAAGGGCCACCTGCCCATTTGTGGTTCCCCAATCCACATCTCAAATCCAGATCTTGTATCCAGATACATCTTTCCACTGTCTCCTGGATGTGTCACGGGACCCTCAGATTCAGCATGCCTGTAATGGAATTATTATTTGTCCCACTTGCCCAAATCTGCTTCTCCTCTTCCACCATCCCACCAGCTGCCTAAGGTGGAAATGTTGCAGTTGTCCTCTGTTTCAGAGGTCAGCAACTTTTTTCAAAGAGGCAGGTAGTAAATATTTTAGACTTTGCTGGCCCTCTGGCCTCTACACAGCTCTGCCCTTGAGGCCACAGACGATAGGCAGATGAACCAGCCTGGCTGTGTTCCAATGAAACTGTACTTATGGACACTGAAGTTTGAACTTCACATAATTTTAATATGTCACAAAATATTCTTTTTCTTTTGTTCTTTTTCAGTCACTTGTAAAATATGAAAACCGTTCCTAGTACTGGGGCTGTGCAAAAATGGATGGAGGCTGGATATGGCCTTGGGCAGTAGTTCGCCCATCCCTGCTCTGTTTCATCCCCACAGCCAATCATCTCTCACGAGGTTCTGCTAATTCTGCCATCTAAATATTGCTGCCTTAATGCGGGCCTCATGAGTGCTCTTTGTCTTCTTTGGGATTGCCTATTTTATTAATCTTCAGCGTCTTTATTTTCCACCTGAAGTATTGCCGTATCCACCCCACTAGTCTCCCTAGCTCTGGTCCTTTTTTGTTCAACCCACCCTTCATCCTTTTGCCGATATGTGGTTTTATTAAGCACCGAGATAACATCTCCCCAGCAAACTTCTTAGCGTGGTATTAAGTCCTTCACAGTTTTTCCGTGGTCTGCCTTTTTTTTTTTTTTTTTTTTTTTTTGGCGGTACGCGGGCCTCTCACTGTTGTGGCCTCTCCCGTTGCGGAGCACAGGCTCCGGACGCGCAGGCTCAGTGGCCATGGCTCACGGGCCCAGCCGCTCCGCGGCATGTGGGATCTTCCCGGACCGGGGTACAAACCTGTGTCCCCTGCATTGGCAGGCGGACTCCCAACCACTGCGCCACCAGGGAAGCCCCGTGGTCTGCCCTTTTGGTCTAGTCTCCATTATATCCCTTTAAGAAGCCTCCATTTTAGCTATACGAAAATGCTCTTCATTCCCCAAACACATCATGTTCTTCCACGTGTTTTCACCTTTAGACATGTGGTTCCATGTTTCTGGAATGACCTTCTTCCCTTCTCTCTGCAACAAACTCCTGTTCAATCATTGAGACCCAACTCAGATATCCCGTCCTGCTTGATGCCTTCTGTAGCTCCCCTAGGAAGAGTGAGACGCTTCCCTTTGTGGGAAGACGCTTCCACATGCTGCCATGTGGCTGTGCATGTCACATTCTGATGAGAGTTCTCCTCCTGTGCCCCTCCTGCCTGGCATAGTATTTAACACATAATGATATTGCAGTTTCTATGGAATGAATTTCCCCGTATTTACCTTGGTGAAAACAGCCCACCACTAACTGGTTGTGTAACCTTAGACAAGTCTCTTCCCCTTTGCCCGTTTCTAACATCAGGCGATTAGGCTAAGTAACCTTTCAGGGCCCTTGCAGCTCTGGTATTCTATGACTTCGGAGCTCTCATTTCACCAGGCTTCTCTCAAATTCAGTTTTATTGTCTGTGTAGGGTGGTCTGGGAGTGACATCATCACAAAGACCTCTTTCTTTCCTCCACTAATGAAGGCACCTCTGTGTCGGGAGGAGGAGATGGAAACCAGGATAAGTGGGCTGCGGCCCAAGGACACCTCCATATTAGGAATCGGTCTCCTTGTCTCATGGCATATCTCCATTTGGTTAACAAGCACAGCTCATAATTACGTTTTAGCCATTAGTACAGGAGGAGAGATGAAATCCTTATGTAAACATGTGTAAGCATCTAAAATCTCCACTTACTGCCATGGGAAAAGGAACACAGTTGAGGAAAGCGCTACAACAATTTTAATAATAAAAGGCTTTAAAAATACTTTTAAAAATAAAAATAAAATACCTTAAAAAAAGATGTAAACATTCTCTTACATATTCAATATGTTCTGTAGCCTGCAGTCAGTAGGAAATCCAAATGAGGGCTTTGCCTGAGGACCAGGGCCCCTGGGACAAGATGGCCTCATCCTTTCTTTTCCATCTTCCCTGTAGACTCCAGAGGACAGAAGTTGTATTTGTTCTGTTCACATTGTATCCCAGGTGCCTAGCACAGCATCGGCACTTAACAGGTGCTCTGCAAAGCGGTATTTAAGTGCCAGAAAGGTCAGTGGGGATAAGATGCCCAGGTTACTTCGAACTCTGCTCTAAGCTTCGATGACTCTTCTGGGGCCTTGATTCCATCCAGGCCTCGCTTCTGGCTGTGTGTGTGTGTGTGTGTGTGTGTGTGTGTGTGTGTGTGGCTTAGAAAACTGCCTCCCCCCTCCCCTCAGGAATCTCTTTGTGGGAAGACATTATCACTTAGCTCCGTTATTTGACAAACACACAAAGGCCGCCAGAGACCAGAGGTGTGGGTCCTAGAATCTGTGGGCGCGGATTGGGCAGCGGCAGCAGAGCACCTGAGAGGAAGCCCACTGGCCAAGGGTGGGACAAGGCCAGCATTCTTTGTTTTCATTTGTGGAAATGGCATTGCACACGTTCATGTTAAAGTGCTTCAATGAAGAAGGACGGAGGTGGAGTAGCCTAATTGCAAGGTTTGGGGGAGACAAGAGAAACGTGCAGATGGAACTCTACAAGAGAGATTCAGAATCCCTTTCGTTCCTCCAAGTTGGCCCTGTTCCCCCGCCCCGTTTATCCCTTCTTGCCTCTCTCAGCTTCATTTACTCACTAAGTGCAGAACTAAGGAAATCTGAAAATCGGCCAGAGCCCGGCCACGATTGTTACTTCCCAGCAAGGGAGCTCCATCACTACAACTCTCCCCACTCCAGCCCACCAAGAAAAAGAACCTCCCAAAGCAGAGGGTGGCTGATGCCAGGCCCCCCTGAGCTCCGCCTCGCTCCTGTTCATGGTCGCTGCCTCCTTGTCAGGCCCGGGAAGAATATCTGTGTGGGGTGGGAGCCCTCTAGCACTCGCTTACAATCTGGTTCTCCTAGCATTTACTAAGTGATCATTCTGTTTGCTCCGAACATACCCACCTGCCGCAGCCTTAGAAAAACCAACTTTGTGACTAGTGTCATTGGCTTCCCTTCAAACCAGCCTTAGGGAAATGTTAGGCCATGGATGGAAGAAGCAGTGAACTTCATCAGTTTAAACAGAAATAGTCTTAACTACTGCACACTCTCCTGGGGGAAGGAAGAATGAACCAAATCACTTAGCTCCTGACTTTTTAAATAAAAGTTGTTTTTTCTTCCCCATTATAAAATTAACCTATACTTAAGGGATTTATGGGAAAATATAAAGAGAAAACAATCGTGCAATGTTCCAATTCTCAAAGGCAATCACTATTAGGATTTGGGGTGGTTTTTTTTTTCTCCTTTTTCCTTCTTTATAACTTTTCTTTTTTTATAATTGTAATTATACCATGTATATTATATAGATAAAAATTCTGTATCTTTATTTTCATTTATTATAATGTAAATAGTTTTCATGTTATTATAGTTTTTAATTAAACATACTTTTTATTGGTGCATAATATTCCACCGAGTGAATGTCCTATTGTTTACTTAACCATTTCTTTTGGTGCTTTTAAAAATTTTTCTACAAATAATGCCTAAAGTGTTGTTGTTTTTTTTAAATATTCAGAGTAATTTTTTTTTGACTAGAGCTCCAGAAGTACAATTATAGGGTCAAAGGGTAACAGTTGGCTTGCTTACTATCAATATTTTATAATTGATAACCAGGAGACATGACTGCTTTTGGGTCTGGGTGGTCTTCCTGGTAGGTTGTTTCAAAGTAAAACCAACATTGTAAAACCAACAAGTAAAACCAACAAGTAAAACCAACAAGTTTCTGTTCTGGCAGGACCAGGTCACCTGTGGGGTGGGGTAGGATGGGAAATGAATGGGTCAGGAGAGCACAGATTTCCATCCTGGCCACTGATACGTGCAAAGTAAGCTCTAGTACAGGCAGGTCTTCATTTCAGAACATCCTCTCATGGCCATTCTTCACCCTTCCATGGCCTGGTCTATAACAGGACCCAAGGTGTGTCCGCCTTGGCAATAATCATCCTTGAAGTCACAGCTGCCACCCTTTGTCACTCTGAGTTCTCACCAGGCGCATGTAAGACCCAGTGGAGGTTTGTTCAAGAAGCCCCTCCTTCCCTTGATCACTTCCTCCCATCTCCTAACCTCTGAATTCTTGGACTTGCCCCACAAGTCGGTAACCACAGACAAATGGGAGGTAATCGCAAGACAGGAGGCTGAGTGCCACAGCAGACAAATTTGGATCTCAGGGGTGAAGGGCCCCTTAGGCGATGTGGTGCTTTCAAGCTGGGTCTTGAAGCCAGAGGAGGAACCCCACAGGCTGACAAGAGAAGGGACGGGATTCGGGAGCCTTCTGAGTTTCAGGTTGGATTTTGACAGAGTGGGCAGGGCTGATGCCTCTGGGGCTCAGTTTCCTCAACCTGCTTAGGAGGCAGTAGTCAGGTGTCCCATTTCATCTCCTGAGAATGGATCAGAGCCAGCTGGAGCATGTAATTATCACACCCAGCACCCCAGGGAGTATTTCTGGGGAATCACTTGTGGAGGCAGATCCCCTCCCTAGGAGTGATGTATTGCGGGCATTTATTTCATCGCTGAGTCATATCCCATTTCTCTTCACTCATTCCCTTATCTCTTTTAAAATCCAGAGGCAACTCCCCTCTTCTAGGCTGTGAAAAACGCAGCCTGACCCTGAGGAGCTGGGGATGATGCAGCAGATCTCCTGGGGCTGATGATGTTGGATGGCAGATGGGCAAGGCTGCCGGCCTGTGTCTGCTCCCTCAATGATGTAAACCCAAGGTCGCAGAGCTCCCGACTACACCACAGGGCTCGATGGAGCCAGGTTCTGCACTTGTTTCTTTCTAGGAAACGTTCATCGGTAGAATAATCTGCCAATTGCAGTATTACATTGACTTTTCAATTCAAAACAATTCTTCCTAAAGCAGTTTTTGTCTTGGCCGGCATGGCTTTGGCTGTGGGGCCTGCTGGGAGGGAAAATGCATCCTGTGGGGCAGGGAAGTGAGAGAGGAGTTCAGGAAGAGGGTCTGCAACACCAGTCGCCCAGTTTCGGGGGCAAGGGCACTCCTGGTCCGTGAGCACCGAGATGGCAGGGTGCAGGGATCCCTGGCACCTTTTGGGTATCTGCATCCTGAATCAGGGAGGCTCCTCCAAGTGTAGGTGGGGTCTGAGATTCAGGGTCCTGGGGACAGAAGCTGGCAGAACCTAGCAGGCAAGTCAGGACCCTAGCGGAGGAGGAAAGGAGCAGGGGCAGGCTAAGGCTCAGTGTGGACTCGGGATTCCCTGGCCCCCCAGAGTGGAGGTAGGAGGGGAGGCTGCCAAGGCTCATGGGAAGCCTGGGTCTCGTCTCGCTCAGCCTCCCCTACACTCCAGGCCTGGAAATAAACTTTCCTTTCAGTGGAGAGGGGTGTTTCTGGTTTATCAAAAGGCAGAGCTATCCAGGGCTCCCAGCCCTGGGGGACAGACCTGCAGATGACAGGTGGTTAATGATGACAGTTGGGAGAAACAGGGGCAGGAGGAACCGACAGTTTGGGTGCTGTCTGCAAAACACAGAAGAAGGGTAGCGCAATTCCATTTGAAAGCAACTCAGGATACAGGCAAGTCCCGAAACAGCCCCTCGCGAGGAGCAGCAGCTGCCTCTTGGCTGAGGGTTGCAGGGCTCAGTAGCCCCTCCAGCACATGGACAAGGGCCTGGAGAACAGAACGATCTCTTCACCCGCTTCTCCTCCATGCCTGTCATTACGGTAAATTACAAGGCTCCCACGATGACTAGGCAGAGGCAGGTTGATTTGTTCCTTCTGATTGTCGCCATGCCGAACTTGGCGGGGGTGAGGGGCACCCAGATTTCACACCTGGTAATGGCCCTGCCAGGGGTGGATGTTAGCACAGTTGGGACCCGACACTTCAATAAATCTGAGACATTCTGCCTCGGAGACCAAAGTTCAGAATTGCTTAAATTGGTGTTGGAGCAGGTGGGAAACAGGAGTCCAGGGCCATGAATTAGATAGATAGCAATTGTCCTTCAGTTTGTAAGGCTTGAATGTCACTTTTCAAATGATATGACATCAATTTAAGTAATTTGGGCTCCCAGCTACCTAGCCCTTTCATTATTTCTGGTTCTGGGACATGTGGTTCATGGTCTAGCTTATGCTCTTATGTGGACAAAAAATAGAAAACGAAAACCAAAAAACACCTTGCTTGTATCGCTAGGGTTGGACAGTTATGTCGGGGTATCAGTTTACATGGGAGTGTGGATGACAATTTCATCTGCTACCTGGATGTGCTGGTAACTCCCCAAGCTACACTTCCAGCCGTGACCTCTCACCTGAGTTTCAGACTCGTTAGCATATGTGGGTCATGGCATTGTCACTTGTGCACAGGGACAGACCTGGATTGTAACACAGGGCACATAATTCTCAAAGGCTTCTGATGAGGTGGGAACGTGCTCTGATTTCTGATGGCAGCTGGAGTCCAGAGGAGAGGTGGTCTGATCCGTATAGAGGAGTGGGTACTTTTAAAAAAAATATTGCAGCTTTATTGAGATACAATTCAGCCGTTTGAGCAGGAAAATACAGTATTTTTTTAATATATTCAAAGTTGCACAACCCTCGACACGACCAACTTTAGAATGTTCTCACCACCCTAAAGAGAAAGCCTGTACCCTCCCCTCCCCATTCCCTTACCTCCAAGTAACCAATCTGTCTCTCTAGATTTACCTATTCTGGACATTTCATATAAAAGGAATCCTGTGATATGTGGTCTTTTGTGACTGAATTTTTTCACTTAGCGTAGTATTTTCAAAGTCCATCCATGTTGTAGCTTGTATCGGTACTTAATTCCTTTTTATGGCTGACCAATGTTGAATATCTATTATATAGATACACCACATTTTGTTTATCCTTTCCTCAGTTGATGGACATTTGAATGGTTTGTACTTTTTGGCTATTATGAATAACGTGGCTATCAATTTTCACGTACAAGTTTTTGTGTGGACTTGTGTTTTCATTTCTCTCGGGTATATACCTAGGAGTGTGGCATTGCTGGCTCATAGGCCAACTCTGTGCTTAACATGTTGAAGAACTTCCAGGCTGCACTATCTTACCTTCCCACCAGCAGTGTATGAGGGATCCAGTGTCTGTACATCCTCACCAACATTGGTTATTATCTGACCTTTTGATTATAACCCTTCCAGTGGGTGTGAAGAGTACCTCATTGTGGTTTTCATTTGCATCTCCCCAGTGGCTAATGAGGTTGAGCCTCTTTCCATGTGCTTTTTGACCATTTGTAAGTCTTCTTGGGCACTTAGGCTTTTTAAATTCCATAGAGTTCAGTGCACCTCTCCTCCGTCCTGAGCATGATGAGAGCCCTGCCTGCCACCCAGAAAGGTGCACCCCGGTGAAGTCTCATCCTCCCATTTTTTAAATGTTGGCGAGGAGCACTGCAGACATGCTGCATCTTGTACTAGGTGCCTCTTCGTCTTGCAGAATGACTGTATTCCTGAAATATTTCCTGTGAAGCGAATTGTCATCATCCTGTTATACCACTGACTTGCATTATTAGAAATTGTTTGTCTGGAATACAGTTTGTTTGTTTTTTTTTTTCATTTTCATAGCTTTTTTTTTTTTTTTTTTTTTTTTTTTTGCGGTACGCGGGCCTCTCACTGTTGCGGCCTTTCCCGTTGCGGAGCACAGGCTCCGGACGCACAGGCGCAGCGGCCATGGCTCACGGGCCCAGCCGCTCCGCGGCATGTGGGATCTTCCTGGACCAGGGCACGAACCCGTGTCCCCTGCATCGACAGGCGGACTCTCAACCACTGCGCCACCAGGGAAGCCCTGGAATACAGTTTTAACCCCAAATTGTTAAAGAAAAATTATACCAGGAAACTAGCAAAGATTTCAAACGTGTACATTTAAGTGAAATACGGAAATTCTTGGTGATATACCATTGCTTTTCAAATAATAATATTAACACAACAGTGACAATAATTACATAAGTGCGTTGTGCAGTTATGGGCCAGGCAATGCGGTAGAGGCTTTACATATATTAACTTATTTGATCTTCCTAACAGCCCCATGACATAGATATTATTAGCATCTCTGCCCCTTTACAGATGTGGAAAGTGAGGGACAGAGAGGCCAGGTAACTTGCCCAAGGTCAGGGCTGGTGTCCTGCTTAAGGTAACACTAGCTGCTGTACGGATAAGCCCCCAATTCTCAGAAACTTAACATCATAAAAGTATATTTCTTGCTTATAGCAGAACCCGATGGCATCGTTATTGATTGGATTGCCTTCCACGTGGTCATTCAGGGATCCAGGCCCCTTACCCCTTATGGCTCTGCCTTCCTTCAGGTTCTTTGAGTCCTCACCAATCAGCCAGCTAGTGAGAAAGAGAACAAGACTGCAGTGGGAAGTTTTTATGGGTCAGGTATAGACATCCATATCACTTCTGCCCACTCACCACTGGTCACAGCTCAGTTATGGGGCCATACCTACATGTACGAGAGACCAAGAATCATAGTTGAGTTGTCTGCCCAGAGGGCAAGGAAAGGAGCTTTGGCAAGTGCATGCATCATTTTGCTGTCGCTAGCAAGTGGAAGACATGGGATTTGAACACTGGCAGTTTGGCTCCAGAGACTAATTCTAAACTAGCACATTCTACCTCCTCACTGTGAACAGTGGCTCAAAGTCTGAGAAAAACGGAGAAGGTCACATCAGTTTTTGCTCGGTTTTCTTCCCACCTGTAACTGTATTTGGTTGCCTGGATGCTGTACTTGGGAATTCTGTCAAAGTTGCTGTCCTTCAGAAAATAATAACAGTGAGAACTAATATTAATTGAGTGTTTGCGCACTTTACATGTTCTGCTTCTTTTAATCTTCACAATTAACCCCAGGAGATAGGGAGTTATAATTATTCCCATTTTCCAGGCGAGGAAGCTGAAGAGAGAGCTTGGTTATGTGTCCAAGGCCATATAAGTGTGTGGTGTCTCTGGGCTTCAAAAACCCTCACACAGGACCACTGTGCGAGGTAGGGGTTGAAGGGAAGAGAAGATGAGAAAGCCAAATACACCGTAGGTACCATTCAAAACGCAGCCAGAACCTTGTTGGGATCCTGCTTCAAACAAAGCAACTTCTCTAAGTCATTTACGAGACAATTAGGAAAACGTAAACATTCGCGGGAGATTTGATGACATGAAGAAGTTATTGTTAATTTGTCAGGTGGGAGGATGGTTACCTTAAAAGGGAAAAAAATCCTTATCTTTTTGAGATACATACTGAAATGTTTGTGGATGACAGGATCAAATATCTAGGATTTGCTTGAAATCATGCAGTGTCGGTGGAGAAAAGTGGCTGCGAGTTGTCAATTATTGTAGAATGATGATGGGTACATGGAGGATTGTGGTACTAATCTCTCACTTTGGGGTCTATTTGAAATTTTCCATAATAATTACAGTAAAGGAGACTTTGATGAATCAGACTATAATGAATGGACTTCCTCTAGCCCCCTGGATGGTAAATGAAGTGCTGGGGGTGGGCTCAGAGCACTGAATGCATTTGCTGGAGAACAGCTGAGCAGCCTGGGGTGTTTTGTAAAGCAGGTCTTCTGGGACTCTGGAAGCCATGGTTTTGAATTGAGATTCAGTGCCCAGAGGCTTGAGCTCCTGAAAATGAGCCCCGGGGCCTCCAAAAGGCAGAAGTACAGGCTTCCTGGGTGAGGAGAGATTGGGCCAAAGTCGGGCTCTGCCCTGGCCAAACGGCCTCAGCACAGGCTGCTCGTGCAACCCGTGAAGAACATCTTGCCGAAAGGTACGGCTCAGCCCCAGGCCCCAGCTGCACTTTAATCAAACAGTGAAAATCCATCAAAGACGTGGCCTCCTCAGACAGCCAGTTCGCCGGAGTCCCAGGTGAAGCCAGCTCTTGTCTGGCTGCGGGCCAGGAGGAAGGTGGGCTGCAGGCCCTCCCAAGCCCCTGCGTAAAATCAACAGCCACCGCTCAGCAGCCCGGCTTCCAACCCGATGCAAATTAAGCCTGGCATTTGGAGATGGTATTAAATGTCCTAAATCAATATTCTAGAGGCAGGATCAGAACAATTAAAAACTCTGATTTCCTCCTCAGATCGTTGGAGTATATATGCATATAAGTTGTTCAGTTCCTTTTTAAAATTCAGCAGGTTGAAAATGATGGGGGTCTGCTTGGTGGTGCTCTGAACATAGTTCATCCCATTCTCAGTAGCTTTTCCTATTTTTACACGTATCCAGTGAACGTCAAGCACAGAGGTGCGTTCATATATGATGTCACATTTAATCCTTAACAGTAACCATGGGAGGTCCTGTCATGTCCATTTTACAGGTGAGGAAACTGAGGCTCAGAGAGATGAAGTGACTTGCCCAAGGTCTCTCAGCCACTAAGTGGTAGAGCAGGGATGGGAATCCGTTTCTTCATACTCAAATCTAATGCTTTGCCCACCTGGCTTTTCTGAATGGTGTTTATTTTTCATTCGCCAATAATAACTAACAATGATGAATAAAAGAGTAACAATAGTAACTGTTTATTTATTTACAGTTTCTCTGGCTTTAAAGGTGTTGGCTGCTTTTCTAGTTTGTCCATTTCATCAACAAACGTTTATTGAGAGGCAGCCTGGTAGGGAGGTTTCTAGCTCCGGAGCCCCCCAGCCTGCCTGGTCCCACCACACACTGGCTGCATGACCTGGGATTTCTCTCTGAGCCCCAGCTTCCTCATCTGCAAAATGGCATATTACTAGTACCCACTTCACAGGGTTTTCATGAGGACTAAAGGAATTGGTACTTGCAAAGTGTTTAAACTAGAGCCTGACCCTCAGGGGGAGTTCCATATATATGAGTCCCTGGCATACACTGTCAAGGCCCTAGAGAAAGCTGTGTCTTGACTCTCATGGACTTTACCTCTTATGTTTAGCCAGATGATATTATTGCTTTTATTTTTATTAAACTAGCTAAATGTGTTTATGGTAAAAAAAAAAAAAAAAAAAAAAATTCAAAGAGGCCAGAAATATAAACTGGAAAGTAAGGGCCCCTTTACTTTCCGACTCTCAGGCTTTCAAGATGATAGTGTATCCGATGATGATCATCATAATAGTGTAGTGTCAGATATTCTCTCTTTTTTTTTTTTTTTTTTTTTTTTGCGGTATGCAGCCCTCTCACTGTTGTGGCCTCTCCCGTTGCGGAGCACAGGCTCCGATCGCGCAGGCTCAGCGGCCATGGCTCACGGGCCCAACCGCTCCGCGGCATGTGGGATCTTCCCGGACCGGGGCACGAACCCGTGTCCCCCGCATCGGCAGGAGGACTCCCAACCACTGCACCACCAGGGAAGCCCAGATATTCTCTCTTTTGTAAGCATATATACTCCTCCTATTCTTATAGATCTGGAATAACATTGTAAAGAGTGTTTAGCAGTTTATACTTTTCACAGACCCATTTATCTTGAGTATCTTTCACATATGGATTTACCTCAGTTTTTAATAAACATTTTAATGCACTGCCTGGATGTGCCATTGTTAAATTTAACCAGTTCCCTATCAATGGACATTTAAGTTTTTTTGTAGTCTTTTGCTACTCCAAACAGTGCTGCATTGTATAGGCTTGCAAACAAGAACATTCTATACCTGTTCATCTGTACAATAAATTCTTAGAGGTGAAATTGCTGGGTCAAACATTTGTTACGTTTGAATTTTGTTGGAGGTTACCAAATTGCTCACTAAAAAGGAAATACTAGGGAAGAAAAACGCCTACCCAAACTTTAAAACTCTTGTTTCTCTTTAAGAATTCACACTTGAAAAGAGAGGGTAGAAACGAAAAGTTATCCTGAACTGTAATTTTACTGGAAATGCTTTTCCTTGGCCACACATTTTTAGGCATCAAATTCTCAGACTTCTGGTAGAGAGAGAGTGTTCTGGATTTCAGGGCAAAATTCTGTGTGTTCTTCACTGTCTCACCACTCCCAGGCCCACTGTCCCCGTTCTCTGAGGGAAGGATTTTTGTTTTCTCCCTTCAACTTTTGGGGTGAATATTTAGAGGTTTCACGCTCTTCTGGAATGGATACCCTTTGCTGCAGAGGGCCCAGATTTCTCACTGGTGGAGAAATTCACAGAAGGGCATCCGCAAGCGGATGGCTGAAGCCAGGGTCTTGCTAAGTGTCCCACAAGCCTCTCTGCCTCCTTGAATCCCTCCAGGCCCGGAAACAGCCGGGTGCTACCAGCGTCCTTCCTTCTGTCTCCAGCCCCTTTGGCAGGGAGAGATGGGACTTGTTAACAGACTGATTTCCTTTTAGGGACGACTGCCCCACCAATCCCCAGCCATCCCAGTGACGAGGGTAATAAATTGCATGCAGGACCACAGTGAGGAGGGGAGCAGAATGACTCATAAGCCCCTACATCCTCCCGTTGCATTCCAAGAGCTGCCTTCCTCAGGGCTTAGATCACTCCCTATGAGCAACGCCCCGACCAGGCTACGGAGGAGGGCCAGCTGCTGTTTGCTGACCTGGCTGAGGGGGACCCAGTGAGGGCCCTGGCTGGAAACAAGGCCTGGATTTTTCTTGTGGCCTTGTCTTTGAATAGGCTGCTGACCCTGGCTCCCCCTGGGAACAAGACCCAGTGCATTTCTGCTCTCAAGGGTCTCACAGTCTAGCCTCTAGGGACCCCTGTCCTCCTGTGTCTAGCTAAGTGCCCTGGAGGAAGACACACCTAAGAGCTTAGTGACCCTGGGCAAGTCACTTCATTTCTCTGAACCTCAGTTTTCCCCTCTGCAGAAGGGATGAAAAGAACGTATTATCCATCTCTAGTGTTGTTAATAATGAATAAGCTAACTCATGTCAAGTGCTTGGCTTGGAACCTGGCACACAAGTGCTTAATATTAATTGCAGTTGTTACTACTATTTCTACCGTTCCTCTTGACCCATTTTGCAAATAAAAAATTGGAAAATGTGGTTGGCTGTAGCTCTCATCCCTGCCTATGATTTGTAATAATAGTAAGAGTGAACATTTCTGTAGAGCTTATTGTGTTCCAGGGCCTTATGTATGTTGACTCATTTAATTCTGCCAAACCCAGTGAGTCACTATGAGACAGGTTCTATTATTATCCCTGTTTTATGCATGCATAAACTGAGGCACAAAGAGGTTGGGCAACTAGCCCATAGCTGGTAAATGGTGGAACAGTGGAGCCAGGGTTGAAACCCAGATTATCAGCTCTAGAATCTACCTTCCTAACCACTGTGTCTTCCTGCCTCTCAGTATATGTTTGTATATTTCTATAGGAAAGTTTTCCAAAGATATAACAGTTAAGTGACATTTATTTTCCTCTTTTTACTTGCATTAAAAAAAAATAAAACATGTTTTTTCTTATAATAACAATAGAGTGTTATAAAAAAATTTGAAAAATATAGAAGAGAAAGATGAAAGTATCTACAGTGCTACCACCTAGACCAGTGGTCCACATAAAGGGCCAGTTGTTTTTTATTTCCAGTCCTTTACGGACTGTGATGTCGCACTGTGTGTGACTGCTGTGCAGCTCGTGTCACCTGGAATTCTCCATCCCAGTTTGACAGCACTCAAGCTGGTCTGCACCCTGTTCAACTCTCAATTCCGTGGGACATGCTTTTCGATGTCGCAGCAATATCAAATTGCTAAAAGTTTCCAAATGCATACTGTAATATTATTTTCTTTATAAACAGTTAACACAGTTCGCAGACTGGTGCTGGTCTGTGAATCACACTCTCAGTTGCACTGACATCGACAGGCAATGTTTCCATTTTAGCGTGTTTATTTTCAGTATTTTTCTATTTTGGGGGGTTTATTTTTAGTCTCTACACATTTCTTTTTCTTACCACATTTCCTGTTACAATGTTACTGTAAACATTCTTGAGTATAATCTTTAATGCTATGATATAATAATAATATTCCATCTGAAAGATGTACCATAGATTAACAATCTAGTCCCTCTAGCATGGAGTTTAGTATGTTCCCAGGTATTTGCCATGATAAAAATATGATGTTGAACTGTTTTAGTATATTTACTTTTCCATATTTAATATTTCCATAGGGTAGTTTTCCTAGAATGGAATAACTGGATCAAACAATATGAAGCCTTTTAAATTTCTTGATAGTTATTACCAAGTTACTTTCTAAAAGGGATATATGCCAATATATGCTCCCAGCAGTAGTCTATGAGAGTGTCTGCTTAACGACATCCTTTTCTGCATTCCTTATTATAATTTAATTAATGGGAACAACCTTAATTGTTTTTAATTTTTTTGATTACTAGTGAGATTGAACATTTTCCATGCATGTAGCCATTTATATTTCCTCTTTTGCTTTATACTCAGTTGGGCACTAGAATAAAATGTTATTTTTTTTTTGGAGTATAATTGCTTTACAATGGTGTGTTAGTTTCTGCTTTATAAAAAAGTGAATCAGTTATACATATACATATGTTCCCATATCTCTTCCCTCTTGCGTCTCCCTCCCTCCCTCCCACCCTCCCTGTCCCACTCCTCCAGGTGTTCGCACCGAGCCGATATCCCTGTGCCATGCGGCTGCTTCCCACTAGCTATCTACCTTACGTTTGGTAGTGTATATATGTCCATGCCACTCTCTCGCTTTGTCACAGCTTCCCCTTCCCCCTCCCCATATCCTCAAGTCCATTCTCTAGTAGGTCTGTGTCTTTATTCCTGTCTTACCCCTAGGTTCTTCATGACATTTTTTTTTCTTAAATTCCATATATATGTGTTAGCATACGGTATTTGTCTTTCTCTTTCTGACTTACTTCACTCTGTATGACAGACTCTAGGTCCATCCACCTCATTACAAATAGCTCAATTTCGTTTCTTTTTATGGCTGAGTAATATTCCATTATATATATGTGCCACATCTTCTTTATCCATTCATCCGATGATGGACACTTAGGTT
Organism: Stenella coeruleoalba; assembly: GCF_951394435.1. NCBI lineage: Eukaryota > Metazoa > Chordata > Mammalia > Artiodactyla > Delphinidae > Stenella > Stenella coeruleoalba. The sequence goes on along the minus strand of NC_137154.1, from coordinate 43,102,527 downwards.
GTTTCCATCTCCGGGCTAATGTTATTGCTTTGAACAGATTTCAAACTATTTTAGATTGGAAGCCTAGTAAATCTGTACATAACGTCTGTACTTACTGATGTATGGTATCTCCATTTTCCAGGTCCTTCCCCTTTTCTCTGCTGCCAGAATTGGGGAATGCCTTTATATGGTCTTGATGGTCCCCATCTTTAGAATAACCCATCTGAATTCATACCAAATATTATGCGTCAACATACCGATGCATAATATACGAAGCAAGTATACAGGACTGTTTGTTTTCTTTGGTTTGGTTTGGTTTTTTTGGCCGTGACACGCAGCTCATGGGATCTTGGTTCCCCAACCAGGGATTGAACCCGGTCCCCCTGCAGTGAAAGCGAGGAGTCCTAACCAGTGGGCTGACAGGGAATTCCCTATATGGGACTGTTATGATCTGAATGATTTTGTCCCCCCAAATTCATATGTTGAAATCCTAACCCCCAAGTGATGGTGTTAGGAGGTGGGGCCTTTGGGATGTGATTTGAGGGAGGTTAGCGCCTTTATAACAGAGGCTCCAGAGAGAGCCCTTGGTCCCTTCCACCATGCAAGGACACAGTGAGAAGGTGCCAGCTATGAACAGGAGGTAGGCCCTCACTGGACACAAGCATGCTGGTGCCTTGATCTTAGACTTCTAACCTTTAAGAACTGTGAGAAATAAATTTCTGTTGTTTATAAGCCACCACATTGATGGTATTTTGTTACAGCAGCCCAACAGACTCAGACAGGGACGTTTCTCAAGTATTTCCAATTATTTCCTTAGAAATATTTTTTCTCTCTTTTTTTCTTTTTCTTTTCCTTTGTGTGTGTGTGTGTGTGTGTGTGTGTGTGATTTGTGCCTCTTTTGTAAGTATCGCAAGCCAGCTTGAATGAAGCAATTTTGAAACTACTGATCCACCGGAATTTCTGACACATTTTTGTTAATGATGGGGAAAGTAGGAAGAATTTTTGAAATCTGGATGATTTTAGGGAAGTCTAGATGCCTGCACACAAATATCTAACTGTATTGCTGTGTGCTGTACTAGCAGTGTAGGCAGAGTGAGGCCTGGGGAGCAGTCTGGAGTCTGGCAATAAATGTTGACCTGTATTTCCCTTAAAGGGATTTGTTGAGACCTGTTTGTCCTCATGATATGAGAAATATAATGAGCTAATACATGTCAGACACATAGAGCAGTGCCTGGCACATAATAAGCTCTCAATAAACATGAAGCCATGAGCTGTTGCCCTTCCTTACAATTTCAAAGGGATGTCAATGTGTATATTCTGCTTCATGGCAGATAACATGCACAAATGTGCATAAGAAAGAGCTTGTTTTCCTCCTGGGTCTGGCCCTCCATATGAAAGTTTAATACTTGTGATTCAGTTGTTGAGTCTCCATGCTGGACCTCATCTCAGTCCCAGAAACCGGAATACATTTTCTGATGCTGATGGTAACTTTTCTGTAATGTACTTGGCACAGTGGAGAAGGTATTTCTCAACCCCGCTCTATAAGCCATGGTTAACTCTGCCCATTAAATCTTTGTGTAGAGCACACGCCATCAACCCTGCCAGCACATGTCTTGACTGCCTCCCTCCCTCCTCACAGAGGCCAGTGGGGTGGGGGCCAGCTCTAAGATCCTGTCCACTTTTCTCAGTTTCCTCTTCTCTCTGTCTTTCCAAGACTTTGCGGAGCACGGGCTCCGGACACGCAGGCTCAGCGGCCATAGTTCACGGGCCCAGCCGCTCCGCAGCATGTGGGATCTTCCCGGACCAGGGCACGAACCCGTGTCCCCTGCTTCGGCAGGCGGACTCTCAACCACTGCGCCACCAGGGAAGCCCTCCAAGACTTCTTTATGAAACCCCTACTCCACGCTGCCACCTTTATTCTCCTCCCTCTCCCTTCCCTACCTTTTCTATTAATCGGAACAGCATAGGGGGAGGGGAATCCTCTTGCTTTTCCAGTTTTGCCATGAGCAGCCCGAGTCTTTGGTTTTGAGGTCACCTGAATGAGGAGCAGGTGCCCTGATTTGTCCCCTAGTGGGCGATGGGACACTACACAGCCCTCAGGGGTTGCTGATTGTCAGAGGCTGATCGGAGCCCCCTCGCCTTCCCAGTGCCCGGCCAGTGCTCTGAGCATTTCACCAATGGCCTGAGGGGTTCTGATGTGAGATCCAGACAGTATTAGGCCAAATACTTGAAGTATGTGTTCAACATTTATATAGTGGGGATGGGGAGAAGCTGGTGTTTATATAAATAAAGCTAGCAAGCCTGTTTCTTTGTCTTCAGAATAAGGGATTACACGTGTTTGTTTTGCGTGATTTTCTGAACTAAGCAACATCTTGGAAAATATTAAAATGGAGTTTAAACTGAGTTACTCAAATAAGTCACTTATTCCCACTAAATAGGTCTAATGGCTAGGGTTAGTTTCGTTTCTAAATTTCCACAGACCTGGACCTGCTGACTTCAGGCTCCCGTCAGCTGGGTTGGTGATGTGGCCTCTGGTTATACCTTGCAACTTGCACATTTGGCAGTGCAAGCATCTTCATCCAAGATAGCTTTCCAAGAGGACTCTGCCTTTCCCCCCACCCTCCCACCAAGTGCATTATCTTCTTTGACAGAAGGGGGACGAATTATACTTTATCAGTATGGAAGGGGTGGAAGCCCGAGTTAACTGGTACCATATTTCCAATTTATTCCAGGGATGTTTTAACATTTCTTATAAACTTGCACCCCAAGCAGCCATCTAGCTGGCTCGCCATTTAATATGGCTCTTTTTTTTTTTTTTTTTAAATCATTGGGAAATGCTTAGATAGGAGGCTGGCCAGAACCTCAGTTACAGCCTGTGTGTAGTATGTTTATTCATTTGTTTAGCAAACACCAGTACTATCCCAGCCTGGATTACCTTTGGGTCTTAGGGTTGTGGGTGACAGCAGGATAGGCTGGGGCTCTAGTGCTTGGAGGTAAAGGGCTCATGATTTGAGAAGATCAGCCCGTTTGTTGCAGGGATGCTTGTACCTCCACACCCTGTTCCCTGGGAATGCCAAGGAGGGTGTCAGGGTCCCAGGAAAGGGGCCAGTCCTAAAGGGATTCAAGAGTACACTCAGTCTCAGCAGGCCCAAGTTGAGGGAAGAGGGAAAGCCCTTCATATCAGAGCCCAATCCAAGAACTTGATGCTGCCGGCAGTTGGAATTGCTTTTGTATCCTAAGTCTTCTGCAGTGGAGCCGTCCCTCATGGGCACAGGGTGGCAGCTGGCCAGGGCCTTGTGCCCATCATTAGGTGGGGACTGGAAAGAAAGCACTGGATTTGGCCCCATTTGGGGCAGTGCGGGTGGCCCTGCTTGCTTCCAGCTTCCAGCTGTGGAGCTTGAGTCATCAGAGGCCCTGGCCAGGGGGTTTGCACATGTAGCCAAACCCAGAGCCTTTTTGGTCCCGGCACCTGACCCTGGCCATCCACATCTTTTCTGGAGCTTAATGAGCCATTGTCTGAAGTCACTGAGGAAGGCTGTGGAAGGCCAGGGAGAAGACCTCGTAATGTAATTGACATGGTTCTCACACGGTCCATATGGGAACAGTAATGAAAATCACTCACATGTGCCTGGTTTTCCAGTTTACAAAGGAAGGAATTTGGGCTGTGCTAATTACCAGCTGGGTATCTATGTACAAACCACTTAAACCCTTTTAGCCTCAGTTTCCTCATTTATAAAACGGGGATAATAAAAGTCACTGCCTTGCCCATCTAATGGGTTTTTTATTTGAGAGAGTGAAGGACAGGGCAGGAGGCTGAATGGGACACCAAAAAAGGGACTGGGACAGGTCTGGAGGAAATGCCAAGAATGCTGTTTTTGACTCGAGAAGCAGGTGAAATGATAAAGAAGGGTATTCTCTTCTTCAGGTTGCCTAAAATTGCGTGGTATACCTCTCAGCGGAAACTGAAATTGCACTGTTCAATTCAGATCATATTGTAACTATGATTTCCCTGATTACAAAAGTAATATATGCGTATAAGAAAACATTTAGAAAAAAATATTAAGTATCAAGACAAACATTAAAATAAACCACAGTCTTTTTACTGTTAATATTTGGATGTTTTCCTCTCTCTCGTTCATATATCTAATATTTTAACAATAAAATAAGAATCATACTATATATTCAGTTATGGAACTCAAGCTTTTTCAATGTAATTTGTACACATAAATGTTTTTAGCTTTGTTTTTATAAAATTAGAATCATGCTGTGTATCAGTCAGGATTCTCCAGAGAAACAGAACCAATGGGAGATATATGTGTGTATGTGTGGGTGTTCATAAATATATATACACACATACACATAACATACACACATACTCATACGTATTAACAGATACACACACACACATATATATATGAAGAGATTTATTTCAAGGGCTTGGTTTACATGACTGTGGGATTGGCAGGTCTGAAATCTGTAGGGCAGGCCAGCAAGCTGAACACTCAGGCAGGAGCTAAGGCTACAGTCTTGAGGCAGAACCTCTTCTTCTTTGGGAAATCTCAGTTTTTGTTTGTAAGGCCTTGAACTGACGAGATCTGCCCACATTACAGAGGGTAATTTTCTTCACTTAAAGTCAACTGATGGTAGATGTTAACCCCATCTGCAAAATACCTTCACGGCAAAATCTAGTGTTTGATTAAGTAACCGGGGACTATGGCCTAGCCAAGTTGACACGTAAAACTGACTATCACATATGACATACCCCAACTTTGTATTTTGATCTTTTTGCTTCCCATGTCATGAACATTTTTTCACAGCAGCAGCAAACATTTTCTAAGAACTTGATATGACTCTATTGTTTTTTTCACCAAATGGCTTTACCGTCGTTTGTTTATAAATTTCCCTGTTGTCAGATATTTAGGTTGTATCCAGTTTCCACTGTAGATGTAACATTGTGATAAACATCAACGGGTACATCTTCTTTTTATGTATTCCTTATTAGTCTCTAGGATATATCATTGGCAGAGAATCACTGAGTCAAAAGTTATAAAGATTTTAAGGCTTTTGATACACATTGCCAAATTTTCTCTAGGCCTATCAAGGTGTGATCCTTGCACCGACACCATCGGTATAACTGGGTGGCTTGTGAGAAAGGCAGATTCTTGGGTCTCACTCAGACCTACTGAATCAGAATCTGCATCTTAGCTAGATGCGCATGTGACTTGTACGTACGTTGCAGCGTGAGAGGCACTGCCCAAGAAAATTTGCCCCGATTTATAGACCATGCTATGGTCTGAATGTTTGTGTTCCCCCAAAATGCATCTGTTGAACTCCTAATGCCTAGTGTTATGGTGTTAGTAGGTGGGGTCTTTGGAAGGTGCTTAAGTCATGAGGGTGGAGCCCTCATGAGTGGGATTAATGCCTTATAAAAGAGGCTCCAGAAAGAGCTCTAGCCTCTTCCACTATAAAAGGACACAGCGAGAAGGGGCCGGTTCTGAACCAGGAGGAGGGTCCTCACCGGAGAACGTGACCATGCTGGTGCCTTGACTTTGAACTTCGGCCTCCAGACTATGAGAAATGTTTATAAGCCACCCAGACTGTGGTGTTCTGTTATAGCAGCCCGAATGGACTAGAACATACCAGAAGTATAAAGAGATGCCTGTTTTACTTCACTCTCGTCAAAACTGGGCATCATTTTGTCTTTTACCTTTTCAACATGCTGGGCGAAAAACGATATTCTGTTGTTCTTTTGCTTTTTATTCTATAACGAATTTATTGCGTCGGCTGACTTCTGCGGGAGTTCAATCAGGAAAGAGCTTCCCCCACAACCCTGCCAAGCACTGCCTTAAAACACGCTCTGTGGGCTTCCCTGGTGGCGCAGTGGTTGAGAGTCCGCCTGCCGATGCAGGGGACACGGGTTCGTGCCCCAGTCCGGGAAGATCCCACATGCCGCGGAGCGGCTAGGCCCATGAGCCATGGCCGCTGAGCCTGCGCGTCCGGAGCCTGTGCTCCGCAACGGGGGAGGCCGCGGCAGTGAGAGGCCCGCGCACCGCAAAAAAACCCAAAACAAAACAAAACAAAAAACACGCTCTGTGACATCTGAGGTGGATTGCATGTCCAGCTCTGAGGACCTTTAGGGAATTACGACTCATCGGTAGGTATGAAAGTCTAGTCCAGTCTGAAAGCAGAACTTCAGCTTCCCATCCGGTTCCGTGCTCTTCCCCTCCTCCCGGCCCAACCTGCCCCAGGAGTCGGGCACGGGCAGTGGGTGGTGGGCCGGTCATGGTCTCTCACTCTCTTTCCACTCCCTCTTCCTGTTTCCCTTGTCTACAGCTGGGGCAGGAGGGAATGTGATAAGCAGGGACAAAAGTCTGCCAGCATCGGTGCCATCGTTATCATGCTGTCCTACTGGTTGCTGTCTTGCTGGCTCGTTGCTGATGTGTTTGGTTCTTCAGAGGCCCTGCAAGGAATTTTAATAAGAGTTCTTCAGTGTACTTAGCTTGGTTGGGATTTCAGTCTCTGGAATCTGTGTTGCAGTGGCCTCCCCATCACACATTAAAATAGTGGAGGGCTTCCCTGGTGGCGCAGTGGATGAGAATCTGCCTGCCAATGCAGGGGACATGGGTTCGAGCCCTGGTCTGGGAAGATCCCACATGCCACAGAGCAACTAGGCCCGTGAGCCACAATTACTGAGCCTGCACGTCTGGAGCCTGTGCTCCACAACAAGAGAGGCCGCGATAGTGAGAGGCCCGTGCACCGCGAGGAAGAGTGGCCCCTACTTGCTGCAACTAGAGAAAGCCCTCGCACAGAAACAAAGACCCAACACAGCCAAAAATAAATAAATAAAATTTTAAAAAATAAATAAATAAAAATGAAATAAAATAGTGGCATACCAGGGCTGCTGTTGCTGTCACCCATAGAAAAACATGATGACATCTGTTTAAGTTCCCCCAAAACAACAGCAACGGGGAATGCAAATGCTAATGTTTAAAAAGCATATATCTGATTACTAGAATATGGAAAAATCAATTCCTTTGGAGGTTGGAACCATCTTTTTCTTTTTTTAAGGTTTATTTCTGAAGCCTCCATTCTATCTTGGATGTTTTTAGAAAAAAGTAGTGTATGAGTATAGTTTTTTACTGCAGGCGTTGTAGATGAACTGGTGCTAGGGAAGGGCCACAGAAATATAGATTTATTGTTTGGAGTTGAAGCATCGAGAAGATAAAACATGAAAGGATATTTTAAAATATTTCATTGGAAACATGCTCAGTGAATCAAGAATTCTTTCCAGCCAACTTTTCAATTTGTTTTCTGAAATCAGAAAAAACCCCCAAAAAACTGGAAATATTCACTCTAGGGATTGGGAGAAGAGGGGATTGCTTAGGCTTCAGTTACAGGTCATTTTTTTTTTTTTTCTCCTCTTTCTTGGTTACTTCTTACACCCTTGCATCCATTCCCAGCTGCCCAAATGATCCCCACCACAGAGGAAAGCAGTTTGACACACTCATGACCTGGAGATGTTGAGTTCTCCCTGCATCATCACTTTCTTGACGGGCATTAGCATGAGGGCAGTGCTTAACCCAAGGGAATCGAGTCCCAACAGTTGGCTTTGTGCTATGGAGGGTTTTTTGTTTTTGTTTTTTAATTTTATTGGAGTATAGTTGATTTACAGTGCTGTGTTAGTTTCAGAGGTACAGCAAAGTGATTCAGTTATACGTATATTCATTCTTTTTTAGATTCTTTTCTCATATAGGTCATCACAGAATATTGAGTAGAGTTCCCTGTGCTATACAGTAGGTCCTTGTTGGTTATCCATCTTATATATAGTAGTGTGTGTGTGTTCATCCCAAGCTCCTGATTTATCTCCCCCCCACCACCATGTTTCCCCTTTGGTAACCATAAGTTTGTTTTCGATATCTGCAAGTCTGTTTCTGTTTTGTGAATAAGTTCCTTTGATCATGTTTTAAATTAGATTCCATACATGAGTGAGATCATATGATATTTGTCTTTGAATTACTTCACTTAGTATGATAATGTCTAGGTCTATCCATGTTGCTGCAAATAGCATTATTTCATTCTTTTTTATGGCTGAGTAATATTACTATGGAGGTGTTTTGTGATTGGAGGTCTTTTTGGTATCTACTCTGCCTAGTGGAGAACAGGTCTTCCTGCCGTCCAATCCATTGCTGCTTCCATTGCTAAAATAAGTCTTCCTAAAACATGGGCTTTTCTCCTGCTCAGGAACCTGCCAGGACTCTCCATCCTTTGAAAGGATAAAGCATAGATTCCTCAGTTCACCTTTTCTTTTTTTTTGCGGTACACGGGCCTCTCACTGTTGTGGCCTCTCCCATTGCGGAGCAAGGCTCCGGACGCGCAGGCTCAGTGGCCATGGCTCATGGGCCCAGCCGCTCCGCGGCATGTGGGATCTTCCCGGACCGGGGCACGAACCCGTGTCCCCTGCATCGGCAGGCGGACTCTCAACCACTGCACCACCAGGGAAGCCCTCAGTTCAGCTTATAAGGCCCCCAGAGTCAGGTTCTTATAAGGCCCCCAGAGTCAGGTTCTAACTTGACTTTATTTTCCCCTGCTTCCTAATATGCTCATTGCCTTCTGCTGATTGTCTTCCACACATGCCAATACGAGGAGCTGCGCCTTTGCTCGTGCATTCCCCTATCCACCAGTCCACCTCACCCCACACCACCCGCCCCAGCCCTGCTTGGGTCAGCCCAACTGCTGTTGCGCCCATTGTGCTCTCACGTCTGGTCCTGCAGCCCTTCCTGTCAGAGTGAACCCTGGATCACATGCCTCCCGGTGCATCTGATGGTTTCACGTTTTGTACTGGTTTCCCCCACTTGATTAGGAATTCTTGGTTTGCCATGACCGTGTCCTCTCCTGGTCTTGTAGCCCTCCCAGCCAAGCGTGCAGACCATACTCCGTCATGCTCGCTGATCGGTTGGGATGTGGTGCCTGGTCAGCAGGCTGTGTCACTCTTTCACAGCCCTCCAGTGAGCAGGGACTGCTCAAGAGTTCGACCTAGTGTTTTCATCCCCACAACTCCCAGCTGGACCAGGGGTCTCTGATGGGGAGCTCGGGGGTGGCTCCTTGAGAGGCGGGGTGTAGACTTCACTCTGAGTCGGAATCCCGGCTGACTAGCTCTATGAACTTGGCCATGTCATCTCATTTCCTCACTGGTATAATTCAGCTTAGTTCATTTTTAAATATGTCTTGTGTGCCTACGATGTGCTAAGCCCTATTTTAGGAGTTGGAGATGTGGCAGTGAATAGGCTAGAGATCTGAATAATGACGGAGGGCTGGCTATGTGAAGGTCATGAGGATGAATGTTCCAGAAAGAGGGGTCAGCAGGTGCAGCCACGGAAGTTCAAGGATCTGAAAGGAGGCTCCCGTGGTTGAAGCATGGTGGTCAAGGGAAGGCTGGTGGGAGACAGGGCTGGGAGTCAAGCCAAGGCTAGATTCCATGGGCCCCATAGGGCCATCACAAGACTGTGAGTTTTTCCCCAAAACATGTGGGACACCATTAGAGGATTTTAGCAAGTGAATAACACGATCTGGTTTATTACAGTGCCTGCTTCTTTGAACATTAACTGCAATTAACTAAGATAATATATGCAAGGTACCTAGTGATATGCCTGGTACACAGTAGGTGCTTGATAAGTGGTCATCAATATTTTCATGTTTTGGACGAAAACTGGTTGTCTCCTATAGCTTGGCCTTAAAAGATGAAGTTTGTGGTAGGCTGAATAATGGCACCCCCCAAACGTCCCATGTCCTAATCCTTGGAACTTGTAACTATGCCACCTTACATGGCAAAGGAGAATTAAGGTGCAAATGGAATTAACATTGTTAATTAGCTGACCTTAAAATAGGGAGAGTGTCCTGGATTATCCAGGTGGGTCCAGTGTCATCACAAGCATCCTTAAAAGCGGAAGAAGGAGGCAGTAGGAAGCCAGAGGAGACATGACCATGGAGGAAGGTCAGAGAGATGCAGTGTTACTGGCTTTGAAGTTGGGGTAGCGGCCACAAACCAAGGAACGCAGGTGGCCACAGAGCTGGAAAAGGCGAGGAAATGGGTTCTCTCTTAGAGCCTCCAGAAGGGAAGGCAGCCCTGCCAACATCTTGATTTGAGCCCAGTGAAAACCCATTTGGACTTCTGACCGCCAGAACTGTGAGATAATGAATTTGTGTTGTTTTAAGCCACTAAGTATGTGGTAAGGATTTTGTACTAAATATTCCAAGCTCCAATTTAGTGCGCTCCAGTATGACCTGTGACCCGTGAATTTTTCAATCTGTTTAGTTCACCATCTATTGATTGGTGCCTATGACGTGCCAGGCTACGTAAGATAGCATCTGTGCTTTTGGGGGGTTGACCATCTAGGAGACTCGCTGGTGTTTTCCGTAACCTCTAGGGATGCCAAACTCCATATATACCTCTGGGTGGCACATAATAGCCTCTCGGGTACATGGGTGAAATGAGGCCTGCTTTTCATCGATCTGGGAGGGCAGGAGAAGCTACAGAGCTCATGGTAAGAGGTTGGGCTCTCAGCTCCAGTACCCTTGGGCTGGGTGACCCAGGCACACGGACTGCAGGGACGGGTGGGATTGCCCTGTGCTGGCCCTGGGCCCTGCCTGAAGTCTCTCCATCTGCCCTTCTCAGCCTGCAGGCCTCCTCCCTGAAGCACCCCAGCCTAACCCAGCCCACAGGAAGTACTCCCTCCCAGACCTGGCCCCTCCCCTGGCGGGGCTCCAGGCCAACCTGCTGCGTCGCTTGGGCTGCACTTATTTTCCCTTTACTAACCATTGGGTCCTGTCTGTGGAGGCGGCAGCCAGGGGCTTCCAGAGGCAGGCCCAGCCAGGCGCAAGTCAGAGGCTCAGCAACGCCCGTGGTTTGATTGGTTGGGGCTGGATACGAAGGGTTCCTGTGCGAGGGCTGTTGCTGTATCCTTTTAGGGAAGTTCATTCTCTGTGGTTGCCTCTCCTGCTCCTTTTGGAGACGTTGCTAGAAAATCTCAGCAACGGGGGCCCAGCCTGTACCAGTCCGTCCTTCCCACTGCAGCTGTCAGAACGTTCACTCCAACACCAGCCATCCTCCTCCCCTGGAGAACTCCCTCCCTATACTCAACCCATTTATAGCTGTGGTTTCAAACATTAAGAAGAAAAATAAACTCAGTACATTTCTTTTTCAATGAAATATCAGTATGTAAAACTGAAAGTCAGTATAGAAACATCATTAAGTATCTGGACTCTAGCATCAGACAGACCTGGGTTCAAATCCAGACTCTGCCACTTATATAACCTCAGGCAAGTTGTCTAACTGCTCCATCCTCCATTTCCTCATCTGTAAAACGGGGATGTTGGCAGTTCTTAGTTCAGGGGGCTGTTCGGGAGATCAAACGTGATGAGGTATGTAAAGTACTTAGTAGAGTGCCTGGCCCGGCATAGGTACTCAATAAATGTTGGCTATTGTTACTAGAATATGAATTAATTTTCTAAGTCTCATGTATAACGTTTAATTATCATTTAATTATATAATTGTATAATTAACATTTAATTATACAGCCCACTGGGGACAATAGTTTAGCTGTTTGGATGAACAGACAACGTTTTAAAAATAAATTGTATTTTTTTGAACAGTTTCAGATTTACCGAAAATTGTGAGGAGAGTACAGAGAATTCCCATTTACCTGGCATCTAGTTTCCCCTATTGTTAACGTCTTACATTAGTGTGGCACGTTTGTTACAATTAATGAACCAATATCGATATAGAACCATTAACTAGGGTCTGTACTTTATTGCCTTAGTTTTGACCTAAGAACGTCATTTTTCTGTTCTGGGATTCCATCCAGGAAAGCATATTACATTTAACTGTCACACTTCCGTAGGCTCCTCTTGTCTGTGACAGGTTCTCAGACTTCCCTTGTTTTTCATGGCAATTTTCAGGAGTACTGGTATTTTGTAGATATTTTGTAGGATGCCCCGCTATCGGAATTTGTCTGATGTTTCTTTCCTGGTTAGCCTGCAGCTGAACACAGGCATTTGCAATCAGTGGATCCACGATCCACAATCCACTGACTGCAAATGTCTGGGTTCCCTTAGCTTCAGCACTACAGTGTTCTCTTAGCTTCAACATCCATGAAATTAGAATCAAATGTCTGCAGGAAGCCTCAAGCACGGTTTGGAGAATCACAGATGGAGAAGTGGAGTCCGGGCTCCTTGGTGTGGCCTACGAGACCCTTCTCAGTCTGCCCTGCCCACTTCACCAGCCTCCTCTCCTTGCTGGGAGCATCCCAGCTTCACCGAAGTCCCCCAGTAGGTCTGGGCTTTGAGGTATATTGATTCTTCTACCTGGAATGCCTACCCTCCTTTCTCTGCCTGGCTTTTCCTGGTCTCTAAGATCCAGTTTAACTTTTCCCCCTCCCTGATGTCCTTCCCTCTTTCCCTAAGGAAAAGTCACTGTCCCCGGGGTTCCCACATCTCTCTGTATTGTTCTTCTTGGTTCACAGGTCCACCTCTCCCTCTAGACTGGAAGCTTCTTGAGAGCAGAGACTGAGTCATAGTCCTCTCTGTATTCCTCATGCCCGGTGTGAGGCCTAGGCACACAGTAGGTGCTCAAGAGATGCTTAGTGAATGACTCTGACATTAGAGAAAGGTGCTGTATCCGTACCAGCCTTAACACAGCACGTTGACTTGATCCTAGGAATGTGGCGTGCCCCAATGGATGCGGGATGCCAATAACCAACCCTTGGGTTGTTCTTTTTTTTTTTTTTCCCCCCTGGTACGCGGTCCTTTCACTGCTGCAGCCTCTCCCGCTGCGGAGCACAGGCTCCGGACGCACAGGCTCAGCGGCCATGGCTCACGGGCCCAGCCGCTCCGCGGCATGTGGGATCCTCCCGGACTAGGGCACGAACCCGCGTCCCCTGCACCGGCAGGCGGACTCCCAACCACTGCGCCACCAGGGAAGCCCTGGGTGGTTCTTTTAAAGCTGCTTTCTCCCTGCCCCAGAGGGGTGTGAGTACATGGTGTGAACATGGAAAGGGCCACCAGGGGGCTCCAGGGAGCAGTTCACTGGCCCAGCCAGAGAAGAAGGTTCAGTGGTGGCTTCAGCAGCAAGACTCGAGTCCTGCAGAATCCACAAAGAAAGTGTGTCAAAAGAGAGGTCTGTTTTGCTACTGATGTGCCAGGCTCTGCAGCAAGGACAGGATGTACCAGTCTGTTCTGAAAACATGTGTGGGCCCTGGACCGTCATTTTTCCCCCAGAGGTCTCTGCCTGCAGAAATCGGCACAAAAGATACCAATAGCCAAGAAATAGTATTTGCAGGAGCAAATGATCTCATTATAGCTGCCAGCAGACCTTCACTTCATTCAGATTTCCCAATTTCTGCTTCCACTCCAGTGTTAATAGTTCTCCCTGGATCAGAAACTCTTCATGGATATTCCTAAAGCCAAGATTATCACTGAGAAGTTGGAGCCAGAATCTCAGGGCTTTTTTTGAATTCTATGAGGAGGGGAAAAAAACAGCTGAATTAATTTGAGAGAATGACGCTTGAATTAGAAATTGGCCTCTGGGGTCAGTAACATCTATTATTTTGTTCTTGCGGCTGATGTTACTAACAGTAATAAGAGTAAAATAGCCCTTGTGTATTGGGTGCCTACTCCATGCTAGACTTTGGGATGGAGATTCTGCCCAGGCCAGACACTTGCCCTTGGACACCCAGAGGGAATTAGAGCAGTATAATCCCTGCCCATTCTGCTACAGAGATATGAGCTCCACCTCATAGATGAGGAAAGTGAGGGTCAGCCACATGAAGTGGTTTGTCAAGGCTAGAAATCAGATTCTCTCTGACTTCAAAACCTGAAGGCTTGTCAATCACCCAAACACACCCCAAAAGGCTCCTTTTAAGATGCCAATCATGAAACATGTCTCTGCTCCAGGGGATGGGAAGGGATTATCACAGGAGACAGAAATGTATAGGTATTACAAGTAAACCCATCATTAATAATAATGATAAAAAGGATGATAATATCTTACAGTTCTGGGGCCATGAGCTTCTTGGCAGTCATGATAGACAAATACAGAGGGATATCTGCTAGAATTTAATGCTATTTGTACTCAGAAGGCTTTTGTTTGTTTATTTGTTTGTACGCGGGCCTCTCACTGTTGTGGCCTCTCCCCTTGCGGAGCACAGGCTCAGCGGCCATGGCTCACAGGCCCAGCCGCTCCGCGGCATGAGGGATCTTCCCGGACCGGGGCACGAACCCGCGTCCCCTGCATCGGCAGGCGGACTCTCAACCACTGCGCCACCAGGGAAGCCCCAGAAGGCTTTTATAGTTTACTTTAAGAGCAAAGTTAAGATGGAATCTCTGACCTCGCACGTTTTAAGAGGCGGACTCCTCCTAAGGGTTTTGACCCCACTGTTTATGATCCTTCCACACCCATCTTCTGTTTGGCTTCCCAAACGCGGCTGTGGTCAGGTGAGGTGCCCATCGGACAGGCTCCAGGAAACTGGCACTGGTAGCTGTCTGTCCCGAAGGCTCTCTCACCAGGATTTCTGAGAATGAGATGCTAAACGGTAGAGCCCAGAACCAAACTTGGAGAACACTCCAGCCCCAGCTGAAAGACATTAATTGTCCATCCACAGCTTTCTTAAATAGGAGAGCGTTTGTAACTGGAGAGCAAAGCAGTTTCTACACAGAACCATAACTAAAGTAGGATGTGCAAAAACCTCTTGGACTTTTGTCCCACACGATAGCCTAAGTCCCTTTAGAAACCTCCCAGTTTCTCAGGACCAGGTGTGTACTGTGCCCTTGGCCGGACATCATGCGGCCGTACCTGGCACAGCCTCGGCAAGTTCACTTCGCCGCGCTCCGGGACTCACCCCGGGTCATCATGAAGCTATTCATCATGTTTTGTTGTCAAACCTTTGTCAGCATCTTCATCCCCAAAGGAGTGGTTTGTATTCCCTTTGGCGGTATTTGTGACTCTAGTAAATAAGAGATAATTACACTCCGGTTTTAAAATTAAAACACACAAAAAACTAGCAATGCCAGTGAGGAGTTAGGTACATTTTACGGCAGCCTACTTCCCTCGAGTCAACAGACTGTTTGCTGTGTTTCATGCAGACTCTGAGGCGTTTGAAGATAAATTTTTATTTTAAGAAGCCTGAAACTCCTTCTCTCTTGCTTCGTTAGTATGAAATAATGCTTCAAATTCTTTTTTATTTTAGCACCTCTGGAGGAATTTAAGGCTCTAAAACTGCGCTTAAAATGTGAGCGTTGAGTTGGAAGATTAAATGAGAGAATGTATCAGAAAGCATTTGGAGATGTTTTTATTGCATCATGTTCTTTCTATGTGCATAATGCTTGGATTTGGCAGGAAAGGAAAAAGGCGTTCTTGTCCTGTGGCTGCCGAGAATTTCTCTTTTTCTTTCTCTCTCTCTCTCTTTTTTTTTTTTTGTCCCCTGGTTTGTGCTTGGAAAGTGAAAATATATTCAAGCGAGTCCTTACAAACATTTGATCTTGTTTTCATAAGAAGTGAGAGGAACTGTGAAAAGTGATTTAAAAAGTGGAATTAGATTCTTGACGTCGTTTGGCCAGTGACCCTGTCTGCGGGGTGGGAGAGGAGCTCTGTGGGGTGTGGCTGGCCCCTGATGCCTGTTCACGAACCTCTCATTAGTGAGCCTAGTGGAAGTTGGTGAAGTTTTCCTCCACGGAGGTTTTGGGAGGAGAAGACATCTTCCCATTGTGTCAGAGGAACGAATGCCACAGATTGAGGGGCCGTGCTCTTTTCAGAACGTAAGGCTGGCTGCAGGAACCCACCTGGGCACAGGCGGGCTGGCTTAGCTCTTTGCTTTTCACCCACGTCCTCCACTCCCACTGCCTTGGTGAGCGATGTGCGGAGGCCAGTAGGGCAGGACCGAGGACTTCAGGACTTGGGGAGAGAGTTTCTCTCTGGCAAGTGAGCTTTTGGCTGTACTTACACAGATGGGCATTTGGGCACTGGACAGCTGTGAACACCCCCAAAAGACATTGTAGGGCCCATGGGAGCAAAGATGGAGTGAGAAACTTGAAACTAGGATTCCAGTATGACAGAGAGGAAAGAGTTAAGTTTTGGGTGCTATATGCTGAACTTTCTCATAGGGCTTTCATTTCTGTAAATTATAGGAGAAAGCCCTATTTTGACGACCCTCCACCACTTTGACTATTAAGTGGCATTATCTTGCCCTCCCCACTCCCACCCCCAGATGTGCTTTGATAACCAGGCAGCACTCCCTGATGTCATCAGTACTTAAATTTATTTGGAGGGATGAGGAGAGTTTTAGCCCTTGAGAAACAATGGCCAGTGTTTACTCTCCGGGGGAATCAACTTTTACATCATCTGAACCTAAGACATTTTCTGGACTGCAATATATATCATCACAGATCTTAATTTGAGGCGTAGATGTTAGAATAATTTCATTTTGAAATATGGTGGTAGTAAAATTCAGCATTAACATGAGCAGTCAATAATTCAAACTTTTATTTGCTCTTATATCAAAGGAATATCTTTCTGCTCCCACCAGCCGGGGAGGTGGGGAGTCTGGGGGCAGGGGGAGGGGAGAAGATTTAGCGTTTTGCTGATAATAGTATTTTTCAGCCCAATTTGATTTTTTTCTTAAAGAAGAACTGATTTTTTTCTTTGTAACTGATTTGTTTAATTTCTGAAGTCCACAAGAGCCCCGCGTAGCTCCCTGGATCTTTGTGAAAAGGCACATGACCTTTCCCACTAAGCTGCTGGCACTAATCTATGCATGCCTTATTAGGGGCAGAGAGTTTAAAAACTTATGAGAACTGTTTATAATCTCCATTTGTTTCCCCCTTTTAACATCTTAATGCTTTGGTGAACTGCCCGTTTTGGCAAAGAGGTCTCAAGTGGAATGATTGAGGGGGAATTTTCCCCTTTGGTGGAACTGATCCACTAGCCTATGTGAGCAGCTTTAGAAAACTTTTCATCTGTGGAATCATTTTGGCCATTATGAACATAAATGGCTTTGTCACCCTTTAGCAGGCAGATGGAGCATGCGTTTCACATTATTAACTCGAGGCGGCATGGGGGCTAGTTGAAGCAACTTTCAAGAAAGCAGAGTCTACACGTGCCCATCTTGCTTCCAGTTCCACTGCAAAAGGCGGTGTTCACACTGTGCCCAGGGTTGTGGAACAGCCCCTTCTGATGGGAATGCTGTGTGACGTGGACCTTGCCAAAAACAAATGGATCATTTACAGGAAATAAGAAGTTAAGGAGGAGGATGAGTCAGTAGACTTCAAAGCAAACCCATTGCCACAGAACTTAAATAATGAATGCCAAGAACTGAGGATTTCATAGACAGCTTCTACAGCTCTCTGTGCAGCTGGAAACTTTGTGCAACTCCAACACTGTCTGTTCTGATGAAGGGTCCCTACTTCTTCTGGGAGGAAGGGGAGATAAGGAGAAAGGAAGGAAAGAAAGGGAGAAAGAGAAGGGTGGGGATGGGAAAGAAAGAAGGGGAGCGATTTGTAAAGAAAGGGAGAGGAAGAAGGATGGATGGGTGGGTGGATGGATAAATGGAGGGAGGGATGAGGAGAAGAAAGTTACAAAGAAAACAGAGAGATGGAGGGGCAGAGGATGGGAGTGGTCTGAAGGTGGGTAGTTAGTCTAACGTTGCACAAATATGTTTTGCGTGGCAAGTATCCTGGTACATCTGTCCCGTGGATCTCTGTTTAGCGGATTACTAAAGTCAAAATGAAATGGTGTATCTTTTAAATGCCACTGAGTCATTTATGAGCCCATAGACAAGGGGTTTAAGGAGTTTTCTTTTGGAACTACTTATAATGGAGAACTGTGTTTGAGAAAACGGAGGGCTGGTTCAGATTATAAACACAGTGCAGAGGTCCCTCACTTAAGAAAACTTGTATATCAATGAAATAGACGAATTCGGGAGACTTATGCATATTACAAAAACGTTTCGATCCAGCGATTCCACCTTGAGGAGTTTATTTTTAAGAAATAATTAGACAAGGGTGTGAACCCTGTGTGGATAACAGCATTGTCCATGCTTGTGAAAACTTTGAAATAAACTATATGTCTAATAAGAGACATTAAATAAATCATGGCGTATGTATAGTACATGTATAATATACCATGATATCATTAACACTACGGTGCAGCTCTATATTATTAACATGGAATGATTTTCACAGTATATTAATTAAAATCTTTTCGGAAAGTATTTATATATTTATATGTGTATATACATTTATATTTGCATTGAACAAAGTCTGGAGGTATGCACCCAAAGTGTTAACAATGGTTGAAACTGGGAAGGTAGGGTTTGGAGTGATTTTAATTTTCTTGTCTGCATTTTCTCATTTATTTTCTACAATGAATATGTACTGCTTGCCTAATATAAAAACAATTGGTAGGAGAGGGGGATTTTTCAATCTGAGAGAGGATTTATTCAAGCTTTTTTCCCACAGAGAAGGGCCCAAGTTAAGTTTGTGTTTACAGAGTTCCTCCCAATGTTGGAAGGGGAAAAAAAACTTCCCCAAATGTCAAAATCCTATTTCTGGATTCTTTTTGCTTCAGTGGTCCTCTGGTGCCAAGCCTTCCTTCTTGCTCATAGCCTGAGCTGAGTCCTCTCAGGTGGCTGGATGCCTTTCCAGCTGGGCAGCACTGAAGGGAGAGTCAGCAAGGCACTTCTGGCTGGGTGATACACTTTCCTCTGGGTTGGAGACCCACCACAACCAGATTCTAATGCAAAGTGACCAGAGGCCACCCAAGGCCAGCTTGGGTATTTTATTTTATTTTATTTTTTTTTATTATTATTTTTTTTTGTGGTAGGCGGGCCTCTCACTGTTGTGGCTTCTCCGGTTGTGGAGCACAGGCTCCGGACGCGCAGGCTCAGCGGCCATGGCTCACGGGCCCAGCCGCTCCGCGGCATGTGGGATCTTCCCAGACCAGGGCACGAACCTGTGTCCCCTGCGTCAGCAGACAGACTCCCAACCACTGCGCCACCAGGGAAGCCCCAGCTTGGGTATTTTAAAAGACTCGGAAAAAATAAAAAAATAAAAATAAAAAATAAAAGACTCGGGTGAAGAGGAAAAATCACTTGTTAGAAAGAAAAAAGAACCCCCAAACTGCCAGTCATTGGGAGGTTCTTGCTGGCATACCCGTCTGGGTCCTCAGGAAAACCAGGAACAGAATTCCTGCCTCATTCTCAGAAATTCTCCAAGGAGATTAGCGTGGGCCCATTGAGAGTCTGAGATGGGTGTGCGGGCCCCCTCCCTGGCTTTTGTTCTCCATGATGGATGCTCCCAGTCTCCGGGTGGCATGGGTTTTATTCCCTCCTTGTGGGATTGGTGAAGGTGCCCTGGCAGGCCCTGACCACAGGCCTCTGAGGTGTCCCCCTGGATCTTGCTCTTCCATCTGCTTGAGGGCCGTGGTGAACTCTGGGACCACTTCCCACTCTTGTCTTGGTTTCTCTTTGTTGCATCCAGCTGGTCTCATCCCTGTGGCAGGATAGGTGTGGGAGGAGGATGAAGACAGTTGGAATTCTTTAGCTGGTGGGTTGCTGGCCTGGAGCAGAGCCCAGATTTCTCATCCGTCCCTACCACAGCCTGCCCTGCCCCTAGTTCATGTTTGAGATGTAAGATTCAGTTCTGACTTGATTGGGAGCCAGCACAATGACTGCTTGCTTCTCTGTAAGGCAACTGGACCTCACTGGAGCCAGACTTAATCTTTATCCACCACCCACTGGCTTTGTGATCCAGGCAGATCACTTAACATCTCTGAGCCTCTGTTTCCTCATCTGTAAAATTTCAGCTTTATTGGGGGTGGAGGTTGTGGGTAGGGTTGGAGAAGACTGAGTGCCCTAACATAGGGAAGTGCTTCGAATAATACCTTGCACACTATAATAATAATTATTATTACTACTGTGATAACTGACATTTATTGAACAATACTTTGTGTCAGGTACTTTTATAAACACTTTGCATATAGAAATTTACTTAATCCTCACAACGGCCTCTGAAGTAGGTACTAGCTAATCCCATTTACAGATGAGAAAATTGAACCATGGAGAAATTGAATAACTTGCCATTAGTAAGTGAATTAGTGAAATAACCAAACTGTGACCAAGAAGTTCTTCTTCTTTTTTTTTTTTAATCGTAAAATACACATAACATAAAATGTACGGTCTTAATGATGTTCAAGTTCACAGTTCAGTGGTGTTCACTACATTCACACTGCTGCACAGCTGATCTACAGAACTCTTTTCATCTTGCAAAACTGAAACTCTATACCCATTAAACAGCAACTCCCCATTTCCCCCAGACCCTGGAAACCACCATTCTACTTTCTGTCCCTATGAATTTGACTATATACCTCATATAGGTAGAATCATTCAGTATTTGTCTTTTTGGGACTGGCTTCGCATAGTGTTCTTAAGGTTTATCTATGTAGTTGCACGTGTCAGAATTTCTTTCCTTTTTGAGGCTGAATAATATTCCATTGCATAACTGACAAAGGATCAATCTCCAAAATTTACAAGCAGCTCATGCAGCTCAATATCAAAAAAACAAACAACCCATTCCAAAAATGGGCAGAAGACCTAAGTAGACATTTCTCCAAAGAAGATACGCAGATTGCCAACAAACACATGAAAGGATGTGCAACATCACTAATCATTAGAGAAATGCAAACCAAAACTACCATGAGGTATCACCTCACACCGGTCAGAATGGCCATCATCAAAAAATCTACAAACAATAAATGCTGGAGAGGATGTGGAGAAAAGGGAACCCTGTCACACTGTTGGTGGGAATGTAAATTGATACAGCCACTATGGAGAACGGTATAGAGGTTCCTTAAAAAACTAAAAATAGAACTACCATACGACCCAGCAATCCCCCTACTGGGCATATACCCTGAGAAAACCATAATTCAAAAAGAGTCATGTACCACAATGTTCATTGCAGCTCTCTTTACAATACCCAGGACATGGAAGCAACCTAAGTGTCCATCAACAGTTGAATGGATAAAGAAGTTGTGGCACATATATACAATGGAATATTACCCAGCCATAAAAAGAAACGAAATTGTGTCTCTTGTAGAGACGTGCATGCACCTAGAGACTGTCATACAGAGTGAAGTAAGTTTAGAAAGAGAAAAACTAATACCGTACGCTAACATATATATATGGAATCTAAAAAAAAAGAAAATGGTTCTAAAGAACCCAGGGGCAGGGCAGGAATAAAGATGCAGACATAGAGAATGGACTTGAGGACACGGGGAGGGAGAAGTGTAAGCTGGAACGAAGTGAGAGAGTGGCATGGACATATATGCACTACCAAATGTAAAATAGATAGCTAGTGGGAAGCAGCCACATAGCACAGGGAGATTAGCTCCGTGCTGTGACCACCTAGAGGGGTGGGATAGGGAGGGTGGGAGGGAGACGCAAGAGGGAGGGGATATGGGGATATATGTATATGTATAGGTGGTTCACTTTGTTATACAGCAGAAACCAGCACACCATTGTAAAGCAATTATACTCCAATAAAGATGTAAATAAATAGATAAATAAAAATATGCCTATAAAAAAGTATTCCATTGCATATATATACCACATTTTGCTTATCCATTCATCTGTCCCTGGACATTTGGCTATTGTGAATAATGCTGTTGTGAACATAGATATATATGTTTGAGTTCCTGCTTTCAATTCTTTTGGACATACACCCAGAAGTGGAATTGCTGGGTAATATGGTAAGTCTATTTCTGATTTATTGAGGAACCACCATACTGTTTTCCATAGTAGTTGTACAATTTTATGTTCCCACCAGTAGTGCACAAGGATTCCAATATTTCCACATCCTCCCCAACACATGCTAGTTCTTGTTTTTTTCATAGTAGGCATCCTAGTGGGTGTGAGGTGGTATCTCATTGTGGTTTTGATGTGCACTTCCCACATGTTAGAGACGTGAGCTTCTTTTCACATGCTCATCGGCCATTTGTGTATCTTTGGAGAAATGTCTATCAAGTTCTTTGCCCATTTTTTAATCACATTTTTTGTCATTGTTAAGTTATAGGAGTTTTTAATATATTCTGGATATTAACCCCTTATCAGATACCTGATTTACAAATATTTTCTTCCATTCTCTGGGATGCCACTTTGTTGATTCTGTCCTTTGATGCACAGAAGTATTAAATTTGATGTAGTTCAATTTATCTATTTTTTTTTTTTAACTTTTGTTGCCTTCGCTTTTGGTGCCTTAGCAAAACAAGGAATTCTTTTGGGTGATCTATAGTTGAGGCAAGATGAGGGAAGAAGCAAATTCTACCCATTCTGTTTGGAAAAGTAAGGCGTGAAGACAGAAGCCAGCACCCTGCGTGGTGTTGAGTGGTGCGGAGGGACATAATAACAACAAAAAAAGTAGGAAACTGTAACTAAGGGAAGGCAGTTTGGGATTGGTTCCCAGCCCAAAATGGAGAGAAAAAAGAGCCTAAGAATACTGTATAAGCAGACACTATTTGAGGCAGAAAAAAGAAAGGGTCCTCAAGGGCTGAGAGCCAGAAAGTCCAAATAATGAAAAATTAGGAGAAGATGGGGAACTGATGGGCCTTTGACAATCTGAAGCGGGGAAAAGGTGGTGTGCATTAGGGAAGGAATTATTGGGTTGAAATTTGAGCAGGGAAGTTGAAAAATTCTTCTGGCTGGGGAAAAGGGAGATTCTACTGACTGGGGGGAAATGGATTTTACAACAGTAGAGGAGAAAAAGCAGGACAGAGAGGAAGTGAGGCTGCTAATTAAGAGGGAGGGAGGGCTTTACAGAGACCCAAGGAAATGACTGCAGAGCTAAATTCTTAGTCCCTTTCAGCCTTCCCTGTAAGGGGTTCCAGTAACAATGAGTTGGGCACAGCTAGAGTAGGCGAGGGAACAGGAGGCATGGGAGCGCTAAAGAGCGTGCAGAGAAATATCTGAAGCCCATGCACACCCTTTGGTTTCTGTTATTTATTTTAAAAAAGGCAAGAACTGTACCGCGGCAGGAAAAACCCTGGCCACGCTTGCTGCCACAGACCCCTGAAAGGTGGGGGAAGCCTTCAGGGTCTGAGGCAAGCAAACTTCAAACAGCAGCAGCCTGGCCAGGAGACAACTCCACAAGCCGGGAGACGGTTCAGCTGGAAAGAGCACTGTGCTGGGAGTTGAGAGGCCTGGTGCAGCCCAGCTTGGCCGAGAATTCACTCTGCTTCGTTGATGCCTCACATCTTCGTCTAGAAAACAAAGGCCACGGCTGGCTGATCGTAGTTTCAGAGAGGCAAAGAGTCTTATTCAGATGATCTCAAGCGAAGGGGGTTTAGTTTAAGGATGTACGTGGACAAGAAGTCTGAAAAAATAGACAAGGCAGACCAGAGGCTGAGCAGACATCACAGGAGAGCTGGACCTTAAGGAGGAGGAGCACCTTAAGGTGCTTAAGGAGGACCTTAAGGAGGAGGACCTTAGGTGCTCAGAACCTAAGGCAGCAGGAGAGGCCTCACTGGTAGAAGTTTCTGGACTGTCAGTCTAGTGTCCTGCCACTAACATGACTCTGTTCTGTTCTCTTGCTATCGGATGGCTTCCTGACCCTCCTCTCTGGATCTTTTCTCTCCATCTTTGCTTCTGCTTGAAGTAAGGATTGTTCTGTGGGTTCTGATCCTGAGCCCAAACTTGTTCTTAGTGGATGATGAAGATGATTATAGCAGCTGACGTTTATTGAGTGCCTACTCTGTGCCAGGCACTGTTCTAAGCACATTATAGGTCTTAAATCACTTCATCTTCTTACCAACCTTATGGGGCAAGAACCATCATTATCCCCAGTTGGAAAAAGCTGAGGCCCAGTGAATTAGTTTCCCATGGTCACACAGCTAGTAAGTGTCATAACCAGCGTTCAGGTCCAGGCAGTAAACTCCAGAACCTGCGCTCTGCTTACCACCCCACCGCTCCCAGCAAGGATGGAAGGAGTGAGCTGCTAGAGGTCTTCAATTCCTGTTTCCCTCAATGGTCACCCAAACAGCGGTCAACTGTCTATTCTTATCCACCTGTTTAGGACTTTTTTGGGGGGTATTTTGCAGTCTGTACCAGCTCTGAGGGGTGGTCCTATCCTGAATTTACTGTGTGTTACATCTTGATGGACTCAGGTGTTTCCCGTTATGAATTGCTTGACATGGGATGGTCAGGGAGGTGACTGAGGATCTGATTCACTACAAAGGATGGCACAGACAAAGGTATCCAAGCATGGTAACAGAAGGATTACAAACGTCTCAGCCCTATTAGGAAATCTAGGCAAAGATGTGGGACTAGAATTGAGGATGAGGGTGGTGGTGGTGGCCATTAAGCCACAAGAATGAACTTTCCTAAGGAGAGTGTACAATGTGGTGACTCTGACTACATTTATCAGATTCTTGCTCTGCAAGTCTAAATACCACATGAATCCCAACAATAGATTTTTTTTTTAATTTGCCTTTTTTTTCCTATTTTTGTAATGATTGCAGAATAGTTTTGCTGAAATGGACTTCACGTGGTCTTAGGATATCCACCAGGGCATATCTCACTGCCCACCTCTTAATACCTAACTGCCCAGGCCATGCTTTATAGACAGGCTGGTGACGATTGCAAGGGCAGTTAGAAATCAAGCACTTGTTGGCAATGATCTAGGTGTAGTGCTTTTAGTCAGTTACGTATTTCTGTGGGAAAAAATGGCTTAAGTTCTTCAACTGGAATTGTACAAATGTAGTTTGTACACTCCATTCCTTAATCCACAAAATAAAAGGACAAACCAGAAGGATGCATTCCCAAAGTATTGGGGCTGATCACATCTTTTTCTGATTATGTTCTTTTGGAGTTTAACTATCTAAGCTCTAGAAATATGGGAACAGGTCAGGCCTGGAGTATTCTGCATTGAGTAGTTCAGGATCCATTGATAGAATTCAAAGTCTTACCAGGGGGCTGTGCAAGCCAGATGCTGCTGCTTTAACTTGACTTCTCCCTGCATTTGGAGAGTGCCCCAGCCAGGTAAGGGCTTCCACTCACAATCATCGTCTTCTGTGTATAATGTGAAATATTTTACACTGTGCTCCCATTTAGGATCCTTACACGTCTTTTTAACTTAAAAATTGTTCCATATTTACACTTATATCCGTAGATCTGTTTATGTGATCACTTATAGTTTTTAATAACTTCATGGAATCCTGTTGGATTGCTATACTGAATTTACTTAATGTTCCCCTGAATTGGACATTTAAACCGATTCGATTTTGGTTTTTATTAATATGCTGTTAGAAACTTTGTTCGCGTTGTTTACTTTCTTCCTTTCTGTCTCTCTTTTCCTTTTGAGTATTTCCTTGGGAGTGTAGTCCCAAAGAAGAATTAAGGATCAGAGGTTTTATAGCTTTTGTTCCATAGCGTCAGACAGCCTGCAGAAACACTGGAGTCATTCACAGTGCCCCCAGCGATGGTTGAGCACACTTGTTCCCGACAGCTCTGCCAGTATTGTTCTATCATTGTCTCTTATGCTGTTTTTAAGTAGGTATACGGTTATTTTGATTCATATTTCTTAAATTATTAATGAGGTGGAACATTTTCCCATGGGTTAGTTTATCAGGTACATTTCCAGGGAACAGAATGCGTGTATAAAGTGGCTGGCGCAGGTTACCGCTTAATAATGTTCTTTCTCTCTCCCTCTTTTCCCTTTCCCTCATTAGTCATTGGTCAAATAGGGTGTCATTACTGATGACAGTATGTTTATATCACAATATAAGATTTCATTCCTATTTTGGATCGTAAATACTTATCCATTATATCTATCATAATTTAAAACTTTCTTTTGCTCCTTTTATATTTGTTTTGTTAGTTTTTATTAAGGAGACTTTATTTTTTTAATTGAAGTATAGTTGATTTACAATGTTGTGTTAATTACCACTGCACAGCAAAGTGTTTCTCTTATATATATACATTCTTTCTTAATATTCTTTTCTATTATGGTTTTCATAGGATATTGAATATAGTTCTCTGTGCTGTACAGTAGGACCTTGTTGTTTATCCATTCTATATATAACAGCTTACATCTGCTAACCCCAACCTCCCACTCCATCCTTCTCCCAACCCCCTCCCCCTTGGCAACCACCAGTCTGTTCTCTATGTCTGTGATTCTGTTTCTGTTTCATAGATAGGTTCATTTGTGTCATATTTTAGGTTCCACATATAAATGGTATCATATGGCATTTGTATTTCTCATTCTTACTTCACTTAGTGTGATAATCCCTAGTTGAATCCATGTTGCTGCAAATGGCATTATTTTGTTATTTTTTATGGCTGAGCAGTATTCCACTGTATATATGTACCACATCTTCTTTATCCATTCATCTGTCAATGGACATTTAGGTTGTTTCCATGTCTTGGCTATTGTGAATAGTGCTGCTCTGAACATAGGGATGCATGTATCTTCTTTAATTATAGTTTTATCCAGATATATGCCCAGGATTGGGATTACTGGATCATATGGTGATTCTGTTTTCAGTTCCCTGAGGAACCTCCATACTGTTTTCCACAGTGGCTGCACCAACTTACATTCCCACCAACAGTGTAGGAGGGTTCCCTTTTCTCCACACCCTCTCCAGCATTTATTGTTTGTAGATTTTTTGATGATGGCTATTCTGACTGGTGTGAGGTGGTACCTCATTGTAGTTTTGATTTGCATTTCTCTAATTATTAGTGATGTTGAGAATCCTTTTGTGTGCCTATTGGCCATCTATATGTCTTCTTTGGAGAAATGTCTAGGTCTTCTGCCCATTTTTTTGATTGAGTTGTTTGTTTTTTTTGTTGTTGAGTTGTATGAGCTGTTTGTATATTTTGGAAATTAAGCCCTTGTCGGTCGCATCATTTGCAAATATTTTCTGCCACTCTGTAAGTTTTCTTTTCATTTTGTTTATGGTTTCCTTTGCTGTGCAAAAGCTTGTTAAGTCTGATTAAATCCCATTTGTTTATTTTTGTTTTTATTTCTATTGCCTTGGGAGACTGACATAAGAAAACATTGGTATGATTTATGTTAGAGAATGTTTTGCCTGTGTTCTCTTCTAGGAATTTTATGGTGTTATGTCTTATGTTCAAGTCTTTAAGCCATTTTGAGTTTATTTTTGTATATGGTGAGAGGGTATGTTCTGACTTCATTGATTTACATGCAGCTGTCCAACTTTCCCAACACCACTTGCTGAAGACTGTCTTTTACCCATTGTATATTCTTGCCTCCTTTGTTGAAGATTAATTGACCATAGGTGTGTGGGTTTACTTCTGGGCTTTCTATTCTGTTCCATTGATCCATATGTCTGTTTTTGTTCCAATACGACACTGTTTTGATTACTGTAGCTTTGTAGTATTGTCTGAAGTCTGGGAGAGTTATGCCTCCTGCTTTGTTCTTTTTCCTCAGGATTGCTTTATTAATTCTGGGTCTTTTATGGTACTGTATAAATTTTAGGATTATTTGTTCTAGTTCTGTGAAAAATTTCATGGGTAATTTGATAGGGATTGCATTAAATCTGTAGATTGCTTTGGGTAGTATGGCCATTTTAACAATGTTGATTCTTCCAATCCAAGAGCATGGGATATCTTTCCATTTCCTTAATTTCCTTTATTAATGTTTTATAGTTCTCAGAATACAAGTCTTTCACCTCCTTTGTCAGGTTTATTCCTATGCATTTTATTTTGGGGGGTGTGATTTTAAAAGGTATTGTTTTTTTTTACGTTCCCTTTCTGATACTTCATTGTTGGTGTAAAGAAATGCAACCAACTTCTGTATGTTAATCTTGTATCCTGCTACTTTGCTGAATCCGTTTATCAGTTCTAGTAGTTTTGTGTGGAGATTTTAGGATTTTCTGTATATAGTATCATATCATTGCATATAATGACAATTTTACCTCTTCCCTTTCAATTTGGATATATTTTATTTCTTTTTCTTGTCTAATTGCTGTGGCTAGGACTTCCAATACTGTGTTGAATAGAAAAGGTGAGAGTGGGCGTCCTTGTCTTGTTCCAGATTTTAGTGGGAAGGCTTTCAGCTTTTCCCCATTGAGTACTATATTAGCTGTGGGTTTGTCATAAATAGCTTTTATTATCTTGAGTTATGTTCCCTTTATACCCACTTTGGTAAGAGTTTTTATCATGAATAAAATGGATGTTGAATTTTGTCACATGCTTTTTCTGCATCTATTGAGATGATCCCTGTGGTTTTTGTCTTTTCTTTTGTTTATGTGGTGTATCACATTGACTGATTTGTATATGTTGAACCATCCATGTGAACTTGGGATGAATCCCACTTAGTTGTGGTGTATGATCTTTTTTATGTGTTGTTGGATTCAGTCTGCTAATATTTTGTTGAGAATTTTTGGGAGACTTTAAATAGACTTCAAAATATTTGAATCTACCTCCCTCCTGCCTTATAATACTATCTAGTCTGTCAATAGTCATGAAGTCATCTCTCAGCTATAGCTGGGATAAATACCCTTTTTTTAAAATGACCAATTTGGAAAGTATTGTCATGTTTGGTAAGTTATGGATATAATCTACTTTCCTTCTTATTGATACTATTGATACCAGATTGTTCCACCAGCATTTATTAAATGGTGATTCTGTCATCCATTTATTGTGATTCTTAGTTGTTTGTTTGTTTGCTGTATCCTAAGAACTTATATGTGCTTAAATTCATCTCTGGAATCACTATTTTATTGGAGTCTTTGTCCTGGCTTTGATCCAACAAAATTCAGTTTTGTTGAAGATCACTTTATAATACATACTTAAATTTGATTATTACATCCTCCAATCTTCTTTGGTATTATTGTGTATTTAGTTTTCCTTATTAATTTTGCTAGTGATTAATCACATACTAGAGCAGGCTCGCAGGAATTTAATTGTTCTTATGTTAATCTGTTTTTTGTTTTATAGACTAATGTTAGTGATATTACTCTAAATTTTCTAAATCAGGAGCAATGGCTGTAACTTTGTTTATTTAGGTATTTCTTTATTTTCCTTCCCATTATGGTTTTATCATTTTTACTTCACCACATATCTTATTCATCTAGATTTGTAGGTTCTCAAGTATTTTATTTTTTTTTCAGTATTGGGGATAGTAGCATTTTTCACTGCCTTTTCTAGCTCTACATCATTGGTGTGCATTGGATTGTTCTTGCATTTTCTATTTACACTATTGTATCATCTGCAAAAAAGTGGTATTTCTATTTCTGCCTTTCCTATACTTATTCTCTATTTCTTGTTCATCTTGTCCTGCAATCTTTTTTACTATGACCTCCAGTAGAGGTGCTGAGAGGAGCATCTTAGACCTCTGCCTGTGTTTGCAAAGTAAAGTCCCCAGGACTGTGCTATCCACTACAGTTAGCAGCTACTAGCCACTGGTGGATATTTAAATTCAAATAAACTAAAAATTAAGTAAAATTTAAAAATCGGTTTTTCAGTCACATTAGCCACATTTAAGTATGCGATATGGCACATGTGACAAGTTACTGCTATACCGGACAGTGCAGGAATAAAGGTTTCCATCATTGCAGAAAATGTGAATGGACAGCTGTCATCTAGGATCTCCACACTAAAAATAATATTGAAGGGGCTTCCCTGGTGGCGCAGTGGTTGAGAATCCACCTGCCGACGCAGGGGACGCGGGTTCGTGCCCCGGTCCGGGAAGATCCCACATGGCCACGGAGTGGCTGGGTCCGTGAGCCATGGCCGCTGAGCCTGTGCTCCGCAACGGGAGAGGCCACAACAGTGAGAGGCCCGCGTACCACACACACACACACAAAAAATAATAATAATATTGAAACTCTGATTTAAATCTCCAATCGTTTTTATCTCAAGGAATACACCCCCTCTTCCTATTTCAAAGGGTTCTTATAAAGAGCTAATGTTGAATGTTAATGATGGTCTGCTCAGCATCCACCAAAATGATTCTTAGATTTAAAAATAATGTTTTTTCTATCAAAGTGTTGAACCATCCTAATAATTTCCCCATGTAGTGCTAATTCTAACTTCGTAGGATAGCTCATATTGTTTGTTTTTGAAACGTTTCCCCTTTCTGTCTGTAGGATATTATTTGTGATTTATTAAACTACATTCTTGAGTAAGACAGTCCTGTAATTCCAAAACACCCCCGCTGCCCACAGTGTCATCCTCATTAGTGTTCAATCAAGATCTTATTTCCTTCCTAATATGAGTTCTATAACATATCTTGTCTATATTTTAAAACAGTTTATGTAACTGGTATGTGAAAATTTAGTGACGTTCTCCTGAGAATCCATCAGGGGCTTCTTTTAGAAATGTATGGTGGGAACAAAATCTTCCTCACAGTTCCTCTGATATGAGTCTCTTCATGTTTGTCATTTTTTATTCAACATAATTAGTTCAGCAAGCACCACTGAATCTAAACTTCTGGTAAAACACTAGGCAAAGTGCTGGATGACAACATGAATGTGACATTGGCAATCAAAAAGAAGGAGGATTTTCACGTTCCCTCTTCTTGGATTCTTCAAGGCTTCCCCCTACCTTTCAACCCCCCTGCCCCACTGGACTTCCCAACATGCGTCACCAGGTCAGTCTTCTCATCTCCCCACCCCCATCCTTGACCTCATTACCTCTTCCCAGCTCCAAGTTTCTTGCGCAGAGAATGCCCTTTTCCTCTTCACCTCTCATTCACCCTGAGGACCCACCCAAAGTTCCTGTCTTTGCGATTTTCCCTGAGTGATTTCCCTCTGCTCTCATCTTAATGTATTCCTTGAGTGTGTCATTCTTTTTGGCAAATAACTATTCACATCCTTGTCATATTATCTAATTATCTTCTGTGTCATTATGTACATGTCATATGTCTAATATCCCTGTAGGGGTGGGCGTGGAGGGAGATTTCAGGTCTTCTATTTCTTTTGTTTAGCGAACAGAGTCCAGGATATAGAGCTGAGTATGTGGCAGGTATTAAGAGATACTTGTTGAATAAGTATTTTCATAAATTAAGGAATCTCACTTCATTACCAGGCAAAAACAGTAAAATCTGTGGCCAAGGGCAGGTTTTATTAGCTTTAGTAAACTAGTATAACCTATTAGGAGAAAAAGGCAAAGGAAATTCCATAAAGGACCGTACTCATCTTCCAAGTTTGTTAATTCAGCCACTGTTTCCCCTTCACTCAACAGATAACTCTTGAGTACCTCCTATGTGCTAGGTGTGGGAGATACAGTGTTGAACAAAATCAACATGGTCCCTGGCTTCATGGTATTCACAGTCTAGCAGGAGAGATTGGTATTAAACAAGGAAACCAACAAATACATAATTCCAAATTGTACTAAGTGCTATAAAGGAAAGAGAAGGTTATGGACAGTTAATGTTAGCCTGGGTGGTCGATCAGGGCCTCGGTCAGGTTAGGAAGTGACATTTAAGCTGAGAGCTGAAGGACTGTTCATTAGCCAAGTGAAGCCAAGTAAAGAAGCTAGACAGAGGGAACAGCATGTTCAAAGGCTCTGAAGCATGAAAGAGCTTAGTGGGTTTGAGACACAGTCAAAGGTCAGTGTGTGACTGGAGCATGGTGAATAAAGGGGAAATTGACATGGTTGAGGCAGATCCAGATGCCAAAGTACTTGGGTTTTAGGCCATCTGGATGTACACGTTAGAGATTTTTCTAAGCCAATGTATGTGCCCACTACTGCTCCAAGCAATATACATATATATTATCTTATTTAATACTGAGAACATCCATATTATGTCGGTACTTGTATTATGCCCATTTTCCAATGGAGGAAAACAAAGCTCAGAGGTGTGAAGCAACTAGCCTAGGGGTCACACAGAATGTTGGTGAAGGGGTCAATATATAACCAGGTTGTCTTGAGCCTCCAGAGCCCGAGTTCTGACCGCTGGGTGATGGAGTTGCGCGGTGTAGGAGCAGGCAGATAAATTAGGGGGCTCCTTCAGCAGTCCAGGTGAGAGGCCAGAGCTTGGACCAGGGGATGCTGTGTAATTGGGGGAGAAATCAGTATTTTGGAGTCAGGGCAAGAGGAGAGAAAGGGAAATATGATATAAGGGAATAAATATATATGCTTTACTTAGACTTTTTAAAAAAGGCTTTGAAATCTCATTTTAAAGAATTTAGAATTTAGAAAAGAAACTAACCAGCAAAAGCATAGCATGAAAATTAGGATCAGAAATGCAGTACAAATCAGACTAATAAAGTAAGATTTTTTGGTTTTTTTTAAACTGGTACAGTAGAAAAGAAGAAAATAAGTGAAAAAGGAAATATAATTATTATAAAAGAAATGGGCCATTTGTATGGAATATCATTTATAACTCCTTGCTAAATTAGCTAACCAAGCTGAAAAGATAACTTAAGTCGAGTGAGATAATGAAATTGGTCAACACTTTATTGTCATGAGATCTGATATGAGATCTATGCCCTCCGTGGGGCCCATTCTTTTTCTTTTTCCCCCTCTTCTCTCCCTGTCTGTTGAAGTCTGACCAGTCTTCACGATCCTGTTCAAATCCCTTCCTAAAATAGAAAAATGAAACCATCAACGTGTATACATGATTATTTTAGCCCAAATCAGCAATTACCATCAGTGGAGACAGCCTTGCCGTAGTACAAGCAAAGGTTACGTTATGTTCAGCCTTTTCTGTTGAAGAGAGCAAAGATGGGTTTCATCTGCTTTAGAAATGCTTTCTACCACAACAGACATATTTTTTAAAAAAGCAAGTTCTGTACCATAAAAATTATCTAGAAACGTTTATCATATGGATTACCGAGTGGGCTGAATAAAATTAGAAGGAAGCATCTAAGGGCGAATTTAGGTTATAAATGTTTAGGTAAAAACGTCAAGTTATAGCTGCTGTGCTGCTCACTTTTATTCTCTTGAGAAAAGGTGAATGACAATGGTGAGAAGTAAATTACCATCAGGTTCTCCAACTGAGATGTGAGGAAACCTGTTTCCAGTTTCCAGCGAGCAGGACTGTGTCTATCTAGGTGTGTGCCCAGAAGCTCCTCTACTGACAGAGCAGGAGAGGGAGGACGAACCCCTGGGAGTGGCTGCCAGGTCCCACCTCATGTTCGTCTACTCCAAAGCTTCCTCCTCCTGGGGGAAGTCTCCCCAGCTGTGGAAAACTTCACACCTGGGACGGGGCTCACTACCAGCCTATGGGACCTCCCTCAGAGAGCCAGCAGCTCTTCTCCATGGACCAATTGCTCTCTATGAGGGGGGGTTGGGAAACTTGCAGAACAATGGTGGAAGAAGAATAGAGAAGTTGGTCAAAAATGGAGTCTCAAGCCGCGTGCATTAGGCATTGCCAGATTACGATGTCTGCATCACAATCGAAAGCAGTTTCGCTTTCATATATCAAGTTCAGGCCACTCGAGTTTCCTTTTCCATATAGAGTCCCTCATGTGAAAGGAAGGAAGGAAAGTAAGGTAAGCAGAGGGAAGAAGAGAAGCAGCAGAGAGGATGGATAACTAGATGCTAACACTAGGCCGTTCAGTTATTCATTCATGCACTCTTGCATGCATTTGACATTACTAAGCCAGGGCAGATTGGGCTCCTGAGATGACCAAGGTACCATCTTGAGGTATCTCCTTTGGATGGTCAGCCACATGTTCACAGATACTGGTATGTCTAGATGTTATATGCAAAGTCCCTGGCATAGCATCTGGCACATATTTGGTACTTGGCAAACCCCGACTGTCATCACATCACCATCACTATCATCGTTACAAAGCTGTGAGATCCTCGAGGACAAGACAGGTTGTTCTTAAATCTTGGAACTTCTGGGTTGGCAAAGTGTCTAGTGCAGACATCAGACTCCGTGAATATTACATTGACCTATTGACCAACTGAATGAAGACATTTTTGAGCACCTACTCCACGCTGCCACCTTTAAAAGGCATGGAGAAAGCTTCTGAGACTGACCTTTGTCCTAAAACGAGATGGGGCATAAATTTAAAATGCTGTAAATTGAAAAGTCAATATACGGGTAGCATTTGCTAAGTGCCAAGTGAACAGAAACAGAAGGAGCTTCAGGAATTTGGGGGAGGACTAAATTCTGTGGATTGGTAGGGAGAGTGTGACATGTCTTAATCCAGAATTTAATCAAGTTCAGAGTCTTGTTTTTTTATTTTTTTTAATTTGGTTGCACCGTGTCTTAGTTGCGGCAGGTGGGCTCCTTAGTTATGGCTTGCCAGCTCCTTAGTTGTGGCATGCAAATTCTTAGTTGTGGCATGCATGTGGGATCTAGTTCCCTGACCAGGGAGCTAGAAACCTGGGCCCCCTGCATTGGGAGCTCAGAGTCTTAACCACTGTGCCACCAGGGAAGTCCCAGGTTCAGAGTCTTAAAAGAAGCGCTGACCCTTTAACTCTTTGGCAGTGGGAATGGGGAAGAAAAAACTCTCCCCCAAGGCAGGAGATTACAGACCCTCTCATTCTGTTGTGTGCTGGTAAATATTCAACAACCAGTTCTCCAGAAAAAAAAAAAGTATGTGTATGAATGCATAAGTACATATAAGTCTTATTGATATGAAGGATCTGTAGCGCACAATTCATAAGTAATAATAAAATGTCTAATCCTCTTTCTTGTAAATTGCACGAGCCAGTTGATCCTCACTGAACGTTTTTGTTGATTTTTGTGTCGTGTTATCCATAGCTGACCTATGGTCGCAGTTCAACCATGATTTGACTAGTGGAATTTCATCCCAGTCCACTAACTCCCAATTCATTTACTGTCATTAAATCTGATATGTGATCTGCTAAACTATTTCTCACTCTTGCGCAGTGGTTCGGCTTACGATTTTTCAACTTTACAATGGTGAGAAAACTATGTACATTCAATAGAAGCTGTACTTAGATTTTTGAATTTTGATCTTTCCCCGGGCTGGCGATGGGCGGTATGATACTCTCTTGTGATGCTGGGCAGCGGCAGCAGACACAGCTCCCAGTCAGCCACGCCACTATGAAGATAAACAACCGATACCCTTACAACCATTCTGTACTCATACAACCAGTCTGTTTTTCACTTTCAATACAATCAATTACATGAGACATCCCACATTTCATTATAAAGTAGGCTTTGTGTGAGATGAGTTTGCCCAACTGTAGGTTGATGTAAGTGTTCTGAGCATGTGTAAGGTAGGCTAGGCTAAGCTACGATGTCTGGCAGCTTAAGTGTATTAAATGCATTTTCGACATCCGCTATTTTAGACTTAACAGTGGGTTTATCGGGATGTAACTTCATCGAAAGTCAAGGATGATCTGTGTTATATTCATTCAACTGAAACCTCTTTCAGCTTAAGCATTACATTTATCAGAGCTTACTCATTCACCACCAAGCTCAACACCTTCTTTGCCGAATCAGATAATCGTTTTCAAATACTGGGAGCGTATTTTCCTCCTTTTTTTTTTTTTTTTTAATACTATTCACAGTGTAATGACTACAGACATGACTCACTTTTTTTTTTCTTGGATTGAAAAGATTTATTTTGTATTCTTCAAGCCTCAGCGAACACTAACTTGCAGTTATTCACAGTCTAGTTACCCAATTCTGGGCTGTCTGAGCTCCATGATTCTGTTTTCCTCTTCACAGGCTCAATTTTGGGTGGAGCGTTTTCTTGTTGTTGTTTTTTGAAACATCTTTATTGGAGCATAATTGCTTCACAGTGGTGTGTTAGTTTCTGCTTTATAACAAAGTGAGTCAACCATACATGTATCCCCATACCTCCTCCCTCTTGCGTCTCCCTCCCACGCTCCCTATCCCACCCCTCTAGGTGGACATGACTCACTTTTAAGTTTAATCTGCATTATTGACATTTCTTCCATCACTTCCTTAACTCTAGATAATCAACAGAGCAAGAAACCAAGCTCTGACTTGCAGTGTTTGCTATTTATATACTTGTGTGTATAAATACCACCCCTGTCGTGGCCAATTTTGTGATATCCTTGAACGTGGACTTGGGAAGAGATACACGATTTAACACATCATTATGTAGTATTTCTACCACATAGATCTTATAAATGTACAAAATCCCAAGAGCATAGATAACAAAATAAGTGATGAGTTTTGAGTATTTATTACCCTTGTTTTTCAGCATAATTTATTTAATTAGAAGTGTATGATTTAAATTTTAATAATGGCTGTTTTTAACAACCGGCTCCATGAGTTCCTGAAAACATAATACCTGAGAGCGGGTTGGAGCTGCTCCAACACCCCAACTGACCCCACTCCTGATGAGCGGGGAGGTCTCCTCTCTGGGGAGGAACTCTGTACTTCTCTTTGCCTTCCCCCTCCCAGACATACAGGTCGTAGTTGCTCATGCTGCCTCTAGCAGGAAAACTCACACAGAGGCTCATTTCTTTCCAGAACTTGATACCAGGCGTGCTGTGGAGGGTTTGACGTGGATCTTGCCCAAGCCCATTACTCACCCTGATCCTGACGTTTGATGCAGTCCCTAACAACTTCACAGTGCACACTTGTTTCCGTGATCTCTTTCTTTAAAGATAAACGTGAGGGAGAAGGATCTCAGAGGATGGTGATAAACAGAGCAGTGGGGCAAGCCGTCCAGTTAGTTGCCCTGCGGTGTTCACAGCCCCCTCCTGTCCTGCTTCCCGAAAGAGACCCAAACCTGCCTGATGGGTTAGGGAAGTTTTCTACCTTTTTTTCTGCCACAAGAACAAAAAGACACGATTCCTAACATTAAAGGCACAAATTTTTATCAGCAAAGCAAACTTTTATTGAGAAATTTGACCAAAACAGGCTCCCCTGGCTCTACCCTTGGCCATATTTTCCTTTCTTAAGCAATATCCCTTTCACACAGATGTGAAAAAACTGCCAAGTGGGGTGTGGGAATAACCTGCCCGCCCCTCTCCCCAGGCTGACTCATGGCAATTTATTTTTGCATTGGTTGGTAAATAGCTGCTCCCCCATTTCCACCAGTACCCCCACCCTCCGAGGGCAAGCTTGCCCCTCCCTCGGCCCGGCCAGCCCCTCCCACAGTCCAAAACCAGCAGGCACCCCTACATCTTCCCACACTGACCGGACAGTGCCCGGATGTTGCCCATTGTTCAGTATTTTGACCATCAGCCGTCCTGCATCCTCTCGATCCCAGGTTTTGAGGCACAAAACACCCTGTGTGCTCAGCCCTCACCTCCAGATCCAAGCCAAAAGGCTCAGGCCTGTCTCGTGGCTGTGCCATCCCATCGTGGTTGTAATAGAGAGCTTAGCAGCTAAGCATCAGGAAAGGGTCTTCAGAGTCCAGGCCCCTTCTCTGATGTGTCTGCCCTGCCTGTCCCATCCTTGGCTGGTTCCCAAGTGGCTTCACTCATTTATCCCCAACATCTTAGCTCCTTTAAAGCCCTCTGAGCTCTCAGCTGCCTGACAGCCCCACCCCCATTCCACGCTAGAGCCTTACCATCTACTATTAGACCTTCCAAATGCAGACCCTCTGCCCAATGGGCTGGGCTTTATCAGCTTGTGTCCAGAGGACCCTGAGGCTGATGCCACCTGGAGCCTTATCTCACTCTCCACCGACTTCCCTGCCTCTTGTTACTCTCCTTGTGCCGTCAACACTTAGTCACAGTGCCTCACTTGCCCTTGGGGACTTTTTCCTCATCTTCTGCCATGGGTCCAAACCTGAGCACTAATCCGAACCCAGCAGCTGTGGGAAATTCCCAGCTTTCCCTGTTCTGACCACAGCTCTGGTCTTCATAGAGATAAACGTTCTAAGTTACATTGGGGTCTCCTGTCCATTTGACCAAAACCAAAAAAGAGATGGAACCTACTTCTCCAGAGGGAAAGGGCTTTTCAAAAGGAGCTGTAATGCGATTGATGTCCAGTCATAGAATCATAGTAAAGTCATTTTTTCAATTAACATGAACTTTTTCCTACTATGCTTTGAATTGTGAAATTACTACTACGATTGAGGAATGATTAAATCATGGGGTTTTTTTTTTCTCATTTTCTTTCTTTCCTGTTGCTTGAAAAACATTGTTCACAGATGTTTAAGAACATATATTAAAAGTGAATTCCAGTAAAAGCCTATTAATTACATTATTCAGCCTGGTTCAGTAACTCTTTCAAAATAACATGCGTGTTTAGGACAGGAGTGTTTTCCAGTTGTCATTTCATGAGATAAATGTGTTGGGAAATGAAGAGAGTATAAATAGATGTGAAAGTCACTTTATCTAATTGAAGATGAATGCTGAGCTTGGGGAGCTGTAGCAGAATTGAGTCCTGGTTCAAACTTGCCTTGAAAGAGATTTATGATCATGGGATATGAAGCTTCATCTCCCAGGGGCTCTCCTGGTGACCATTAACTCCTTCAACTCAGTACTCCTTCAACTCAGTACTCCTTCAACTCAGTACTCCGTCTTTGTGCAACCCGCGGAGGCAACTCGCAGGAGGATGTGGGGAGAAGGAAGGATGCAGCAGTTTGTCTGTCAGGTCAACAGAGCTAAATAACAACAACAGCAAAGCCACTGCTTCATCTGGGCCTGTGGAATTTAAAGTGCCTTGACAGACTGAGAGCCACATTCTCTCATGTGTGTAGGATGCCAAGTGGCCTTCCCTTGGGTTTTGATGTCTTCTGTTTATGTCATCGAGATTTTCCAGAATGCTTTTAAAAGGGGGAATTAGTAGTAGCTCTAGCACTGTTGGTTTTAGACATTATTGTTGAAGCCTGGCAGAGCCACAGTATTTGAGCTCATTTTCTGCCTTGACCTCGGAAAACCTTTTTCCAGAAAACTGACTGCTTAGGTCTAATCTGTGGTTACACACAAAGGAGATCTTGGCTAGAAATGAGGGTTCTGTTGTGGCCTTGATATTGGAAGATGCTTCCCTGATGGAATACTGCAGTACCACATGGTTTAAAATATTAAAAGGTGTATTAACTTGAATTGTTTTGATGGTTCCAATACCCTTAGAGGTTGCTGGGGGAAAGCTAGAGTTCTTAATGACTGACTGGAAGAATAAAATGCACTTGAACCTCTAGGTCAAATGCTGAATTCCTCCTGCAGGTGGAAATGCTGCACCTTACAGGGAAGGCCAACTCTCATTTTTACAGTGGCCTTACCCATTTGAAACTTTCCCGGAATCCCTTATCATCAGCTCCCCACCCAAAGGATGAAAAACACCATCTGAAAAACACCATTTTCCCATCTCTTATTGGAGTTTGCAACTTTCTTGACTAACAGATGGCCAGAAAATGTGTAAGCCCAAATAAAAGCAAAGCACGGTCTTCATTGTGTCTTCACGAGTGTCAGTTGCTTTTTCAAATTAAAATTATGTAAATGATCCCTTGGCTTGAAGCAGATCAGCTATGAAGGAAACAACTCCAGCACTTGAGTATTTTAGTTTGGGTTGTGCATAGGGCGCTTTTTTTTTTTTTTTGCTTTGCTTTTCTTTTTTTTAAGCTTTTAATGTTTCCTTTTAAAGAGAAAGAAGAGAAGAGTCATTTGGTAGAAGCATTTTGCAAGTTGCTCATTCACAAAACTCGCCGAGTTTCACCAGCAGCCAGCCTAGAATATTAGGGCTGGCAGAGACCTTAGAGGTCCTTGTTTTAATGAACTTGAGGAGGGAGGGAAAGATTCTGGAGTAAAAGACCAAAGGAGGGCCCGGCCTCTCTGGGTTTGGCATCTTTCTTACCTCAAGGAGTTAAAAGTCTGGGGCTGAGCGTGATCAACCAGATGGTCTTTAACAGCAACATGGTTCATATTGTTTAGATTATCCTCTTGCAAGTACCGTGCCCCGTTTACCTTTTATGGAATAAAGTGTGGAAAATTGACCACAGATGTAAGTAACCAAGAATGACGGGGAAGCTGTTGTTACCAGGCCTCCTCTTTTCTCTCCAACACGCCTGATCCCGAAGATAAAAATAAAGAGAGAAATGGGAGGCAGGCAGAGCCGTAACTTGCCTTACCTCGTGGCTCGGGTCTGAGCCACCGTGAGCCCTTTGCCGGACATTTCCATAAATCCACGGTTGGCCTCGAGACTCCTGTGCAGGCTACGCTCACACTCTGAGTTTCCAAGTGCCCTCCAGTTAAAATATCATACCACATAAGCAGTTTTTCCATCCTGTTTGGAAAGGCGGGGGGTGGGGGGCAAGTCTAACATACTGACGGGGAGCAGTTTTGGAGCCCTCGGTTCCCCAAAGGAGAGCAATGAGTGGCATTTTGCAGCCTTCTGCGCGGGTCAATTCTGCATTCCCATTGCTTTGATTGCTATCTCGGCTGCAAGCTGGGCCCAATTAATTAGAACTAGGCCCTCATTATTCCTGAGAATGTATTTCTGAGCCTGACAGAAGAGTTGACTACCCAGAACGGGCCCAGCTAGGAAGGAGCTTGTTGAGACAGGCCTGTGCTTTCCTTTACGGCATGCTTTTTAGGATTAGACAGGCATTTATGCCTTTTTAAACCCTCAGAGGGATATTCTCCCACCAAAGTCATAAACTAGGTTTTATGAAGTCCCTTTGTTTTCTCCGTCTTCCTCCGTCCGGCACTCCATTGCCAAGGCCACGCTGGCTTTCACCTCTCATCCTTCTCTGTGCCACTCGCTGCCTTTGCCTGTGGCTGTGACCATCATCGGGTGATGGGACTTCTGCTTGCAGGTCAGCTCGAGGCAGGGAGGGCCAAGAGGGTCCCCGCACTCGGGGCACCGCCGTCTGCTCCGGGCCTCTGTAAAATGATTGCCGATCCTCGGAGCAGAAGACTGGGTTGCCCTCCCTTTACGAGGGGCCAACACGAGGTGGGCCCCAATCCTCTGCTCACTTGTATTCTCTGTCTTCTCATTCCCATCCATTTCAGCTCCACTCACTCCTTCCACCAGGCTCTCTGTCTGGAGCCCTGGCTCTGCAGTCAGGAAACTCCCCAACATCAGACATCTTGAACCCGTTCCTCATGCACTTTCCCAGAAACCCGGGCCTGTCTCTGGGACACGGCTTTCTTCCCACGCTTCCCTGGTTTTCCGTGCACACTTGTAGCTCACTGTCCTCTGTGACTCCTTTGAAACCTCGCCTCCTTTTAGGCTGATCAGCCCACTCCCATCTGTTACGAGCCCCTGGAAGCTTCTTGCTCACCGAGGACTTTAGCTCTTGGGGTTGTCACACACGCCCCTCCTCCCCATGAACGCAGCAGCCTCCTTACTGACCTGGCCACCAGCCGTGTACCTCCTCTGTCCTCTCTGCGTCCACAGCTGCTCCATCCACTCCACCACGTGATTTCGCTCCCACGTCTGGACTCCCGAACGCTTGCCCTCTGAGCGTCCCCTCCCTGCCCACAACCTTCCACGTCACCATCTCTTAATTCCCAGGAAGACGTGCTCGCCAGCCTCTAGCTCCTGACCCTCTATTCTCCCAGACCCTCAGTCCTCCACACCCCAGCCCGGTCAATTGTGGATTATTTCAGCCACATTCTCCAGCATCCTCAGTTTTCCCCACCTCCACCCCAACTCCTTTTGTTTTTTCACTGTCCCAGCTGTGCAATCCCCAGCCTGAATCCACTCCCAAGGCCTTTTTTGCTGAGCCTGCCACAGGCCTGCTAAGAGCTGCTGGAGATAATCACATAATCTGCGTAAATGACTTGGGACAAACCCCTGACTCTAACATTACCCCAGCCCTCAGTGCCACCCCAATCCTTTCTCCTCAGTCAGCTCCTTTTTCCCCCTTATTCAGCAAATGTCTTGAAAATCCATCTACAGCACTGTGTTTTCGCAGTTTCTAATCATGTATCAAACTGCAGTCTGGCTTCTGCTCCCATTGAAATCGTTCCAGCAAAGGTTACCCGTGACCTCCCAACTTCCAAATTTTCTCTCTTCATTTCACATGATCTCTCTTCAGCTGTCAGCCTCTTGGAGTACTCCCCTTCCTTGTCTGTGACAGGCATCTCTCAGGGTTCCCCCTTCTCCTAACACTTCATCCGTTTTCCCCACGGACTATCCCTTTTCCTTGGTTCTTAAAACTTATTATTCCCTGAGTTCCCATCCTCTGCCCCCTCTCTCCTCACTTCTAGCCATGACCCTGATCCCACAACATAGGAAAAAACAAACAGGGTTGATCTTATCAAAGGCCACTTCTGAAAACATCCTTCCCATTCGACTCGGATGGGAAGGGAAACACGCTAGGTGACCGGTGGTGCTTAACGGTCGGTCTGCTTCTAAGATGACGGCATGGGTCTCAGGGCTGAAAAGTGTTCGTTTTGGTGGCAATAGCAAGTGCTGGTGCCTGTGGGCTCTGGATGGGCAAAGCCCCATGGCATCCGTGTAGGGTTTGCACTACCATGTTGGGTGTGAAATTCTCATAGGCCATCAGGGACGATGAATGGGCAGTTCTTAGAACTCGGAGAAGAGCTGCCATTTAAAAGCTGGCGTGTACAGTGGAAATGGTACTAGGTTTAGAGTTAGACATTATATTTCAAAACCTTTTTTCCTCTTACCAGTTATGTGACCTTGGGCAACTGAGTTCTCTCCTGGCTGTATCTCAGTGTTTTCATTTGCAAAATAGATGACATTATCTTCTACCCAGGATTAGGGGTAAAGCACATCTTAGGAAGATGTTATGATTTGCTAGCCTTAATTTAGTAGGATGATTGAACTGATATAGTGGTGTTCTCTTAGGTCACCATTAAGCTGACAGCTCACCCCAAATTACTGAATAATCCTCCTTTTTGGCGCTAGCATCAAGAGTCGAGGAGAGAGTGAGCAGAACTGGTCCCTTTTCTCAGACCGGTTGAAACCACGCACCGTGCCGTTAGAGCCATTTCAGTCAT
Source organism: Stenella coeruleoalba (assembly GCF_951394435.1). Lineage (NCBI taxonomy): Eukaryota > Metazoa > Chordata > Mammalia > Artiodactyla > Delphinidae > Stenella > Stenella coeruleoalba. The sequence goes on along the minus strand of NC_137154.1, from coordinate 43,059,721 downwards.
AATATCTGATCCAGGTTTCATTGAGGTTGGGGAGCAGGAGTTCTGGAGATAGAGAGATCAGTGTGGGATGGAGTAGATGGGACAAGTGGCCTGGGAGAACCTTCGGCTGCCTGGAATAGAATGTCCTGTTAGTATAAAGCAAGTAATGTGTGATAGTCATAGGCTTCTGTTAAAGTTAGGTGAGGGAATTAAAATTGATGCCAAAGGCCCCAGGGAGTCACTAAATATTTTTGAGTGAGAACATGCAAACTATGTTTTAGGAAGATGAGTTTAGCTTCCTCATGTATAAGACATTTTTGATTGGGGGGGTGGGGCCAGGGAGGACATTAGACAGATGGTTTCAGAGCCAGACCCTGATCTGAGGAAGTACAGGCTTAGGTTGGGAAGGAAAGGATGGGAGTGCAAACTATTTCAAAAAAAAACTATGGAAAGCATTAGTGACAGTTTTCATATTGGTGATTCCAGTGTGTGTTTTCCAACACTGTCAAGCAATAATCCAATTCTCAGTGGCCACTGACCAGATGGATGTCCTACAATTCAACTCTATTCTAATACTGTCTACCTGGAGGTAGCCTCACAGGTTAAGGTCTCAGTTTTACAAGGCTGTCCCCCCTCCCCCACCCTCACTTTAGATGCCAATTTCAAGTCCAGGTTGTTACCTGTGTCTCTGACCCACTATACACTGAAGGCTCCCACAAACCCCTCCTCAGGTTCAAGTAATTTGCTAGAGTGACTCACAGTACTCAGGAAAACGGTTTGCTTACTAGATTACCCATTTATGAAGGGTACAGCCCGGGGACAGCCAGATGGAAGAGATGCTTAGGGCAAGGCGTGTGAGAAGGGGTGCAGAGCGTCCACACCCTCACTGGGTGTTCCACTCTCCCAGTACCTGCACATGTTTACAGAATGGAAGCTCTCTGAACCCCATCCTTTTTCAGGTTTTTATGGAGGCTTCATTACATAAGCTTGATTGATTAAATCACTGGCCATTGGTGATTGAACTTAATCCCCAGCCCCTCTCCCCTCCCATGAGGTCAGGGGGTGAGGATAAATTCCAACCCTCTAATCTAGTAGTAGGTTCCCCTGACAACCAGCCCCTATCCTCATTAACATAAACTCACCCCATTAGCATAAATTCAGGTGTGATCGAAAGAGGCTTGTTATGATATAAAACCTGTATTGCTTTTATCAGTTAGGAAGTTCCAAGGGTTTTCAGAGCTCTGTACCAGAAGTGGGGATGAAGACCAAATATATATTTCCTTTTGTAAATCATAGTATCACAGAGATGGAAGTACAAAATGACTTAAAAGTAACTTCAGCTTTTCCAAAACTCCTATAGGGGGTATTATGAAAATGAAGGAGAAACTTTTGTATATGGTAAAATATACATAACAGAAATTTTAGCCATTTTCACCATTTTTAAAGTGCACAGTTCAGTGGCATTAAGAACATTCACACTGTTGTGCTCCCATCACCACAAGAGGAGAAACTTTTACAGCAATTTGATATCCGTGCACCATCTGAGCATGTGATCACTGTGCTTGCATTTTGTATGTTCTGTTATTTCAACATTTTCTAGTCATTTATTTTATCATATATTGCAGAGTATCAGCCTGCAATGATTTGAAAATTAAAAAAAAAAGAAACTGGTGCTTTTCTTCAGATTGCTTGAGAAACACTCTCCTAAAGGAATGATAAATGTGCTTGTGGGTGGGGGGTGGGGGGGATAAACTGGGATTGACATATGCACACTACGATATATAGAATAGATAACTAATAAGGACCTACTGTAGAGCATAGGAAACTCAGTACTCTGTAATGACCTATATGGGAATAGAATCTAGAAAAGAGTGGATATCTGTACATGTATAACTGATTCACTTTGCTGTACAGCAGAAACTAACACAACATTGTAAATCAACTATACTCCATAAAAATTAATTTAAAAAAAAAAGGTATAGAGTCCTTGGGAAGGAGGAGGTGAGCTATTGGAAGCTCTGCCCTCCTCTGCCGGGCAAGGTCCTATTCATTCTCGAAGCTCAACTCCTGGGTCCCTTCGTCTGAGAAACCTTCTCTTCTCAGCCTCCCCACAAACTCCCAGAGCTCACCAGAGGTTAATCAGCCTGCACGTTGCTGCTGTCCCGTGGACTGGCCGTCGTGTCACTGTGTAGACTGGCCATCTTGGTGGTCATCCTGCTAGAATATGAGCTCTGCACGGAGACCGTGGCCCTTTCATCTCTATGTCCACATTGCCCTGCACACAGTAGGTGCTCAGTGAAGGTTTGTTCACCAGAATTAAATTAAATTGAATTTAGAGAGCAGACCTGGAGGGTGGATATAGAGAGGATGACATGGGGGGTGAAAAAGAAGAGCATCAAGGCCATGCTTGGTACCAAGTCTCCTTTGAGAAGGAGGAGGCCGTTCATCTGAAGAAGACGTGTGGTGAAGACACCGAAGCTGAAGCACAGAAATGGAGTTGGGCAGCCTGTGTGGGGAATGTGCTGGGGAGGCAGAGAGGAAGAGGAAAAGACGGCAGCGCACTTCTTCCCATTCACGCTTTGACCTTGTACTTCTGCTGAAGCATTCATCACAGTTTCATCAATATCCAATCATCAGATATACTTCAACCCTTGTCACTCATTTATTCATTTATTCAACAAACACCCACCAGGGGCCTACTTTGTGTCCAGCTTTGTGCTACAAACTTTGCTTAATAACCCTAACCCCTGAACACTCTTTCAAGGTAGATATTATTGTCTCCATGTCACAGGAGAAGCTCAGGAGGTTGAGTTATTTGCCCAAATCAAGGCAGCTAATCAGTGGCAGATCAGATTTTGAACCCAGGGCTTTAATCCCTCCTGCCTTGCATAAGGTCATGAGGCTGGTGCCCAATAAGTGTTTGTTGGATCAATTCCAGAAAACTTTGGACCAACATGGGAAGAAAGAGGAAAGAAGAGGCAGTTCAGGGTTAGGGATTGGCTCATCCGGTTTAGGGGAAGATTGAGAAAGAATGGGGTGAGGGTAGGCACCATGGAGCCTAGAATGACTGACGACCCAGGAAAAGAGAGGCTGTAAGTAAGAGTGTGTTTAGGATGGAGAGTGGACAGGTTTGGGGATGCGGCAGAGGAGACTCTGCTAGTGCTGACCCTGGGGCACTTAATGAACGGTAACCCTTCTGGAGCCCCTCTCCTGATTTCTGACCTGAAGGTGTCCTCATGCCCTCTTCTCTCTCAAGACATGAGGATGAATGGGGTATGCGACCATTTCTTGGCCAATGATTCTGCTGATTCTCCTCCAAAACCACATGGCGTGAGTGGAAGGAGGTCCAGCTGTCTCTGTAGGGAGGAGCCTTTGGTACAGACCCTCACTGAGTTTACCAATGACCCATTCCTGCCTACGGACTTTACTCTTCTGATTTAGTCCTCAGGCTTCTCCTCTAAGAGGTGGTAGAAACGTGATTGAATTAACCAACTTTGGTTCTTGCTCTAATGGGGACACGAAGTAGGTGTCTAGTCTAACTCACCCATCCCCCTTCTTTGGAAATGACAGCACCAGAGGCCCAGCTGAAGGGACAGGCCTGTGAGGCCATATTTTAGACCTTGTTTGGATCTCTGACCTAAGACCAGCCAATCCATGTCAGTGCTTTGCAGTCAACTCTAAAGGTTTTCTGAAGTCCATACCGTGGCCCGTCCTCTCTACTTGTGTTGGCCTAGGCTACAACTCCCACCTCATTTCCTGGCATCCTCCCCTTGCTTTCTCTGTTCCAGCTCTACTGACTTCCTTGTCCCCTTTACAGGACAAGTAAATTTCCATCCCAAAGCCTTTTAATTTTCTGTTTCCTCTTCCTGAATGTTCCTCCCGCCATGTGTTTGTATATCCGGCTCCTTCACGGTCACTCAAATCTCTGTTAAAATGCTCCCCTCCCGCCCAGGGCCATGACCACCGATTTAAAAATAGCACTTCCTGTTTCCCTTTATCCCATTGCCCTGCTCTGTGCTCCCTTACAACCTATCTTTGCTGCCCTAACATATATGCTTGCCTTTTCCTTGTCTCTCCCCTTCATAGAACTTAAACCTCCTTGAGCAGGAGTTTGTCTTGTTCATTGCTGTGTCCTCGCAGCACCTAGAAACCTAGAACAATTCTTAACAATTGCATGTGCTCAATTAATATTTGCCAGATGAATGAAAGTGACGAGCTTCTCTCTCAGGATCTGAACTAAGGACACAGTGACTTTCTTGGTTGGAGAGAGGTTCTGGCCCCATGGGTCGGTCAGGCTTGGGCTGACAGCCATGCTCGTCCCATGTAAGCCTGGGAAGTTGGTCAAGCTCAAAAGAGAAGCTAGGGAGAGAGAGAGTCCAGGTGTCAGAGAAGGTTTCACTGCCTGGGGGATTCTCTTTCCCACTGTGGCCTGACTGTATTTGTATTGGGGTTTGTGTTTGTTTCGTCCAATGGACTTGTCTGGGTATCTGTATTAGTTTTCTCTGACTGCATAATGAATTATCAAAAAGTTAGCAGCTTAAAGCAGCCCCCATTTATTATCTCACAGTTCTATAGGTCAGAAGTCTGGGTGGGCTGGCTTCTTTGCTCAGGGTCTCAGACTGAAATCAAGGAATTGGCAGGACTGGCCCCTTATCTGGAGGCCCGGGGAAGATTTCACTTCCAAGCTCATTCAGCTTGTTGGCAATCTTCAATTCCTTGCGGTTGTAGGACTGAGTTACTGAGTTGTATTTCCTTGCTGGCTTTTGGCAGGGACTGCTCTTAGCTCCCAGAAGCTACTCCCAGTTCCTTGCCATGTGGCCTTTCCATGTCAGCAACAGAGAGCCCCCCACAAGCTCTCTGAATTCCTCTTCTGCTACCAGCAGGAGAAAACCCTGCTTTTAAAGCACTCATGTGATTAGGCGAGGCTCACCCAGATAATCTATTGTTTAAGTCACAATCAACTAACCAGTACCCTTAATTACATCTGCAAAATCCCTTTTGCCTCGTAACCTGAGATTATCAGGACATGATATCTCATCCTATTCACAGTCCTAGCTTCAGGACAGAAAATCTTGAGGGCCCATTTTAGGATTCCGACTACCACAGTATTTATTTTATTAATTTCCTTTAATTCGTTAGCTTGAGGGAATGGTGGAAGAGGGGTCTGTTTCTTGCAGCTAAAGAGCAATGGCCATAATCCAAATGGCCTAGGCTTTTGCGGGCAAGGGGATGGTTTGCAGTTATAAACTTTGTCTTCTTAACCTCTGCTAAATTGTGGTTCTTTATTTTTCCTCTGGAATAGAGTTCAGTGTAGAGATGTGAAAGATTAGACCATCTGCCATACTTCAGATGCCAAAAGTAATGAAAATAGCCCCTTGCCTCTAAACTCTCGGGTAGAAAACTTTTTTTTTTTAATGCCTTTCCTTGAGGATCGCTCTCTAAGTGAGATCATTGGTGATCCTGAGCTTTTTCCCATGACTTAATTGATGAGGAGAGGACCGTCCAGCTATAGCTTACAGAATACATTGGGGGTAATTGGCTTAAAGCCTACAGGCTCTTGTTGAAATGAGTGGTTTTGGTTAAAGCACACCATGAAGCCGAGAAGTATTATGTACGTATATTTTCTTTTTTTAAATAAATCTATTTATTTATTTTTGGCTGTGTTGGGTCTTCGTTGCTGAGCACAGGCTTTCTCTAGTTGCGGCGAGTGGGGGCTACTCTTTGTTGCAGTGCGTGGGCTTCTCATTGCGGTGGCCACAACTCTTTGTTGCGGAGCACGGGCTCTAGGCACGCGGGCTTCAGTAGTTGTGGCACGCAGGCTCAGTAGTTGTGGCTCACGGACTCTAGAGTGGAGGCTCAGTAGTTGTGGTGCATGGGCTTAGTTGCTCCGCAGCGTGTGGAATCTTCCTGGACCAGTGATCGAACCTGTGCCCCCTGCATTGGCAGGCGGATTCTTAACCACTGCACCACCAGGGAAGTCCTGTACGTATATTTTCGTCTTGAGGTATTATCAAGGAATTCCACAGAGAAGGGAATAAACTATGGTTTGGTAATAAAAAAATTTTTTTAAGAAAAATGCAAGATGTAAACTCTGTTTCCTGCAAATGTAAATCAGAGCAAGTTTTATAGCCTTTCGTGACTCAGAGAGAGGTCACTGACCAAATCTGCTGAGGGAGGCAGGCTAAAACAAAAACGGCTACATTTTTATGACTTTTTTTTCTCCCTGCCGCTGTTAGCTCTTCATTTGCCCAATGTAACACAATTTTCCAGGAAATCGGAGGTATGGAATTGCTATCCAGTTCACTGCCTGGCTTCAAAAAAATGTATCGTCAGAGCTGAGTGTCAAGACGTAGTAAATTGGGGGGATTTGAGGGAGAAAGCATACTTTGTGGCAAATTGCTGGCAGGTTGAACAATCGTGAGATTATAGAATCAGAGAGGCTCAGAGTCAGAAGAATCCTCACCCCTCGTAGCCTAGTCCAAGCCTTCTTTGATGCATGGACCAACTCAGCAGCGTGGAGACAGGAGGTCATCAGCTCTGCTGGATCCTACTGACGTGGGTCAGTAGAAAGAGGAGTCATAGCAAGGAGTGAGAAGAGGAAAGAAGGCAGCAGCTATGAATGAAGATAAGGAATCCTAGATCTTGGGTAGTGCCTGGTGCTGCTGGGGGACCTGGTACTTTTGAGCCTCAGTGTCGATTAGAGATCGTGATGCCTAGTTAGCAGGATTGTTACAGAATCAAATAAGATGCACGTGTCAGCTTTGTAAAGCATTAAGCAAATGTAAGTAATTGTATGATAGGAGCACTATTAACAGGAAGACATTGAGGTTCCCACCTAGGATGGTGGATGACCTAAAAAAGAGGAACGCGGAGCCCAAGACAGGTACAGGAAATGCAGGGAGAGACATTGTGTTTTCAAGGCCAATAAATCTAACTCTAGGAGCTTGAAGCTGCTTTAAAAAGGGAGGAAGGGACAACCGTTGTGCAGGACAGAAGCCTCAGGCCCTAGACAGAAACCCAGGTCGAGCTCTCGGGAGTGCATCCTAAGAGCAGAGCTCTAACAAGCTACCCACCAGGCTCCCTGAGAAACCAGATGGCAAGCTTGAGTCTGAGAACCTGAGGGGACAAGAGCCTGCCCCAAAGCTTCATGAGGTAGAAGGCAGAGGGCTGCCACAGCCCCTGAATGAAATAAAGGCAGTTTCCATAGCCATTGGGAAATTATCCAGGTGTTTTGTGATTCTTGTGGACTTATCTTCTTAAAAGCATCCATCACAAACTGTTTTTTCTCTTGGGTGACGCTTTTCCCCTGCAGATGTAGGATTCAAAGATAGAAAGCTGAACTCTTGGCTTTTGGCAATAACAGGGTCAAGTATATTCATTCATTTCTTTATTCAACGAGCATCTGTGATGCCTGCTCTTGTTCAACCCTGTTCCAGACCTGGGGAATCAGAGATGCAGCCTAGTGGGTATCAGATAGGAGCACATAGGTACTTGGATGGAAGCAGGTGTGGCATAATTTTTGATTCCCCTCCCCGTGCCCTCAGCCAACAGTGATTTCATATAGGGACCATTGCTGCTGATTTCTGTCCCTGAGACCTTGCTTCCGGACTTTCTTCCCCTCCTCTACCTTCAAGCTCTAGCTTGAGCCCTGCTTCTCCTCCAAAGCACTGCCAGATCTTCTCCAGCAGGTGGATCACCACTTGCTTGTTGTCTGTGCCCCGAGTTTCCTGTCATGTGATCTCACTCCTGCTTGCCTCCTCCTTTCAGCGTGGTTTGATAGTCCTGAGCCTGGCTTGGCGGGGGCTTCTTGAAGCCCCCTCCACCCCCACGCCGAGCCTAGAGGTCGTCACTTACGGCACTGTGTGTTTTGAATTTCCTGCCCCCGACTTCTCTCTGCTCATAGTTTCCCCACAGAGTGGGGGCATGTCGGTGTTGCCCCCAAGTGGTATGTACTTGGCAGAAGTGGAATTCACATTGTCAATGGGAACAGCTGTGGGTGAGGCGTGGAGTCATAGCAGGGTCCTCCAGACAGCACCATGAGCCACAGTTCAAGGGCCAAGAAGAGACAGGCCCCCACTAACAAAGGTGTGGGGGACCAGGAACGGGCAGCTCAGATGATTATCACCCTGTGCTTGCAATGACTCAACCGATTTTTATGTATAATGGCTCTGGCCCATGTGTCTTAAAGGTATTTTACAGTCTCTGGCTTTCTGGTTGAAGAAAGAAGCCACTGGCTGTTGCCACCTAGGTGAACCTTGAGGCATTCTGACCGCTAGCCCTGGCCTGGGGGAAGAGAAAGCAGCTGGGATGAGGTAGAACCAGGACAGGAAGTTCAGGATTTCAAGATCATGTGAGTGACTGGAGTAGTGCCTGGTGGCCTGTCTAGGATGGAGCAGTCCTGCAGTGTGAGTGGAGGTGAGAGGTCCTGTCCTCCAAGGAAGGGACTGGCAGAGTGGTCAAATAGGCTGTGGGCTAGGGGAGGGGCGTGCTTCAAGAAGGGAGCTAAACATTGTGGTGGTTTAACTTAGTGATGGGGTCTGGGGAAAACTTATTGCAGTTGCATGTACTTATTCACCGAGGCCCCCTGGATACTCAGTGTCTCAGTTAAGATCCCTGCACACTCAAATTGTGTAACTCAAGTACAGTTTAATAAAGCGTTTATCTAAAAGAAGTGAGCTAAGTATACTCCCTCCTGGGGCTAGTAATCATAGGGAGCTGTTACCACTCCTGGGCCTGAGTGATTACCGAATTTCAGAGATAGAAAAAATGGTGCGAGGAGGGCCACCCAACAGACAGGCGATGGCGACGCCACCGCAAGGGAATTAGGAAATAAATAACCCCAGCTCCCCTCTCTCTCCTGGCATTCCTGGGCCACTTCCCATTGGTCTAACTTAAGCTGAAGGCAGAAGGCAGAAGACAGGTGTGCCCACTAATGCAGCCATTCCTGGGCAGGGAGAGGGTGGGGAACAATGGATCTGGAGGGGCCAACAGTAAGCTTTTGCCGCATAACCAATTCTGGATCCTTCCTTCTGAGGGGAGTGGCACTACCAATATCCTATCTGCCCTAGTAAAGCGAGGCTCAGGATTCAGGTGAGGTGAGCCTCAGGCTAAAAATCTCTGTTGTTTAGAGTTGACAGGAGCTGAGAAAAGAGGGTCTGGCACTGTACCTTTAAAATAACAGCTTGCTCCATACATACGGGGGCCATATGTCCTCAATTTTCCAAGACAGTCTCAATTTCAAATATTCTGTCCCATTTTGCCCAAAAGAATACTGGCACTTGTCAGATCGCATGTTCCAATTTTTGATTCAGAAAATATGGTCACTGTATCCCTATACCACAACAAATGCCAGATGGTTTAAAGAGCTAATTTTTTTAATGGTATACTTATCCCAATTGTTGAGAAAAGACAATTTTCTGACTATTGAAGCCATTGAAGAAATTATCAGTGACAAGTTTGAGGGCTCCAATTACATTTTTAAAAAATCGCCTTTTTTTCTTTTTTTGTACAAAGAAAATCAACAAAACTAAAAGGTAAAAAGAGAAGCAACAGATTGGGGAAGTAGTCACGATAAACATAACAGCTAAAACTTACCATCCAGACACTTTGGGGAGTTTTATATAAATCTTCAAGGGCACAATCAAGACTTCATTGGACAGATGGTCAAAGGATACGAGGAGATGATTCACACAAGAGAAACATTCACTGTAAACACATCCCAGGGAGGTAATTTAACATATTCAAGTTAAAACAACTACGAGTTACCATATCACACCTATTTACATGATCAAAAATAAATAAAAGCTATAAAATGTAACATGAACAGGGCTTTGTGGGAACATATTCTTTGCAGAAGGCATTAAAAATTATCTCTTTTTTTCTCTTCCTAGAGAACAGTATGGTGCTATGTAAAATAGATCACAAAAGCAACCCTTGACTCTGACGCAACAATTCCACCTTTGGAAATACATCCCAAGGAAATAACATTAGAAAAAAAAAAGTATACTATATATATATACCCTTGAACAACATGGGTGTGAACTGCATGGGTTCACTCATATCCAGATTTTTTTCAATAAATATGTACTGCAGAACTACACTGCAGTAGGTAGAATCCACAGATGCAAAAGTACAAATACCAAGGGCTGACTGGAAAGTTATATTCAATTTTTGACTAAGTGGAGGGTGGATACCTCTAATTGCCATGGTGTTCAAGGGTCAACTGTATATCTACACACACACACATACATACACGTATATAGTTTTACCTACACGGAGACAACCCAATTCACCAACAATTGTGTGATGATTTAACTATAATAGTCTAGGATAAATAAGTATTATACTATTAAAATACCAAATATGTTCATTTTGTAAACATGAGGGAAGATATATTTAAAAATGATAAGCTTCAAAGAAGTACAGTGAAACTGGCAGTAATGATGTAGCCATGTGAAAGCTAGTTTTGTCCAATTGTAAGGATCAGCTAGGAATCTAAAATGGGCAGTTCATCAGTTTTCTAAGGTAAAAGTGTATTCTGTGGTTTCTGGCTCATTGTTCATTATTGCTGGTTTTAGACATTCTGAATGTAGCCCGGTGTACCATAAAAATAATGAGAAAAGTAAGAACACGGTCTGACTCCTATAGGTTGTAGATTAAGTGTCGGGGGTGATGCTGGCTGCTTCTTTGAATGGATCTCTGTACAGAAGGGGTAGCTGCTTCCTATCTAGCATTGTATTCCTCGGCTGTGGAACCCTCTGCTCTCTGTCTCTTTTCTCTCCCTCCTGAATATGACCCATGAATACCCACACACCTGGTTCTGACAGGTGATGAGATTCCTTCTATGTGGTACTCAAATCCTCAAACATAACTATTTAAACTCAACCATGAAGTCACTTCAGGTTTATCTATATAAAGATCAATCTAGTTACTACCCCCCACTGCAGGAAAAAAAAGCAAGTCAATCTCTAGTGTATGTTTTTGTGGTATTTTTAAAGCCTTAAATGCTAATCTGTTAAAAAAAATAAGGGAGCGGGTAGAGACACAGATGTAGAGAATAAACGTATGGACACCAAGGGGGGAAAGTGGCATGGGGGTGTGGGTGGGATGAACTGGGAAATTGGGATTGACATATATACACTAATATGTATAAAATGGATAACTAATAAGGACCTGCTGTATAAAAAAGAAATAAAATAAAATTTTTTTTAAAAAGGGGAGGGGCTTCCCTGGTGGCGCAGTGGTTGCGAGTCCGCCTGCCGATGCAGGGCACACGGGTTCGTGCCCCGGTCCGGGAAGATCCCACATGCCGTGGAGCGGCTCGTCCCGTGAGCCATGGCCGCTGAGCCTGCGCGTCCGGAGCCTGTGCTCCGCAACGGGAGAGGCCACAACAGCGAGAGGCCTGCGTACCGCAAAAAAAAAAAAAAAAAAAGGGGGGAGCAGGGTGGGGAGTTCATTATGCAAATGTGACACTTACAAATGCCAATCCCCATGTTCCTCCTATAAACCTGCAGCCAGTGTGTAGCCGACTCCTCGATCTCTGGGAACAGGGAGAGAGGGACCAAGGCACACTGCTGAACCCTGAGCCCTGTAGGTGGTGTCCCAGTCTGCTTTGGTGACTTGACTTCCTCTGGGAAACCCAGGTCCCACTGGCACCTTGCTCGATAAGACAGTGGCTCCCATAAATGTGTAATAAGTTCTTGTACGCAGACCCCTTGAGAGTGTTCATGGAAATTCCACATTTCATTTTCTGTGTAACCTCGAGGAAAGCACTTGAAACCTGAATTCTCATAGCAGAAAAAACCTGAGAGAGGAGGCCGAGGACAGTTTGTGTGAGTGCTGTGAGTTCAAGTTACCCATCAAAAAGACCACTCCTGGGGCTTCCCTGGTGGCGCAGTGGTTGAGAGTCTGCCTGCCGATGCAGGGGACATGGGTTCGTGCCCCGGTCCGGGAAGATCCCACATGCTGTGGAGCGGCTGGGCCCGTGAGCCATGGCCACTGAGCCTGCGCGTCCGGAGCCTGTGCTCTGCAGCGGGAGAGGCCACTACAGTGAGAGGCCCGCGTACCACACACACACAAAAAAGACCACTCCTGGTTTTCAAGGAATGAGCATAAGTTTTGAAGTCAGCTGGACCACTGTTCTGATCCTAACTGATGCCTTGTTGCCTCTCTTCCTGATACAGAAACTGTTAATGATGGTATCTACCTCTTGCAGTGGCTGTGAGTTAAAATTAAATAATCTTGTAAAGCATGTAAATGAATGTATGGTACAAAATAAACCTTCCATAAGCATTAGTTCTCTTCCCCTTCTCTCACCCGATAGGGCATCCTGCATACAGGAGGTACTTGGTTTATCGTGTATATACATTGTAATTGAGTCACATGTACAGAGCGACAGCCTGATTCACTTACCACACAACAGAGATAACCAAACACAGAGAATGTGCTCTCCCTTGGTCATATTGGGGCATGGCCAGGTACCAAAAAGGCAGGAGGAAGGCAGAAAGGGATGGGACTTGGATCTGACTCTTCCTCGGGGAAAGGATTGCACTCAGATTACTGGTCCACATGCTAGCAGTGAAGATGCAGTCTGTCCAGCATGGGATACAGTAATCTCTGATCACCGTCCCCCAAAACCAACAGCAACAAAGAAGTGCCCAAAATGAAGTAGTACGATGTCCCAATGGGTAGACGGAGCACAGCAACAGGAACTTGGGGGAAACGACGCTCAGATGTGTAGAAAAGCAGATGGTAGGCTTGGGACACTTTTAGCCCCAGACACTAGGTAGGGGTACTTGGGCAGGGCTCTGGGATGGGGTGCCAGGCAGATTCTTGGACAGGGTTTCATCAACAGGGACCAAAGCAGAAGGTCAATAATAAGAACTTTGCTAAGGGTCTAGATAACGAACTCCATCCGGTACTGGAATGAAGCACTGTCTGGGGTCAGATGATGATGCTCTTGAGCCCAGGACAGTCTCAGGTCAAGGTGGAATCCTAGAAACTGGGGCAGGACTGAGTTACAGATGAGGGTCAGTTGATCTGAGTCATGGGGATGGGATGGGATGCAGCAGCTGGGAGCCAGTGTGGGCCAAACACTGTTCTTCTTGAAAGCGGACTCACTTGCTGCCACTTGGTTAAACTTTGGGCTCATCTCCGCAGATGTCAGTGGACATTGCTCCCGAGTTCTCTGGGGGTGACCTAGAAGGTTCCCTTTCCCTGTTCCTTTCCCTTTTTTTCTCTCCCCAGCTTATCTAACTCCATGTGGGTAACATTTAGCCAAGAAGCTCTATCAGGATTTTGGTGAAAGGAGGGAACTGTAGGTAATGGAAAGTTATCCTCGGTGTATTATAGTTGCTTTAATTTGGGTTTAGTCATGATGTTTAATTCGTTTTGAAATCTGAAATCTCGCTAAAGCAAATTTTATGTTTAGCAGAAGGGACACAGATTCAAGATGGCCATGAGGCGCCATTTACAGCCCCCTCTTGGAAGCAGCCCTCCCTGACTTTCTGTTGAAAGGCTCCCTCGTGGACTTGCCCTCGCTCTTTTCCTCATGACCACAGATGCTAGCTCTGCATTGTCTCCCTTCCTCTTGGTGCATTATACTTTCCAGCTAGACCAGTGGGTTTTTTTATGGGCCGATTTTTCCTGCCAGGGGACATTAGGCAATGTCTGGAGACATTTTTGGTTGTCAGGACTGGGGGCGGGGGCGGGGGCGGATGCTCTTGTCATCCTGGGTAGATTACGGCCAAGATTCTATGGCGCACCCTACAATGCACAGGACAGCCCCGCAACAAAGACTTATCCAGTCTGAAACATCAATAGTGCCTCTGGTGAGAAACCCTGGGCTAGATTGTAAGCATGTTATGAGCTGACGTGGTGTCTTCGATTCTGGCAAAATAATAATCACCACTAGCAGCTAACATTTATCAATTTCTTACTGTGTGCCAGGCATTGTTCCAAACACTTCCTACATATTAGCTCATTTAATCTTTTTTGTTAGGAATTATTGTTATCCCGTTTTACAAATGGGAGACCTGAAACATGAGAAAATTAAGTAACTTACCCAAGATCACACAGCTAGTAGCTGGTGAAGCCACTCACTAGTAGTAAAAATAGTAATCCTAGTAGCAGCAGAATTTTTATTAATTTTTATTGAGCCAAGGGCTTTGTATATTTTATTTCATCTTTGCCAGGACCTCATGGAATAGAAATCTTATAAGATGCATTTCAGATTTGCGGAAACTCTCTCGGTGGAACTTGCCTTGTTTTTATGAATGTGTATGTTTTTAAAATGAGTGTTCATCTCCCCCACTAAACTGTAATCCTAAGAATGCAAGGATCTTACTGCTCCCTTGCTCCCCGGGTGGTTCCACCGTTCAGCTTTAGGTCTGGCAATAGTGCGCACTCCAAAAGAGATTAAGGGACAAGGGAATGAAGTGGCAGAGTGTTCGATGCCCATAGATGGACCTGTTGAGACCTAGCTGTGGCTTGGCAACTGTACCATGTTTTCTCTTCCCTGGAGCTTTCCCGTGATTCTTTCCCTCCACTGGACCTCAAAGCTGCCCTGTGAGAGGATCTGGTCCTTATCACCATATAGAGTCCAAAAAGTATTGGGGATGGGCTGAGAGTATCCACTGTCTGGGCTCTCCTGAGCTTTGTCAAAACAAGCAGGAGCGTCTGATTGTTTATAGGAGCTTAAAAAAAAAAAAAAAATCATGACTGTGTTAAACCCAAGATTTTCAGGCACCTTTGGAAGTTTTTACAACCTGCTCTCAGAGGAGAGATGGGCTTTCTTGTGGCTAGATACTCATGTCCCTACCTAATGAAATTTGATGACACATGACGCTAGGTAGAGATACTTCTTTTTCCTTCTGATATCTGGATATTTTCAGAACTTAGATAATTTTATCCTATTTACATCAAACATGCAGGTAACTCTAGACTTTTATATCTGTATTATTTCTCGGAGGTATAATATGATTATGAATGACAGTAATGGACATTACATGTTTTAATTAAATTTCCTTTGCTGTGAATCCAAACCTTTTAGTCCAGTCCTGCAGTGCTATTTCTGGACTTCTCTTTTACATATTCTGATGCGTTAGGCATCAGGTATGACATAAACTCACTTTTATGAATTCTGCATCCCGTAGATTAAATGAGATAATGTGTGCACGGTTGACTTAATGCCAGCCACGTAACAATTATTAATCAAAAATGTTAGTCAAATTTGCATACTTTGTGCCTTTTGGGTGTTCGCTATTTGAAGAATATGGTGCTTCTTGGATGATAAAGCTGATGTTTATGAAAAGGCTCCGTTTTCAAATGATCATGGGTAGCATAGTAATTACATCCCAGGATTTCTCCTTCTGGGGTTTTTAGGCGGTCAGTTGGACCTTGGAGTATTACCCTTTTCCAAAAGGAAAAAGTACTCCAGATAGCCTCCTGCTACCTCACCCCCAAAACAACAACAACAGCAGGAACTCATTCGTCACCTGGAGCTGCTAGGCTTCTAGAGAGGACTAAAAAGGAGGGTCTGGATCAGCTCCTGGGGCTACCCCACCCCCCCGCTTCATCTGGGTGCACAAAGCATGTTGCCCTGGAAAATGCACCTGTAGTCACTTCCAGGTGTCTGATGCTCCTGGGCTTTCGAGCATCCTTGGACCCCTCTGCAGCCCTGTCTCCCAGCACAATCCACTCCTCGGTCTTTGGGGTCAGATAGAACAGGAAGTAAGAATCTCCCACTTAATTGGCCATGGTCCCTCCTTTCAGCCCAGAGATTTTCCGCAGGACTGACTCTCAGTGAAGCCATCTTTGTCCCCTTGCTAAGTCTCTCCCCACCCCTGGGGCAGGACGATTTGGGCACAGAGTTCTGGATGACTGATCACAGTGGTGGGCATCCCTGCTGATGCCCCACCCTCCGGCATTTTGGGAACCAGTCCTGAGTCTCTCTGTAGTCCACCAGGGCACAGATGAACTGGTCCCAGCCTCTGAGGAGGTGCCAGTGCTGGGTCACCTCCCTGCTTCATTCATGAGTGCAACAGGTGCACAGTACCAGAGCTTCCCCGCCGCTCCCCACCAGGGCTTTGCCTTAAACCAACCAGCCAACAAACCCAGTGGGCCATGGTGACTAATATTCAAATACAAGAACCTTTTCTTCTTGGGCTTAACGGATGCCTAAGCTGATAAGTTCATGCCTGGAAATGTATATGCAGATAACTTCCCATTTTATTACCCAACTGTGGGTTCAGGTTATCTTTCCTGAAAGGATGGGCTCCCTCCCCACAGCTGAGACGAGGCTTCAAGGCACAGCATGGCCCTCAGGCTGTGTCCAGGGCTGCTTGGGGTCAGCTGTACTCACACCTTGCCTCTGCTTAAGGAGATGCTTATGACTTTGAGTCTGTGGCAGAGTAAGAAATTTTCGATCCCCCAGATGAGACTCACTTCTCAGCGGCCCCAGCATCAACCCCTTGAAAACACCCTGCCCATCTCTGCCTGAGGAGTATACCCAGCCTGAACAGAAACAAGCAGCCACTCCAGATTTCCAGTTGCCAAGAGGCAAGCGCTAGAATCCTATTTGCTTTGCAGCAGGTCTGCGAGTCCCATGTGGCATCATATTAAATTATATAGGCAGCCACTTGTTCTCAACTGCTGTGCTGAGCTGAGAGTTGTGTTGAGCAGTCAGCCTTCTCCTCGGGAAATGGTTGAAAAGATCCAATAGCTCCGTAGACCTCCGGACCTCTGAAAATTGGCCTGAAAGCAGAGGGTTGTGGGCCACCACAGGGAGGGCTCAGCTCTGGGCAGAAGATACCATGATTGTGGCTGAAATCCTAGACCATGGGCTGCGGGGCATTTTGCCCTAAAGGTGGGTCAGAGCCTGGACAAAGTTGGACGTGCTGTGGTAGGGGAGGTTCTCTGTTGGGGGTGCCCTGGTCAGTTCCTGGTACATCTCCCGTGTTTGGGCTTCTGAGATGGTAGGTGCCCCTCCTCCTGCCTCTGAAGGTTTTTAGTGTCAACCTGGCCTGCATTAGCCTAGCTCTGTTGTTAGAGATAGCTCTGGAGGGATGGGTGTGTGCGTGTGCGTGTGCGTGTGTGCGTGTGTGTGCGTGTGATGTTTATGGGTGGGGGGGAGGAGATGAGGATGAACACAGAAATAAAGGACTTTCGAAAGAACAGATCGACCTCATTTTACTGCTTGCTGTCCTCTTCTCCTAGGTAAAGGTAAATCTAAGCCTGCATTCTGAAAGTGTAGCAAGAAGCTATTGGCTTCCGTGAGCTATTAACCTGCTGAATGCTTTTCCTGAGACCTAACAGCCAGCTCTGCTCCGTAGCTGGAGCAGAGAGGGTGTTGTAGTTCTCATTAGTGACAGTGATAGGAACTGGACACATTTCTTACTTTAAGAGCTCATAATCAGTAATGCCTAAATGGGCCTTTGCAATTCCCCCCAACAGTTTGGAATAGAGATAAAGGCAAGAACTGAAATGGGTTTGATTGACGTGCATGCGAGTTCGCAGCAAGACTTTCCACTCGGTTTCCACCCAGATTAAACATGGCTTGAAAATTCACGTTTGGGTTTATGTCTGGGCTGAAATGCCACCCCATAGCTTTTGACAGGTTAAAGGTTACATCAATTTGGGCTCTTTGATCCAGCTTCTGAAAAGACCACAACTAATAAAGGAGTAAAAAGGGTGGCTGTGAGCAACTTTTAGTCACGTGGGAGCCTGAGGGATGGCTGTGGTAAGTCAGTTTCCTTGGCTCCCCTGAAGATGTGTAGGGAGGACCTGGCTTCTTCCCGGGGCCCACGGTGCTTGTATCACAGATTCACAGCTGACTGATGAATCAGGGAACCCCAAAGTCACTCATTTGCACACCCTCTGGGAAAGCACTTGTGTTAATGGTCCCAGCCAGCAACTCTGAGGGGAAAGCGGGAGACTGAGGGATCCTGAAGTTTCCGCTGACCCGGGGATGCGCCAGAGCAGAGCTGGTGTTTCCCTTTGATGGGCTGGAGCAGTGGGTGGAGCAGACAAGGGGGGAAGGATGAGATGGAGAGAGAAGGTCCAGGATGACACTGAGAGGCGTTTCGTTGTTGTTTCGCTTACTTGCGTAGACCAATGCAGAGGATTATCTTCCCCTATATTTACTAGATAATTATATATTTTTTTCTTTATATAAATTGCCGTGAAATGTATTTTATTAAATTTCCATAGGGGCTTTGATAGACTGTTATTATGGATTTTTATAATGAAGTCGTTATACATTAAGAATGTTAATTTATGCTTTTGCCATATTAGTTTCGTTTTTTGTTTCCAGGTTGACCTTATTCTTAGTTGCTTGCCCTGATCTGCCTCCTTATTTTATGCAACAAGCCTGTGGTTTCCTTCTACTTCTTAAGTACCATAAAAATAAAAAATAAAAAAAAGGAAAACAAGAACTTCTCACTATAGAAAACTTCTAACATATATAAAAGTAGAAAGAATAGTGTGGTACACACCCATGAACCCATCACCCACTTCAGCAAGGGTTAATCCACAGCTGATCTTGTTTCATGTATACCTCCCATCTGACCCTCAGCCCCTGCCGGAAGATGATCCCAGATATATCATTTCAGTATGTGTATTTCAGTTATCGCTCTTAAGGAGAAGGATTTTAAAGAAACAACGATAATTATATTACATGTAGATAAAAATGCAATAATTCCTTAACATCTTCAGCTATTCAATCTCAAAATTTCTAACATTTCATTTATTATTTTTACAGTTTGTTGGAATCAAGGTCAAAATAAGCCCCATGCATTGCAGTTGATGGATATGATCCCAGATCTCTTTTATTCCTTGAAAAAAATGTGTTGAAGAAACCGATTGAGTTCCCACAGTCTAGATTTTGCTAATTGTATCTTGATGGTGTCAGCTAACATGTTCCTCTGTCCCCTGCATCTCCTGAAAATTGGGAGGTAGATCTAGAACTGATGGTGATATGTCTCTTCGGGGGTGGGGGTGGGGGGAAGGAGAGGCATTACATCTGGTTGTCACTCATTTGTCAGGAACCGTTGGTGATCATACCTAGAAACCTTCATTCGTTAGGGGTTTCCAAATGGTTATGTGCTAATTCATTTATTCCATCATCATTTATTAGCTGAAATGCTTTATAAACATTGCCTCATTAAGTATTTGATCGACACAGGCACAGTTTGATTTAGAAAGATAGGATAAATGTCAGATATTTTCACTTTATTTACCAGTTTTAAAAATGAATGGGTTTCCTCGCATCCTCCAGAGGTGGCTAGAGAGGTGTTTTGTTTTGTTTTTCTGTATCATTATTAACTCATGAATTTCACTATACTTAATGCATTTGAACCCATTGCAATTTTTATCTTTATTGATGCTCAAATGTTTCCGCCTTTGGCCATTGGAAGCCTCTTTGATGTGATCCTAATCTAGTAGAAATTCATACCTAACTGATTTCTAGCAATAAGATGTTCCAGGCTCATCTTATATGTTTCCTGCCTCGGTGCTAGAATCGGCCGTTTCTCCAAGGCACCCTGATTCATTTTATAGGTAATGGTATTATTATCTACAGGCCACAATCCAGGTGCTTTAGGTGTTGAACACCATTTTTTTTCCACCTCTGAAAATCCATCCAAACCACAGTCACCACTAACCAGCAACACCACCACTCATTAAAGCCACGACGGCTGTCACCCGCTCTGCCATCTCCATCCGGCCTTCACCTTGCCTCCAGGCCACCTCCCAGGCTCTATAACACCCACAAAATATTCCCCCTCTAACCTGCCTGGGTGCTCTCACCATGCCACTTGACCCCAAACATCCTTCTGCATTGTGAAGCATTTGGTGGGCCTTTTTCTACTGCCTCTTTCACAATCCTGTCTCTCTTTATCAGCCCAAGACAAGGGGACAGATCATAATTTCTTAAAAGTCTCCTCCAACTTTGTTCTTGAGCTCTACTGGCTTGCCAAAGTCATGCTTGTTTCACGAGATCATCTCTGAGCAGTCCCTTTCTCTCCCAGGGCTTATACATGTCACTAGGCACACACTGGGAAAGGTGGGGAAGGGTGGGCTAACAGTTACTGAATGCTCACTGAGGCATGTCCTACTACGCTGGGCGTTTCATATGTGTTATGTCATCTAATATTCATTATAAACCCGTGAGCTAAGAATTATGATTCCCATTTCAGAGGGGAAGAAAAGTTAAATAAGAGGCAGAGCTGGGATTTGCTCAAGGTCTACCTTTCTCCAGAGCCCAGGCCAGCTCAAATTGCCTTGTCATGTTGGTATATCCCAGGCGGACTTCTACTTGGACGGATTCACTAAGGAATCTTTCCCGAGCCCTTCTGCAAACTTGCAAAACTCTGCTTTGCTTATGCTACAGTGGCTCCCCATTGCTTTCAGGAATAAATTCACACTTTGTATGTTCTGGCTCTTGGATTAAATCTCTAACACCTCACAGACTCATTCCTGTCCAGCAGTTTCCTGAAAATGTGCCTGTCCCCATGTCTCCGGCTCTTCTAAATGTCTTGCTTCCTTTTCACCTGGTGAACTCCTACTTCTTGTTTAAGAAACAATTGAGGGCTTCCCTGGTGGCGCAGTGGTTGAGAGTCCGCCTGCCGATGCAGGGGACACGGGTTCGTGCCCCGGTCTGGGAAGATCCCACGTGCCGCGGAGCGGCTGGGCCTGTGAGCCATG
Organism: Stenella coeruleoalba; assembly: GCF_951394435.1. Classification (NCBI taxonomy): domain Eukaryota; kingdom Metazoa; phylum Chordata; class Mammalia; order Artiodactyla; family Delphinidae; genus Stenella; species Stenella coeruleoalba. The sequence continues at coordinate 43,039,042 of NC_137154.1, read as the reverse complement.
GCTGCTAGGCCTGTGCGTCCGGAGCCTGTGCTCCGCAACGGGAGAGGCCACAATAGTGAGAGGCCCGCGTACTGCAAAAAAAAAAAAAGAAAGAAAGAAAGAAACAATTGAAGCATCTCCTTTGAGAAGCCCTCCCTGACTTCCACCTCCAGATGGGTTAAGTGATGCTGTTTTGGTTCCCCTAAGGGACTGTGCCAGACTCTGCGTCTGGGTCTTATTCATCCCTTTGACCCCAGACCCAGCACAGTGCCTGGCCCAGGGAAGTTGCTCAGCAATACTGTTCAATGTATACTTAAACAAATGAATGAATGTGTGGTACCAGCTATCCTATGCTTACGTGGATAAAATGCTATCTTCTTGGAAATGGTCTGTATGGTTTCTTGTGGCCTCTGTCACTCTCTGCTTCCGTTGAACATGTTTATTTTTGTCCATAAGTTAAATTATGCTCTGGGCCTGGAAGATGCAATGGGCATGAGGCTCCCAGTGCATCACCTTGCACGCAGTCAAGACTCAGTAATTATCCGTGGAATTGAATCAAATGGAAGGTTGTACAAAAAGAAGTTACAGTGGAAGTGTCGGGCAGGCAATCACAACACCAGACAGAGAGCTTAAGCATCTCTGATTTACTATAATTTCTTTTAATAGGTTCTCTATACAGAATTGCTGTCAACATGGATTGTTGGTTTAGGGGAAAAAAACAACAGGGAGCTGCAATAACTCTTGTGATGCACAGCTACCCACAGCATTTTGCCGCTGCTTCCAGGGCAATGGTCACAGATTTCTGCTCTGGGATAGGACTTAGTCATAATGCTGAGGAGGCCTAGATGATAAGCAAAAATGCTTCTACCTGAAGGTCTCGGACCCGCTGGCCTTCTCTGCTCCCTCCTTTGCTGCGTCCAGTTCCTTATCCTTCTCTTCTTAAAGCCCAGACCCACCCAAGATTCCTGGCTGGCTGTGACATAGAAGGTGGAGCTGTCATTTGGCTGTGGGACTCTGCTGGAAGGGGGCGCTGCTCGGGACCCAGCGTGGCCGCACTGTGCATTCACTCCAGAAATACGCGTGAAGCACCCATGGTGTGGCTTGTGCTGGCCGTGCAGCGGTGGGCAAGGCTTAGTCCTCTTGGCATATTCGAAATAGTGGAGGAGACCGGGGTTCTTCAGATACGCGCACGGATGGGTAATTATAAACCGTGCTAAGTGAGATGGAGAGAAGAGCAGAGATCCGTCCATGGAAGAGTCTGGTGCCGCCTTCTCCATGAAGCCCTCCTTGGTCCCTTCTGGCAGTGCAAGCCTAGCCTGGTCTCCCTCATCGCCTGGAGCCAGGCCTGTGCTGGCCGTCAGCCCATGAAGACTCTGGTGTATGTGACTGCACGCTGCTAGGGCAAGGGTTCGTTCTTCTCTAGAATAGCGTGTGGCATACAGCAGGTGCTCAATCAGTACTTAAGACTGGGAGGAAGGGCATGAGCACATTTTACAGGGCCCCATTCCATCAGATAAAAGCGTCATAGACTTCCCTCAGCACCATGATCATAATGGTGTGACGATGAACTAGTTCCAAAACTTCAGCTCCGTCCCGAAAAGAGGGCATCTCTCCTCCAGAAAGGGTGGAGAGGATGAATAATGAATGGAAACCTTGAGCACATGGCCTGTGTAGCATTTCAGCACAGGGTACATCCTTTCCCCTGCCCCCTAGAAGTTTCCTTGGGATGGCCTCGTGCTCTGATGGAAGCAACCTGCCCAGCAGCAGTACCGGCCTCCTCTCAGGGCAGACCTGAGCCGGGTCAGGGGCAGAGCTCGCTTCCAGCTCAGTCTGAATCTCCAGTGTGGGCATGTCACAGTCGGGACTACGGGAATGTTTATTTTGAATGGCACTGGTCTAGTGTCATAATAAGAAGAATGGAATTCTGCAGCCCATCCATTCTGGTTTGCTTCTTCCTTGGAGAACAAGAATGTGTTCCCCTCCCAGATATGTTGCCAAAAATGTACCCTCTTAACTCCATCCCAGTCTCCTAAGAATTGTCTCCTAGGGGAAGGGGTGGCAGATCCTGGCCCCCAAATCCCTGGGTGAGCGCGGCAGATGCTTTTGCACTGAACACAGAAGCCCCAGTCACCTCCTGTTTCAGCCCAGCCTGGTAGACGGTTTGGTGCACACAGAGGGCTCCCCCCTTAATCTGGCACCTCCACTTTTCTGTCCCAGGGCTCTAGCTTCAGAAGCCCCCTCAGTCCACACCCAGCGTGGCCTGGAAGTGCTGAGAGTAGCACCCAGGCGTCACCTCAGTAATAGGGAAGTCTCCTGGGGACACTGTGTACGGTTCCTCAGCCCCATGGGGGTTGCGGCTCAGTTGCCCACAGGTCACAGGCTCAGTAACGTGCGCCCCCTGTACTGGCTCCTCTATGTCTCTGCATCTCTCTCCTCGCCCCTCACTCCTTTCCCTGGGATTTCTTCCCACTTGCAAATGACTTCAAACTAAGACACTGGGGACAGGAGACGGCTAACCGGTAGAATCATCTTCTAGGGAACTTTTCAGGGAAATCTCCTAAACTTTCTGAACTTTAGCTTCCTCATCCATGAAAGAGAGCAAATAGCCTGTGGCCTGACCCTCGCGTCGGGCTGTCATCTGGTTCCCCAGAGACCCCACATTCTGCACTTGCTGGTCCCGGTGCCTGAGCGCCCCTCCCCCTCCCCCCTGCAAAGCTGGCGAATGACTCAACCCTCCAGACTCAGCTGCCTCCCCCCAGGACTGGAAACCACCTAAATGTCCAATAGTTATGGAATGGTTAAGTAAACATAAGTGCGTACCTTCAGCACAGATTGAGAAAGCCAGTTAAAGGGATATTCTTGATGGCATGAGGAAATATAATGAGATTATCTGATACTATAAAAGCAGGCCATAGAACTACCCGGTACTGTGTACCCAATATGTGTGTGTGTGTGTGTGTGTGTGTGTGTGTGTGTGTGTACAACATAGAAAAGCTTAAGAAAATATAACATTATCTCTAAGCAGTAGGATTATTTTCTCAGTTTTTTAATATTTTCAAAGTTCTCTTAAATGAGCATGTTTTTCTTTTCTAGCCAGAAATAAGTCAACCTGTTATTTAAAACAAAAACACTCCTCAAATGTCACTTCCCTTTTAATCTGTCCTCATAGAAACTGAGCCTCCATAGAGTGACCAGACAACCTGTAGGGCTCAGCATACACAAGAGTATTCCCCATGGAACTTTCTCCTGGTTTTACATGGGAATGTAGAAGTGACCATGTTTTAGACGTTTTCGTATTAAAAAAAAAAAATTGTTACATAAAACTGGGACAACATACAGTGTCGTGTTAAGGATATGAACTCTGGAGCCAGCTGGCCTAGTATCAAATCTGGTTTCCACTTTCTAGCTGTGTGGCCTTGCTCAAGTTACATAACCTCTCTGGGCCCCTCATCTGTAAAATGGGGATAATCATAGTACCTACTCACTGGATTGTTGGGAAGATTAAATGAGTTGATATATGTTTTTTAAAAAAGGTGCCACATCTACATGAGTGGTACAAAGGAAGTGCAGCACAAGTATGTGTTCTCTCACAGGCATCATCTTCATCATCCATTCAAGAGAGTTTCCCCCAACAGTGCTCCTTCAGGATAAACCACTGACTGACCTTCAGACAGATCCAGAATTAGCCCACCAGTGAACTGATCCAAACCAGACACAGCAATGCCATGGTCACTCACTGGCCACACCCCTACCCAGAGCCCTTGTTTCAACGGAGGCCACTTGGGAATTCCAGCGGACTGGTACTTGATGTGGCACTTATTAAGCAGCATTGGGCCACTGCAAAAATAAAGGACTGGCTTCTTCAGGATTAATAAATAAGAAGGATATAGATATGAAGGTCAAAGAGCCACAGAGAACGAAATGAAGAAACTTGACTCCAGTGATACACAGAGATAAAGAGAGGCTGCCCTGGGTGCCTGGAGCCCTACTGGCCTTCCCATGGCCTCTGCATATCCCATGTGTTCCTCTGTTGCTCCCTCCAACTTAGAAGGATGCTCTGCTCTCAGGACTTGGTTCAGGACTGCATGGAGGACCTTATCATATTGCATTGCAGTTTGTGTGTACATCTTCCCCCTCCTCCCCCAGCTAAAGCATCCTCTGAGCACTTATTGAGTGTGTAGCAGGTGCCTGGCACTGTACTGGTCTCTCGTGGCCACCACAGGTAGCTGCTCTTCAGGGATCTACCGACCCCAGAAGGGAAGTACTTGTTTGTCATTGTATTCACAACTCCTGGCCCAGCCCCTGGCACCAGAGATGCCCACACATGCTTATGAATGAAAGAGATAAGCAGTGCCAGTTCCACCCTAGCTGTCCTGGGTCGCTCATTGTACCCACACTTCACATGTAATTAGCCAACATACCAGGTCAATGTCTATAGTCTCCCCAAGGCTGTTACCAGTGCTTAGGGCACGTGGATGCACACAGATGCACACGCGTGCACAACGGCTTGGTGTTTTCCATTAGAAACTCCCAGGATGGCATACCCACACCACTTTCTGCTGAAGTAAGAGCAGACCTTTAAAATCAAGAAAATGGTTCTGGTTCTAGATCTAAAGAGATAATGGACATGGCTTGGCAAAAGAGAAAGAATGGTGATGTATTTGATGCTGGGCCCTCTGTGCCTGTGCACTGTTTTAAATTCCCATGACTTACTTGAGACCTCACCAGTGTTTCAGTTCAGACAGTTTCAACTCCCCAGAGCTAGCCAATAGTCCATCCATCTCCCTCCGTGCTTACTTGTAATTGGAGGACAACTGAATCATGTGGTTGGCTGAACAACGAATTAATGTCCAGGGGCCATTTGCCTGGCAGCCTTCCAACCCTGCAGAGATTATAAAACTGACCAAAACCAAGACGCTGGTGGAAACTTTAAGACTCAGGACTCTAGATCCCCCTGTCAGCTCCCATCACAACACCAGCCTCTAAGTTCCCTTTTCTGGCTGTACTCCAAGGCCTGGATGTCAGACTCTGGTGACTAAGAGCTGTGTCAAGTAGAGGGGAGCGTGGGGAGACCCTGACAGTCTGCTGAGGCCACTACGAGCTGGCTCCCATGTTTACCTGATGCTTTATGTTAAGGCTGCTGAAATAAGTATCCTTTTAGTTAAAAGCAGTAAAACTCCTCTGGTTTAAGGGCTGGGATGGTGGGGGTTGGGATTTTGCATTTCCTTTTGACAATCTCACCTAGAAGAAACGTGAACCCACATGTGGTAGTCAGGGGTGAGTATTGAGAACAGAACCCCTTAACCAAGGGTCCCTTAACTAAGAAACCTGTTATAGGCAGGATAATGGCCTCCCAGAGAAATCCATATCCCAATCCCTGGAATCTGTGAATATGTTAGCTTACATGGCAAAGGGAAATGAAGGTTGCAGGTAGAATTATGGCTGCTCATCAGCTGACTCTAAAATAGGGAGGTTGTCCTGGATTATCCAAGTGGCCCAGTGTAGTCATAGTGTACTTAAAAGTGGAAGAGAAAGGCAGAAGAAGAGGTCAGAGTAGTGCAACGTGAAAAGGATTTTCACCCCCCATTGCTGGCTTTGAAGATGGAGGAAGGGGGCCACAAACCAAGGAATGCAGGTGGCCTCCAGAAGCCAGAAAAGGCAAGAAAATGGATTCTCCCCCAGAGCCTCCAGAAAAGAACATGCCCTGCCAATGCCTTGATTTTAGCCCAGTGAGACCCATGTTGGACTTCTAACCTACCAAACCATCAGGATAATAAATCTGTGTTGTTTTCAGCCACCAAGTGTGTGGTGATTTGTTACTATAGCAATAGAAAACTAATACCAAAGCCCGTGATGTAAAGGCCCCATCAGGGACAATGGATAGATAGAGTTTCCAGAGCAGTTCCGGAGAAAGCATTAAAGACACCTTCAGTGACGGTTATGCTTGCGGGACAGACCTCTTCTTGGGAAAGCAGAAATGACCTTGCCCAGCATCCTTAAGTTATGAGGAAGCTCTGTCTTCTCATCTCAGCCCTGGAAACAAAGCAAAACACCAGGCACTTTCTTCCTGGAAACAAGTTCTCACTTGGGAATGAGTACAGCTTGCACTGTAGGGCTTTGAAATGGTCTTTGTGCTTTGCCTCCCGTGCAAATGCTTCTATAGGGCTCAGCTAATGTTGGATAAATTACCACTCTCTCCTTGGTGATGGGAAGAAACATATGTCTCTTAAAATCATGGATTTCCCCCCAGTGAACACTCTATGTGGTTGGAAAAATAGCAAATTTGGGTTGATTTTTTTAATAGACTGTTTTTATAATACTTTTGGATTTACAGGAAAAATGCAAAGGTAGTACAGAGAGTTCCTATATGCCTATGCCCAGTTTCCCCTCTTATTAACATCTTACATTAGTATGGTACATTCATTATAATTCAGGAACCTATACTGATATATTATTATTAACTAAAGTCCATAGTTTATTCAGATTTCTTCAGTTTTTACCTAATGTCCTTCTTCTGTTCCAGGATACCGTTATCACCCTTAGCCATCACATCTTCTTAGGCTCCTCTTGGCTGTTACATTTTCTCAGACTTTCCTTGTTTTTAATGACCTTTTCACAAAATTTAACTCAAAATGATCACAGACCTAAGTATAGAACATAATGTATAAAATTTACAGAAGAAAACATAGCAAATGTATGTGATTTAGGGGTTTGGCAATGAGTTTTTACATATGACAGCAAAAGGACAATCCATGAAAGAAAAGTTGATGTTGGACCTCATTAAAATTTCTACTCAGTGAAAGATATTGTTAAGAAAATGAAAAGTGTATGGTCTGTATCTAGATTAACTTTTGCAGATGGACGTCCAGTTCTAGCACCATTTGTTAGTACAACTATCCTTTCTGCATTGAATTGCCTTTGCTCCTTTGTCAAAGATCAGTTGACTGTATTTGTGTGGGTTTGTTTCTGGGTTCTTTATTCTGTTCCATTGATCTATGTGTCTACTCTTTTGCCAGTATCACGCTGTCTTGATTACTGTAGCATCATGGTAAGTCTTGAAGTCTGATAGTGTCAGTCCTCCAACTTTGTTCTTCTTTAATATTGTGTTGTCCACTCTGGGTCTTTGCCTTCCTGTGTAATATTTAATATTGTGTTGTCCACTCTGGGTCTTTGCCTTTCTGTGTAAACTTTAGAATCGGTTTGTCGATATCCACAAAACAGCTTGCTGTGACTCTGACTAGGATTACCTTGAATCTACAGGTGAACTTGGAAAGAATTGACATCTTAATACTATGTCTTATAATCCATGAACACTGACTATCTCTCCATTTATCTAGATCTTCTTTGATTTCTTTCATCAGAGTTTTGTAATTTTCTGTATATCAACCCTGTGTACATTCTGTTAGATTTATATCTTAGTGTTGCTTTTTTGGGTGCTACTATAAATGATATTGTGTTTTTAATTTCTAATTTTAATCAGTTATTGCCAGTGTATAGGAAAATAATTGACTTGTGTATATTAACCTTCTATCCTGCCACCTTGTCATAATTACTAACTGGTTCTAAGAGTATGGATTTTTTCTGTTTCATTTTGTTTTGGTCAATTCTTTGGGATTTTCTACATAGTTAATCATGGTATCTGCAAACAACGATGGTTTTATTTCTTCCTTCCCAATTTGTATACCTTTTATTTCCGTCTCCTGTACTATTGTAGTAGCTAGAATTTTTAGTATGATTTTTTTGTTTTGTTTTGTTTTTGTTTTTTTGCGGTACGCGGGCCTCTCACTGTTGTGGCCTCTCCCGTTGAGGAGCACAGGCTCTGGACACGCAGGCTCAGCGGCCATGGCTCACGGGCCCAGCCGCTCCACGGCATGTGGGATCTTCCCAGACCGGGGCACGAACCCGTGTCCCCTGCATCGGCAGGCGGACTCGCAACCACTGCGCCACCAGGGAAGCCCTTTAGTATGATTTTTAATAGGTGTGGTGAGAAGAGACATCTTTGCCTTGTTCCCAATCTTAGGGTATAAGTATTCCAGTTTCTCACCATTAAGTATGTTAGCTATAGTTTTTTGGTAGATGTTCTTTCAGGTTGATTTTTCATATAGAGAAAAATTGTTGGGATTTGCCGACCAGACAGTGTAGTTGTCTCTAGCTGCAAGAACTTCTGGGGGGTGGCCCTTGAGCCATTTAGAAATTAAGGGAGCTTGAGTATCTTTTACGAGGGCCAGAAATTAATCATCGGAGTCCTGATAAGCATCTAGAGCAGCCTACGTATCTCACTGGGGCCCACTTGCACTGAAAGAGAAAACATCTTGCTTATCTTCTTGCCCTCCCTCAGTATGTTGTTTGGGGTTTTCATCTGTAGACACGGGGAGCATGGTCCAGGGCATGCTGGGGAACAGATGAATTCACAGCCCTTGACACTCTGGACCTCACCTAATTATTTGCCCCTTGTTCTTCCCCGCATTTCCCCTGTGTGCGCCCTGCATTCCTGGTGCTCAGACATAATCACGACTCTCTCAACACCTGCCCTGTTGGTCCACACTTTGCTGTTTATACACAAGATGTGCTTTTTGTGGGGCACCTGTGTTGGGTGAAAATTTAAGTTTTTCAAAGTCCAGCTCACCTGTCCCCCTTTCTGGGAATCCTTCCCAGTCTTCCACATCCAAAGTTATCCTTGTTCCCCCCGAGCTCCCACAGCCATCTAGTTACATGTCTCTCACCCCTGAGTGCAACATACTGCCCATTGTGTTTTTCTGTGCCTACCTCTCCCACCACCTGTGAACAGATTGAGGCAAACTCATGTCAGATCCCCAAACCCTTATCCCCAGTGCTGACACAAGGTCTGCTTCAGAGGAGGTGCCTTGTAATGTTTATTGGTTGAAGGAATGAAATTACTGGCCTTCCATAAATAGACCCTTTTGTACTCTTAGAAACCTCTCTCCATTCTTCTCACCATACTTGTTTTCTGCCTGGTGTTCACTGAGCACCTGTATATATATTCTGGAGTGTAAGAGATGCCTGCAGCTATTCTGGTTCTCATGGAAAAAAAGGAAAGGGAAATTACTATTCATCGTATCCATCAACTTTATAATCCTCGTGTTCCATGTACTAGTTAGGTACCTAGAGGCACAGGAGGCAGAGTGTATACTGGAACAAAATGAGGGTTCTTTCAGCAGAGAAAAAACAAAATCAGTATTGGAGAGGAAATCAATAGTGTCAGCTATACCCTTGGGTTTTTTTTTGTTTGTTTGTTTGTTTTCGTGTTGTTGTTTTTTTTTTTTTTTTGATGTGGACCATTTTTAAGGTCTTTATTGAATTTGTTACAATACTGTTTCTGGTTTTATTTTTGTTTTTTTTATGTTTCGGTTTTTTGGCCGCAAGGCCTGTGGGATCTTAGCTCCCCGACCAGGGATCAAACCCACACCCCCTGCATTGGAAGACAAAGTCTTAACCACTGGACTGCCAGGGAAGTCCCTATACTCTTGTTTTATACAGAATTGTTTTAATACCGAACTTCAGAGAGGTGAAGTCACTAACATAAGGTCCCATGGCTGATAAAAATAGAAGTAGGGTTCAGATCTAGCTCTTTCAGACTCCAAAGCCCATCCGTGTACTTTTTCTGCTGCACAGCTGGGTGCGGAGTCAGACTGTGTTTCCCAGAAAAGCCATGCCCCCTCTCTCATGGTGAGCACTTCAGGAGTTGAGGCAATCGCCCTGCTCTCCCAAGCCCGGCCTTCAGCTGGGCATTTAATCTGTTTATTAAGTTATGACTAATGGCGCCACGAGACACTGAGGGCTGCACATTCAGACCTAGTTTTAGATTGTTAGAGGAGGTTCGAGGGATAAACATCATATTCATATTCTATGCCGAGGAAATTCAATTGCAGCCCTTTCTCTTTCAGAGCACAAGGATGGCGAGGGGCTTCTGCTGGGTCCTGCTTTGGTTTAATAGAAATGAAACCTCCAAAGCACGCGGGCTGTTTTGGGAATGTGGCCACTGATGCAGCCCCATGGGGCGGGGGCCAGGCCTGAACCGGGCAGTTTGCATATTCACTTTTACAAACAGTTGGCTCCGATTCAGCAGTTAATGGGATGGGAATGATGTTCCTGTACCAAATCATTTCCTGAAAAAAAAAAAAAACATTTCCAATTGCAAACATATCTCAGCCTTTCTTCTCGGGTTTGTTTTGTCTCTGTGAGTGAATTAAAGAGGCAGGGCAGAGGGGAGTGTTTCTGACTGGGAATTTTTCATCTGAAAACATTTTTAACAATGATCTACACAGAAAAAGAGATCCCGTGCAGACCCACCTTTATATTTGGCTGCAAATATTGCATTTCTAGTCACATGTTAGAGGTGTAAATATCTCTATATTCACAAATTGGCTCTGGCTGTACAACAGTCTTGGGACAGAGGCAGCTTTTGTCTCTTTACAAAATGTATGCTGGAGGGCTTCCCCGGTGGCGCAGTGGTTGAGAGTCCGCCTGCCGATGCAGGGGACGGGGGTTCGTACCCCGGTCCGGGAAGATCCCACCTGCCGCGGAGCGGCTGGGCCCGTAAGCCATGGCCGCTGAGCCTGCGCGTCCGGAGCCTGTGCTCCGCAACGGGAGAGGCCGCGACAGTGAGAGGCCCGCATACCACAGAAAAAAAAAAAAATGTATGCTGGAAATGCTGCCCTAGAAATGTGCCCACACACGCACACGCAGGGTCAGGCCCAAATATAATTTTTTCCCCGAAGGACAGGCTGAAATCCTTCTTTACATCCTATACACGGCTTTGCTAAATTGTGCTTTAGCTTACAACCTGTGCAGGGGAAGGGTGGTCTTCACAGTTTTTTTCATTTATTCAACAAATGGTTCTTGAGTGCTTACCATTTTAAGTAATAATAGCAAATAATTGCATAGCTCTTACCAGGTACCAGACGCTCTTCTAAGTGCTTTACATATATTAACTCATTTAATCTTCTCAACAACCCTAGGAGGTAGGCAATATTATTATCATCCCCATTTGCAGATAAGGAAACTGAGGTATAAGAGGTTGATGAACTTGCCCAAGGTCACATAGCTAGTAAGTGATAGAGCCTGGATTTGACTCTAGGCAGTCTGGCTCCTCTTCGGAGACTCATAACAAACAAAAGAGAAAAAGTGCCAGTCTTCCCACGGCTTACATTCTGTTAAGGGGGGGATAGCTAACAAACGTAGAAATGATAGGTATTTCAGATCATGATGAGTGCTGTGGAGAAAATACAATCCAAGAGGGAGGCAGGGGGCTAATCAGAGGGTCCTGTAGGTCTTAGGAAGGAGTTGGGGTTTTATTCTGAGTATGATGGGAAGCCAGAGGAAGGCTTAAAGCTGGAGAAAGCTGTTTACATCTTTATAGATCATTCTGATTGTGCTATAGGAAGTAGACGGGCGCGGGGACAGTGCATCAGAAAGCAGTGGGCTGGTTAGAAGGTGGTTCTGGTTATTTAGGTGAAACATAATGGGTATCTGCACCAGGACGATGGTGGGGAGGCTGGTGAGAAGTGGTTGGAATAGGGTCTAGGGTCCTGTTTTAGAGGTGGAGCCCACAAAACTTGCCGATGTATTGGCTGCAAACGGTGAGGAAAAGAAGTGAAGGGTGATTCCTCAGATTCTGGCTTGAACCCTTATGCAAATGGTAGTGCCGTTCACCGAGGAGGATAAGAGTAGGGGATGAACAGGTCTTGATATAGTGTTGCTGTGGTGGGGGTGAGGGTGCTGAAAATCACGAGTTCTGTCTTGGACGTGTAACTTTGAGATCTCCACCCATAGACATAAGAGGAGACATTGAGTCCAGAGCTCAGGGTCAGGCCTAGGCTGGAGATTCTGTTTGGTTTTGTTTGTTTGTTTCTGGGTCTTGTTTTAATAACGGCTTGACTTCTGTTTTCACAACCCAGTGAGGCTGGGTAAAATAAAACCAATAGAGAATAAATGAGGTCAAAGCCTGGTTGTTTTTGTACATGAAAAACATCAGGAAGATGCTTCATTTTTATCCTATCCCTGATTCTGTTGCCTTGAATTCAGTTTTAGATAATTACATCTTATTAATTTAAAAAATATATAATAAAGCATACATCAGGCTGGAGATTTAAACACGGGCATCATCAGCATTTGGGTCTATGGGATTACCTAGGACGGCGCCGTCCAACTGAATCTCCCGTGAGGAAGTCTACATTCTCACCGTCCAGTGTGGTACCACTTGCCCCATGTGGGCCATTGAGCGCTTGAAATGTGACAGGCGCAACTAAGAAACGGAATTTTTAATTCATTTAAACGTCAGTAGCCACATGTGGTTAATGGCTACTGTATTGGACAGCACAGACCTGGCCGGGGGTGGTGACGGGGGGCGGACACGGGAAGGAGTCATAGATGGCAGCGAGAGCTAGTCTCTTCAATGGCCAGTAAACCCAGTCTCACACCCACACTGAAACGTGACTTTATTTCCACTGCCCGTTGCTTGCGTCGCAGTGCTTGTTAAGTAGTGGAAATCTGGCTTCTTTGTAAGAAACAGCCTGGAAAAGAAAGCAAACTGCTAGTCCTAGGAGGAGCGCTAGGAGACATTATAGAGTCTAACAGGAAGCAGTTGTTCTCTGGAAAGCACGTGCAATCCTATACCTGTAGAATCACTTAAGCCTTGAAGGTGTCACTTACACTTTTCAGTTATGTTTTATGGGGGTGGGGGGAATTATATAGAGTGGTGGGTGTCTGTGGATTTGGAGATTCAAGATGGTCACTGGCTGATATCCCATATGAATGTCAAGATCCCACAGCAACAGGACTAAATACCAGCTTCATAATGCGAGTTGTGTCCTTTAGGGCAGAGTGGGTTTCACTCCCTTTCTTAGGCAATCTCGTTCCCTGTCCAGCTGCAACAATCAGTGAGTTTGCTAATATGAAAGAACTCTTTGTAAGCAACTGCCTTGTGCTTAAGAGTTCTTGCAAGTATATGCTGGCGATCCGTGAGGCCATAGTCAATAAACATAAATAAAATGGAAAGATGGGACATTGCTTTTACTAAAGGTTGATCGCAGCTGCCGTACCAGCTCTTTGAGAACCCTTTGGCGATCAATGCTTTCAGAGAAAATGGTCATTCTGTGCTTAATTGGTGCAAAGTAATTACTCAAACTGGAATTGAGTAGAGGTGAGGGGATTTGAGCCGCTGCTTTTAGGAGAGGTAAAAATCCAAGGTAAGTGCTCAGCAAGGGTCCGTCACACAACTGGTTTTGTGGTAGGGATTTTTATTTTTTACTAAGGCTTCATGTGAGGGTTCAGTGCATGGAGGGAGCAGGCTGGAAGTCTTTAGTGGTCATGGACCTCTTGTTATTTTTCTTGAGAACAGTGGAATCATAGATTTCTAAGATTTGGGAAGTAAGAAAGAACTTACTGGTCATCCTGTTCAGGTCTTCATGTTCAGCTGAGGGAACGGGCCTGGAGAGGTGAGGTGCCTGGCCACAGGGCCCATGATTCCTTACAGCTGAAGGGACAGGTCCAGAGCCCAGGGAGAGGCCAGAATGAGGTACTCTTAAGCAGCAGCTGGGACCAGGTGAAGGAGGGAGGCGGGATAATCAGAAAAATACTCAGGGAAGCAGAATCGGGAGAGAAGTCAAAGGAGGGTTGAACGGAGGATGGAAATGATCTACAACATAAATGTAGCCTCAACGTGGGGACCTCGTTCATCCAGTCAACAAAGAGTTGTCAGGTGCACCTGCACTAGATGGCAAGCCCTGGAAGGAGGGACAGGCAGGAGGCAATGGCAGAGACTTAAGGAAAGCTGCAGTGCCCACCTCCCTTCTGTTTATCCCGAGATCATTTCTGAAAGGAGGCGGATTTCTGTGCCCTATTTCTCCAGGAAAGCAAGTGAGGTGACGGTCAGAAGAGGTGAGATGAAGGGGACGGTTTGGTCCTTTTAGCAAGGAGAGGCAGGAATCGGATGCAGGCTGAGTCACAGCTATAGGCTCACCTTGGTGCTTTTATTTCTCGATCCACATTGATACGGAACATGACTGTTACGAGCCCCACCCCTTGTTGTCTGTGGGCTACAGTGTGACTCTGTGCTTCCTTCTTGCAGTGTCAGAGCTTCAGGAGGAGGGCATGAACGCCATCAACCTGCCCCTCAGCCCCATCCCCTTCGAGCTGGACCCTGAGGACACAATGCTGGGTAATGGGGTCTCTTGTTCTCTGGGTTAGCCTAATGCCTTCAGGTGGGACCACCCCGCTGACTGTCTTTTCTTTTTAAAGAGGAGAACGAAGTGCGAACAATGGTGGATCCCAACTCACGCAGCGACCCCAAACTTCAAGAACTGATAAAGGTAAGAGGAAGTTAGAAGGGGCTTCAGGTGCCTCCCAGACTCAACAGGTGTTTCTAGACCACCCACCCTGTGCAGGCGCCACATGAGCCACTGCGGAGAGAATAGAAAGGCGTGGCAGTCCCTGCCCACAGGCAGCTCGTGGTCCAGTAGGTGGACATCTACAAGGTGACAGAAGTGGGACATGACAAGTGCCCAACGAATGGTGTTGACCATAAGCACTGGAGAAGTTAGCTCAAATCAGTTCCCATTTGCCAGGATCCTAGAGCTCACACAGTCCTTTCACCACTCTTCTCAAGGTCCCTCAGAAGCACCCTGTGACGTAAGATCTAGTATCACCCCCATTTTACATGTGAGGAAACTGAGACTCAGAAAAGCCAGATGGTTTGTTTATGGCCGCAGCTGAGTGGAGGAGATGAGGTTCAAACAGAAATGAATGAGATGAAATGAAATACTGTGCGTAATGTACTTGGCACAGTGGCTGACACATGGTCACCCTCAAAAAATGTTCATTTCATCCCCCTTCTGATTCCTCGTCCCGTGTCTGTCTTCTTCAGCTTCTTCAAGCTGCACTTAGAACAAAACGGCACTGGGTGCCAGAGTGATTCGTTCATAATGCACATCTGAATATACCATTTTCCTGTTCAAAACCTATATGTAGTTTCCTAAGAAGTGCACGTTGAAGCCCACAGTCCTGGGGGTGGTGTTTGAGCCTCCATGTCTAGCTGCCTCTTTAACCTCAGATCATCCCTGCCTGACAACACAAGGACACCAGATCTGTTCGGCTTGACTCCCCGTACACACCTGCTCACTGTGCTTGCTTCGGCACTGCCACCACCAGGCCTTCGGTCATGCAGCCCCTGCCCCCAGGGGCTCTACCTGCTCTTCACCTGAAGCCAAAGTTGGGCCACGTCCTCCAGGAAGCTTTCTCTAAACCCCAGGGCGTCTCTCAGCCCCTCTGTGTGCTGGTTCACGCATTTAGTTCTGTCACTGTAGTCACCACATGGCGTTACAACTACTCACGTACTTCTCTGTCTCCTTCACTAAATGGTGAGCTGCTTGGGGTTAAAGATTGTCTCTTTTTTTCATCATTGTACTCCGAGGATCCAGCACAGAGTATGACATACAGCGGGTGTTAATAAACGCTGGGTGGATAGATGTTGGATGGATGGTTGAGGGAGAGAGGGAGGGAGTGGGAAGGAAGGCAGGGGAAGGGGAAGAGAGGGGAGGGAAGGAGGGAGGAAGGGAAAAAGGAAGCTCCTGCCTTAGGACAGTAGAACAATGTGCTCTGAAGGCACAGGGCTACAGCCAGGGATGGAAACCTAGCCCAGCTCCCACCTGTGTTGTAAAGGCAACTACTTCTGCCAAGTCAAAGAAGTCAAACACAAAAGATGATGTTCCTTATAGGTGAAATGGTCGAAAAGGCAAAACGGTAGTGGTTGCCTGCGGCCTGTGATCAGGGGAGGGGACGGAGCACAAAGAAACCAAAGGAACCTTCTTAGGGCTAGGGAACTGTTCTGTGTCTTGATTGTGGTGGTGGTTACACAACTGTGTACAGTGACCAAAACTCATCAAACTGTGTACTTAAAATTAATTTTATTTTATATAAATAATATCTTCATAAGCAAAACAAGAGGTTAAAATTAAAAAGGCAATGGCCTTGTGCAAACTTCAGTTTCCTTACCTGATGCTACCTGCCCCTCGGGTGTTGTGTGGATTAATTGGGTGAGACATCACCTGGAATGCCTCTGCTGGATGCCTGGTGCACGGAGGACTCTCAGGGAATGACGGGGGCTAAGTTACAGACAAGGCAGGAGACCGCACAGCCCCACTGAGAGGGAGCCTGGTGCAGGGAGGAGAACATGTGCTTTGGAGTGAGGTGGACAAGAGTCCGATTCCTGTCTCTGCTCACGGTTAGCTCTGTCCTTGGGCAGATATGTTTACTTCTGTGTTTGATTTCCCCTCCTGAACACAGTAACCACCTGGCCAGATGTCACAACGGGAGAGTGCTTTATTTATGAATAAAATCTGCCCTTACTGACCGTTCGGTCCTTGCCGCATGTAATTTTTTTTTTTTTTTTTTTGACTACTCTGCACGGCATGCGGGATCTTAGTTCCCCAAGCAGGGATCGAACCCATGCCCCCTGCAGTGGAAGCGCAGAGTCCTAACCACTGGACCACCAGGGAATTCCTGTAATTCTTTTCTACCACTTAGTGTGGGAGGTATCTTCAACCTCAGTTATAGAGGTGGGGAATCCGAGGCTCAGAGCAGATAAGTAGCTTGCCTTAGATTCATAGGTCACAGAGGTACACACGCAGAGGTCCATGGATGACAGAGGTACACACACACACACACACACACACACACACACACACACACAGATGTCCATAGATCCCAGAGATGCGCAAATTAATTAGTAGGTAAAGTGGGGTTTTCAACCTCAGTTTGCATAACTCGAAAGCCCATACTCTTGCCGGTACAAAACCACACAGCCAAGCACTGTGCAAACGTTGCTTGCCATTCGGGGAAGGAATGGTAGTGGCCAGAGGTATTAGCAGAGACACTGGTACCATCAGCACTAGAAGAGCTCATACCTGAAAGTTAACAGGGCCGCTGCGGCTCCCACTTACAGCTACTTGTCCACATACTGGGCCATTTGGATAGTTTTGTTCCTTTCAAAATCTGAAGTTCATTTAAATTTTAACTGTCCAGGATGAGAAAGCTGTTCTATAAGAAAATACCCCATGACTCTTCTCTTATTCTCTCTCTCTCTCTGTAGGTATTAATTGACTGGATTAATGATGTTTTGGTTGGAGAAAGAATCATTGTGAAAGACCTGGCTGAAGATTTATACGATGGCCAAGTCCTGCAGAAGCTTTTTGGTAAGAGGAGAGTTGAATATTGCAGTGGATGTCTTTAATCTCCTAGTTTAGAGTTGTTCTCCATTCACAGCAGTCCGCCTGGAATGGAGTAGGAATGGGTCCTGTGTGGGATAACAGATCAGTTAGATGTCCTCTTGGAATGTTTTACATGAATGCATTGCACGGGGAGTCTTTGTGACCAGATGGGGCTACTCCCCCTCACAGACAAGGGTCATCAGCATGGAAAGACTCTGCTGTACACTGGAATACATGCCTCGCCCTCTCCAGAAAATTGTGCTTCTGTGACCTCTGGAGGTCTATTTACATGTGTGTGGAGATGCATGTATGTTTTCGTGTACCTCTCTCCTATGGACCTGTGTGTATGTGTGTGTGTGTGTGTGTGTGCGTGTGTGTGTGTGTGTGCGTGTGCGTGTGTGTTCCTCTGCGTATCTCTCTCTAGGTTGGTGCAAGTATGCAGAAGTACGTGCTTTATGATGCTTGGCCCCTGTGTGTCTCCAGGTAACTTGCATCTGCAAGGGTATGTGTCCCTGGATCCATTCATACCTGTCGTGTGAAAGCGTGGAGGAGGCGGGGACGGGAGACTTCAGGGTGAGGTTGGTGATGAAAGGACAGATTCAACTTGACTAGATTTGGACTTCCCCTCTCTGCACCCCACTTTCTCTCATCCTAACCACTGCCCCAAGTTCTAGACTTTCATTCTTAGCTGCCCACTCCACTCGGCACCTCCACCTGCGTGCACCTCAGCTGAGCTCATCCACTTTCCTGAAGATGTTCCTGCCCCTCCGAGTGACTAGAACCCCGTCCCCTCTTCCTTGTCCCCCCATGGCTGTGGGGCGGGGCGGGGGGGTCTCCAAGGCCCGTTTCTTACTCAGAATTCTCTCCCGCATTCCTCCTCCCTGCACTTTTCACTTGTCTGAACTGTTGAAACAATTTCCCAGCTCACCTCTTTGCTTCCCATCTCACCTCCTCCAACCCGTTCCCCACACAGCTAGCTGAGGAATCTTTTTTAATTGCCAAGTCTCATCTTGCCAGTACTCACTCTCCCCTACCTGTGGGACAAAGTCCAGGCCTATTAGTACAACATTCAAAACATTTCATCCTCCGATCCCCAGCTGTCTTGTCAGCCTCCCCTCTGACCACTCACACACGTGGCTCATGCCATGGAAAGTGCTTAGAGTAGCACCTGATGCCCAGTCAGTGCCCAGTCAGTGTCTTTCGTCATTTCATTGCTGGTTTTGTTACGTTTATGAACACCGTCACCACGTTATGACATGCATCGGGCATATTCACACCTCTCTACTTTTGCACTTGCTGTTCCTTCTGCCTCTAGGGCCTTTCTTCCTCCTTTATCCACCGAGGCAAACCATTATTGCTCATCTTTCCAATCTCTACAGTCAACTGAGCGCGCCTCCCTCTAATACCCCTCACAACCCAGTCACATCTGGAAGGGACAGTCATGCTGTCGTCTGTGTTCCCTCAGAAATAGATACACACACATGTATACATAACATGCAGGTCTTTATTACATGGACACACACGCGTGTACATAACATACGTGCCTTTATTATATAGATACACATAGACATAACATACGTGCCTTTGTTATATAGATACACAGACGTATACATAACATAATGCTTTATTATATAGACACACACAGACATGTATACATAATATACATGGCTTTATTATTATAGGATATTCCATGTTGTTTGTAGCTGTTCATGTAAGTGTATGTGGGCTTCTCAAGGAAAGGAACCTTTTCGCATTTATTTATCCAGTCTTCTCCAGTACTAACATGTTGCCCAGCACTTAATCAATGTATATTGAATGAATGAATGAATCATATAAAATCTAGTAATTTCTAGGAAGCTAAGCCGATTCAGTACTCAAACGTCAATATTAATGAGTGTTCATATCTGAAGGCTTGTAGACGCAACTGAACACGGAGAGGAATGAAACATCTTTGGCACATGCGGATGTGAAAAAGCCGTGAGCCTCACTGAGCATCTCTCCTAGTGACTGTAGCTTTTAACCCCGCCAGCAGATTTCTAGTTGGGATCTGAAACTGTCTGGAAGTGTTCTACGCTGGGCTTTGAAAGCAGGGGTGGAACATGGCTGTGCAGTGATGGAACGTGGTCGTGAGCAATCTCACCTCCGGGAATGGTTACAAAACTGTCCAGCATCATCCGTGCCGCCCCAAGTCAGGCATCAAGTACAGTCAGGTTAGATCATCTCAGATCTCAATGTTCATGTTGAAAATGCGATTCACAGCGGAGGTGATGCCTCTTTTGTCAACTTAAGTGTAGAACCGTTGTAGGTCTAAGGCTAGACGTACACACTCAAAAGCTACAGGCAGAGTGCCCAGTGGAGAGAACTAGTTCGCGGTTGAAACTATGTGTCAGGAGCTCCTGGGAGGAATCAGTCTGGAGACGGGGTTTTGGGTGACCCCTCTGACCTCGAGTTCCCCTCTGGCTATTTTTCTTTCTTCGTTCCCAGCCAGGTTTCTCAGGATAATGTTTGGCACTCCCTGTTCTGCTTTCCCACCACTAAGTATTCAGTCCTTAGGTACAGGCTGGGTGCCACCACCTACCCATCAACTTTTCCTTCCCAGGTCACCAGTGTCAATTGAGAGCTCTTCTTACGTGGTGGCATTTGACACTACTGAACACCTCACCCCCCCACCCCAGCCTGACGGTTTCTGTGACGGGTCCTCTTCCGCCTCTGACACCCACTTCTCAGTCCTCCTCATCTGTTCTTCTTTCCGTAATGGTTGGGGTTCCTCCACCTTCCATCCTTGGCCCCCTTCTCTTTTTGTTTCATACCCTCTTCCTGGGTGATTTCATCCACACCTATAGTTTCAGCCATCAGCTATATGATCACCATTCTCAGGTCTCTATCTCTGGAACGGCTTTCGCTTTGAAGCTGTAAGTAAGGTTATCTTGTACCTGCCCACCTGGCTGTCACACAGGCACCTATAACCAGCCTGCCCCAAACTGAGCTTATCTTCCTCCTCCCCAAGTCCAATCTGTTTTCCACCTTGAGGAATGCTATTATGACCACAGATGACAAACCTGGGGGTCATCGTGGATAGCTCTTTCTTCTTCCTTCATATTCTGTTAGTCACAGTTCTGACAACTGTGTTCCCATATGTGTGTGTGTGTGTCAAACCGTCCCATTTCTTAATCAGTTAGTACACGTGCAGCACTTGGAAAAGTGCCTGGCTCACTGTGTGCTAGGTCAGGGTTGGCTTTCAAAAACTTTTCCAGCCCCACTGCTTCCTCCTTAGCTCAGAACCTCATCATTTGTCTTAACTTCTCTGGCTCCAAAATCCTTTTCTCACATTAAGCTGTTTCCTGCCTTGGTAGCACTCTGAAGTTCTCCCAGATCGTCTTTATATTTCACTATTTGTCTTAACACTTAAACCCATAGCCCATTTGTCAATGTTTCTTTAAAACTTTTTTATTTTGAACTAATTTTATTTATTTATTTAATTTATTATTTTTTTAAATGTTATTTATTTTTGGCTGCGTTGGGTCTTCTTTGCTGTGTGTGGGCTTTCTCTAGTACCTGCGAGCAGGGGCTATTCTTCGTTGCGGTGCACAGGTTTCTCATTGCAGAGCTTCTCTTGTTGTGGAGCACGGGCTCTAGGCATGCGGGCTTCAGTAGTTGTGACACATGGGCTCAGTAGTCGTGGCTCATGATCTCTAGAGCGCAGGCTCAGTAGTTGTGGCACATGGGCTTAGCTGCTCCGCGGCATGTGAGATTTTCCCAGACCAGGGCTTGAACCTGTGTCCGCTGTATTGGCAGGCGGATTCTTAACCACTGTGCCACCAGGGAAGCCCCCTGAACTAATTTTAGACTTATAGTAGAGCTGCAGAGACAGTACAGAGAGTTCCTGTCTCCCCTTACTCAGCTTCCTCTAATGTTAGCATCTTACCAACCATAGGGCAAGCATCAAAACTAAGAAATTAACCTTGGGCTTCCAAGGTGATATGTTTTGGGGAAGGACCCCACGGAGCTGATGTGTCCTCAGGGCATCATATCAGGGCAGACACGATGTTAACATGTCTTATCACTGCTGATGTTAACATTGACCACTCGGTTAAGTTGGTGTCCGCCAGATTCCTTCACTGTAAAGTTGCTATTTTTCTCTTTGTTATTAATTTATTTGTGGGGAGATACTTTAAGACTTTGCAAATATCTTGCTTCTCCTTCCACTCCTTCCACTAATTGTAATTGGTGGAGCATGTCTGCCAGTTATTACTGTGGTGGCCTA
This sequence comes from Stenella coeruleoalba, assembly GCF_951394435.1. Lineage (NCBI taxonomy): Eukaryota > Metazoa > Chordata > Mammalia > Artiodactyla > Delphinidae > Stenella > Stenella coeruleoalba. The sequence continues at coordinate 43,017,574 of NC_137154.1, read as the reverse complement.
GTGGAGGTTTTCTATTTTTCTAGTTTCCTATTCCTTCCACATTTATTAACTGGAAGTCTTCTGTAAGGAAAAGTTGTCTCTTGTCCCCCATTTACTTATTTATTTACATCAGTATGGATACAAAGATACTTATTATACTTTAGTTTATCATCAATGTTATCATTATTCATGTTTTGCTCATATACTTCCCCCTTTGACCACTAGGAGCTCTTTCAGGTTGGCTCCTGGGCACTTCCTGGACGTGCTGCCCCATATTTTTTTTTCTTAGCACTTCTTTACTTTCTCATATCATAAGATGCTCCAGGCTTATCTTATATTTCACTTTTACTCTGGGCCTAGAATCAACTACTTCTTCAAGGAGCCCCAGTTTCTTTTATTAGAGAATGGTGCTTAGAAATCAGTATCTGGGCATATTACTTGGTGTTTTTAACTGGCTACCTGTCACACAGATAAATATCCGTGTGTAGGTACGGTACTATTACCTGGTGGTACTAAGATGAAGCAGGCATGATCATTTCCAGAAATTCAGCTTCAAATTGTACTGGGGCTGGGCATGGAGAGTAGGAGGGGGCTGAGTTTGGGATTAGTAAACTAACTATGAAATACTGGCATTTAGAAAAAAATTAAAATGGCATAGCGACCTTCAGGAGTCCAGATATGCCGAGTCACATCTCGGGAGCAGGATATGGACCTGGGATCCGGGAAGCCATGCTGATGACATCATGGCACAAGGACTCAACCCAGAAATGAGCAAGATGCCAAGGCAGGGATCTCTGGGCCAGAGGTGCGTGCGTGTTATTGTTATGGTGAAATTCTGAATAGTTGAGCGTCCCTGAGATGACAGGTGGACTGTCTGGCTGGGTGCTCTCTGATCTTGAGTTCTGAGAGGGTGGCGTCATACCTGCTGCTCCTCTGTGTGGCCAGATGCTACTTGCTCAGCATCAGTGCCCGGTCTCCTTGCCCTTCTGAGTCCCTAGGCAAGTCTGGGAAATTCTTCTGGTGCAGCCTCCCCCAGGTCCTCCTTTCTGAGCTGCCTAGCCCAGCTGCCCACTGCGGCCTCTGTTCTCTGCATCTTCCCTCTTGCGCGGGCAGCATATCTGAGTTGAGGTTTTCCTGAAAGCAGATGCTGAAACAAGGACTTGCGTGGAGGAAGTTTATGTGACGGGTGATCTTAGAAAGTACAGGTGGTCAAGTGGGGAATGGAAGAGAGGAAGAGAGAGACACCATTAAGGATGCATTCATGAGGATGACAGCTCTGTTTGCAACCAGGGCCCAGGGCTGAGAAACTAGGTGACACCACCCCTCAAAATCCCCCTACTCAGGACAGGGAGCAGGGACGTTTATCCTATGGCTCCCATCACTGTGTGCTTGAGGATTGTGTAGGAATTAAGAACCCCTGGACTGTACTCCTGCTAGAGAAGGCGAGCGCTTCAGGGCCGGAGATAGCTGTCTGCCGTGGCAGGTGAATGCTGGGAGCTCAGGGAAGGGGCGTCAGCGTCATCCAGGAAGACCAGAGGGTGCAACTCCTACTTTAAGGACTGCTCCTCCCAACACTGGCCATTTCTCTGTATCATTGGTGTCACCGCCTGGGAAAAGTCAGATGCTGGCCACTTTGGCCTGCCTCTTTATGGTGCCCACCCCCATCCTCTCATGACAATGGCTCCAGCCCTTTCCACACCTCAGAACACAAACTCCCCACCCCCAAGAATGAAGAGGAAGTTTCTCCCTAGCCCCTGACAGAAATTCACCTCATCTTTTATCCCAGGATTAGCCTCTTCTCAGGGCGACTGATAGATGCAATATCCTCACTTCCCCCGGGTATTCTTTTAGCCCAGTGCACCAATAAGTGGGGTAAAAGTCCCAGAATGGTTCGAAGTTGGGACACATTTCCCAGCGTCTCAGCTTACAGGTGCATCCATGGTCACCTTGCTGTATTTGCATCGCCAACATCACATCCCCTAGGCGGTAGATGTGACTAAGTGAGAAAGGCAGGAGGCAGGGGATTCTAGGGAAATGCCTATCCCGGGTCATCATTTCATTTGACCATGGGCTGCTGCCTGTTTCCTATTGAGGTTTCCTGACTTGGGACAGCTCTGCAATTTGCCTTATGGCATGTTAGATTCCCCTGATCCTAATCTTTGAACATGTGTGTGTAACTGGGAACAGAAAAGGCCTTTTCTGAGGGATGGAAGTCATAAGGCTCTCCCTTCTGGTTTTCGCAATAACATATGACTGAAACAGGGTGTCTTCTTCGGGCATGAGACTAGGAAGGGTCCCTTGGACATAAAGGTTCTGCAGGAGGGTTTTTTGTTTTGTGTTGGGTATGTGTGTGTGTTTCTTTTTCGCTGGTAGACCCTAAAGAGTACATCTTACACTGGCCTTAATCTAATCAATTAATATTCGTCAAGCAATAGCCATTTAATTTGCTATGTCCTACTGCTGAGTTTAGGGATACGGACGTAAATACATCACAGCGCCGCCTTTAGGTAACTCACAACCTGTACTATGAAGGGCTGTGGGCTGTCAAGTTGAAGATTTGGAAAGGCATCATGAAAGAGGCGGCATTTTGAATCAGGCCTTCTGGAAGGAGCAGAATTTCAGCCAGATGAAGGAGGAGAAGAACATTCTAGTAAAAAATGTTGCTGGTAAGCACCTGTGGATTTCGGTGTGAGTGGAGAGTGTTATAGAGACAGGAGCATATGGGTAGGTGACCATCAGCATTGGTTGAGTGGGGTGTGGGGCTAACAAAGAAGATGGGAACCAGCACCCAGACCTTGGTTTCTAACTCCAGTCTCCAGTAATAGAAACCAGGGCATACAGATGAGCCTGGAGCATCTTGCAGTGCCAAAAAGAGGCACTAGGGGAAGAAAGTATATCTGCGGGGCAGCATGTTGAAAGTGTTCAGGGCCCATCTGAGAGAGCTCCCAATGGCTAAAGGTGGAAATTTGAGCCAGAAGATGAGTAACAATAATGTTGGATTATAACCCAAAGTCTAAAATAAATATCCTTAAGTCCATATTGATATCAATAAATAGCTGAATAAATAAATGAGGGAGAAGAGACAAATCTTCTTTACAGAGTAATTTCAAATAAGTTATTGATTTATAACTCCTTCAAGGAAGTAGAAGTTAACTCCCCATCCCTGATGTGGACTGGATCTAGTGACTGGCTTCCAATGATTAGTGTATGGAGTGGAGGAACCTCGTACAGACACTACTTTGGCCAAATCAAAGTTAGCATCACCGTTGATAAGTCACGTTGATAGCATGTGCCCTTGATAGGATGCAGTTAAAAGGGCACTTCACCTCTGTGGTCTTTCTCTCCAAAATCCCCAGTCTAACCATGAGAAAAATATAGGAAAAACCCAGTACTCTTCAAAACTGTCAAGGTCTTGAAAAACCAGACATCTCTGAAAAAATGATCCTAGAACAGAGGACATGAGGCAGGTAATGATGAATAGGTGTGAACGGAAAAAGGATGTTAAGGAAAAACTAGTGAAACCCAAATAAATATGGAGTTTAGTTAATAGTCATGTACTAATGTCAGTTCATTAGTTGTGACAGATGTACTGTAGTAATGTAAGAGGTTAACAATAGGTGAACCTGGATTTAGGACATGTAGGAACTATCTGAACTGCCATTTCAGCTTTTCTATAAATCTAAAAACCATTCTAAAACAAGAAATTTGTTTAAAGAAATAAGATGAGCTTACATTATAGAGGACCTTGCAGTAAAAATTTTAGACTATATGCAGTGCCCAGTGGTAACTGCTGATGGCTTGTGAGCAAAACACCATGATCAGAAATAGGAGCAGCAGGAGGGTTGCTCAGAGGCAGTAGAGGAAACACCAGCAAAGCATCCTTTTATAAGATAATAAGGGTGTCGAACTAGAGGAGTGGCAGTATAGATGGGGAGAAGCTTTAAGAGAACCTAGTGATGTAGGGAATGAGCAGCTGAAGTAAACCAGGCTGACCCTAAGTGATGGATGTTAAATAGGGATGATTCCATGAGTCCCTGGAAGAGCAGCATCTTGAAGGGTTTGGTCATATTGGTTTTGAGAGTCGCTTCCCTACACCCAAAAAAGTACTTAGGCTGAAGTAGCAGCTATGCTAAAATTGAAAGAGGAATGAAGAGAAAGATAGGAGATCTGAGTTCCAATCCTGGTTCTGCCACTAAAACATTTCTCTGCAGCTCAGGTCACTCTTCTGTAAAACCAGGAAGATGGCCTGTGCAACTGTACAGCTGAGTGGTTCAGTACAGCACTCACTAACCACATGTAGCTATTAAAAGTAATTAAAATTAAAAATTCCTTTACTTAGTCACACCAGCTACATTTCAAATGCTCGCTAGCCAAATGTGTCTAGTGGCCACCATATTGAATAGTGCAGAAATGAGCATTTCCATCATAGCAGAAAGTTGTTTTGGACAGCACTGCCCTAGGTACTGCTATGATAGTCACTGTTTCTAAGATAATTGAAGATAATGTATACTGGTATTCTTAAGCTGGACGAGACATTTTCTGGTCTCTGAAAAACTCAAAAGCTGGATGAAATTCTTTTTATTCTTATTCTTTTATTTATAAGTAGTAGAGAAGCTCTAGAGTGTGTTACTAAGTAAAAAAAGTATGGTACAGTACTGTGTGTATATATATGTCACTGTGCATGTGCATTAAGAGACACATCTAACAATTGAGTATATAAAGAATATCTCTGGTAAGTCACAATAAACTCTCTATGGTGTGGAACTAGGGAACTTGGGACTGCAATGGGAAGAGGGGACTTAATTCTCACAGCTTGAAGTTTTTCCATGTTTGTATATTCTCAATTTTATAAAAGAATGGTAGAGTACATATGTAAATTTCAGTAGCAAAACTGAATCTATCGGTGGATGTCAAATAATACTTCATACATTTCAACAGCTATCCCAAGTAAAATAGGAAGAAAAGGAAACCACCTAAATAAGATAAAGACAATTTATACAAAACCTAACAGTGAACACATTACATAGTGAAATATCAAAGACATGGTATTAGGAACAAATCAGAGATGATGGCTATCATCACAATTATAAGTGTTTTGGATATACAAGCTAATGTCGTAAGATAAGGAAATAGATTTTCAGGTTGAGCATTATGGCTGACTAAATGTTCAAGCAAATCCTCTTGGTCTGCATAGTTTAAAAATCTGGATAAGCCTTAAAAAATATATTTTTGTATTGCATGGGTAAGCTGAAAGGGAAGGAAATCCTACTGATGCCAAAAACAACAAGGAAGTGTAAATCCAGTAAAATAAGTGTTAATTTCTAATGGCCTAATTAGCCTGAGGTTTAATGGTTCACACTTACAGGGCCAAGACACAAAGCCTGAAGTCTGAAAGGAAGGGGAATTGAATCAGAGACCCCTGTATAGAGCCAGTGTCTCTGAAGGGTAACACTTTCAGTGGGTAAACTAAAACAATCTTGTCCCACAGAGAGGGGCAGTAAGGATAAATGTCTATCTCAGCCTTGGATATGAAAGGGACAAGATAAAGAAGAAGTCTGCACTGATAATTCCTTATCATAAAATGTCTGTACTCACACAGATTTTAGGACTAGGATTCACAGTACTTATGTGGCTTTAAATGCCCCAAGCTGAAAATATAGTTAAAAGTTGTTCCAAGTTATTAGTGTTCCCCAAGGCAGAAGGGAACACATGCCTCTTGAAAGGAATGAACTTTAAACCCAGGCCACAAAAAATTCCCAGAGATAAAATTCCAAGACAAATGAGCTCAAAATCAGAAATCAACAAACACATGAAAGGAAGGCACCATGGGCAGCATCAACCAAAACAATAAACTGCAGATTCATCCCACAAATGCTATGGATATTAGCAATTGATCAGTTATGGAATAGAAAATATATTTAATATGTCAAAATAAAAGTTTTCAGACTATAGAAAGGATGATAAAAGAACAAGCAACTATCAAAATTGGACAGGCAGATATGAGAGAACTAAATAGAACTTCTAGAAATGGGGAAAAAATAGAATAATGAAATTAGAAACCTCAATGGATTAGACACAGCTGAAGAAGGAATTGATGAGCTGGAAGATGGAATTGAAGAAATTACCCAGAATGCAGTATTAGAAAGACAATGGAGTGGAAAGTGAGAATTAAAAGACATAGAGATTAAGAAAATCCAACATATGGCTAATTGGAATTCTAGCAGGAGAAAAGAAAGAGAATGGAGTATAGTCAATATTTAAAGACATAATGAATTAAAAATTTTCAAAATTGGTGAAAGATATGAAGTCTCATATTCAGGAATCTCAAGGAATCCCAAACAGGATAATTAACAAGAAAACTTCATAATGATACCTAAGAACACTGAAGACAAAGAAAAGATTAAAAGCAGAGAGAAAAAAAGAGATTACCTATAAAGGAACAATAGACTGAAAGCTGTCTTTCCTCAGGAACAATCAAATCCCAAAGCTGTTGGAATGATATTTTCAAAGTGCAGAAAAAATATTGTTAACTTACAGGTTTATATCCAGGAAAAAAAAAACAACCAAAAAACCTGTTTTAAAAATGGGGAAAAAAGGCATTTTAAGCAAACATGAAGTGAGAGGGTTTACTACCAAAAGACCCTCACTAAAAGGAGTTTCTAAAGGGTGTTCTCCACAAAGAAGGAAAGTGAACCCCCCCCAAAAAATTATCTGAAATGCAACAAAAAATGAAGATAGAATCAGAATTCCAGACAACTAAGGTACTTAACTCAGGAAGAGTGATTTGAGTTAGAGTGTGCTGAGGTTCTTGTATTATTTAGTATGTGAATAAAGAGACTAATTAACATAGGACTCTGTTCAGTTAAATACACATGATAAATTTTCTAGGGAAATCAATAAGATAATAAAGCAGTGTATAACCTCCCTACTTTTAATGGGGAGAAAATGAAATGAGTGGGAACAGAAACCTTAATCTAAGAAGCAACAAGGATGGAAGCAGAACATAAAGAATCAGAAAAGTAGAGAAGTAGAAAGCTTAAAATAAGTTGGTAGAAGTGAATCCAAGTATATTTGTAAAGGCAATCAATGTAAATTGGCTTTTTGTGTGTGTCGGGTTTTTTTTTTAACATCTTTATTGGAGTATAACTGCATTACAATGGTGTGTTAGTTTCTGCTTTATAACAAAGTGAATCAGTTATAAATATACATATGTTCCCATATCTTTTCCCTCTTGCATTATCCATTTAAAAGACAAAGATCATCAGATTAGATAACAAAATAAAATCTTGCTCTGTGCTCTTTACTAGAGATAGTACCATGAAGACACAGAAGGGTTGAAAGAAAAAGAATAGAAGTAATCATATATACTAGACTAATACTAATTAAAAGAAAGCTGCTGTAACTATTTTAATATCAAATGAAATAGACTAAGGCAAAAAGCATCACTACAGTGAGTCTCTACATATTAATGAGACTAAAATTACTAGGAAAATATTGACATTTTCAACCTAACACACTTTTGTGCATTAAATATATAAAAATTTAAAATGCCAGTCAGAATTACAAGAAGTTGACAAATCTGCCATTACATATTTCTCTTAATAACACATTAAGGAAAAAGTTCATAAGACTAGAGAAGATGCGGACAATGTAATTAACCAGCAACACCCCCAAACTGGAGTATTCTCATTCTTTTCAACTGTATGGAACACTTACAGATTTTGCTTAGGTCCATAAAGTAAGTCTCAAGTTATCATACAGACCAAATTCTTTGACCATGATGCAATTAAAAAAAATTTTTTTTTTAACTGACCATTTCCATGTTTCTGGAAACAAAAATATAATGACTTAGAATTTCTCATACTGGATGGAGTATTTTATGTATTCTAATTCTTTGAAGGGTGGTTACATTAATATAGTATGATATATATGGCAACTCTGTTTGTTAGAACGTCTCAGTCCTTCTATCATTCAGAATTCTTGAGTTTATTCTGCCCTGTCTTTATACTTCAGAACTTTTTGAATACTGTTTCATTGTTTCAAAAGCATATTTGGATGCTAACTTCAAAAACAACTGAAAGATTCACAAAATAATCCTATCAGAACATTTTCTAAATAGCATCCTATTTCAAAATCATGCCTAGTACTTTATAACAAGTTAAACTAGTGATGAACAATTTGCAGAACTATAAAAACGTGAGAGAAGCAATTTCCTGGAAGAATAAAAAAAAATTATCAATAGAAAATTTTCAAAGAGCTAGCTGAAATTAGCTGAATAAAGAAAATGAGAAGACTACAGGCCCTTTGGTGGGGCTAATGGCAGACTCTGGGAGGGATCACACCATGGAGTACTTCCCAGAGCTTCTACTGCCAGTGTCCTTGTCCCCACAGTGAGCCACAGCTGTCCCCCACCTCTGCAGAAGACCCTCCATCACTAGCAGAAACTCCATATGCATTGAATTGAAAATACCTTCTTTCAAAAGCAAGAAGAACTATAATCCTGCAGCCTGTGGAACAAAAACCACATTCACAGAAAGATAGACAAGATGAAAAGGCAGAGGGCTATGTACCAGATGAAGGAACAAGATAACACCCCAGAAAAGCAACTAAATGAAGTGGAGATAGGCAACCTTCCAAAAAAAGAATTCAGAATAATGATAGTGAAGATGATGCAGGACCTCAGAAAAAGAATGGAGGCAAAGATCGAGAAGATGCAAGAAGTGTTTAACAAACACCTGGAAGAGTTAAAGAACAAACAAACAGAGATGAACAATACAATAACTGAAATGAAAAATACACTAGAAGGAATCAATAGCAGAATAACTGAGGCAGAAGAACGGGTAAGTGACCTGGAACACAGAATGGTGGAATTCACTGCTGTGGAACAGAATAAAGAAAAAAGAATGAAAAGAAATGAAGAGAGCCTAAGAGACCCCTGGGACAACATTAAATGCAAAAACATTCACATTATAGTGCTCCCAGAAGGAGAAGAAAGAGAGAAAGGACCGGAGAAAATATTTGAAGAGATTATAGTCAAAAACTTCCTTAACCTGGGAAAGGAAATAGCCACCCAAGTCCAGGAAGTGCAGAGAGTCCCAGGCAGGATAAACCCAAGGAGAAACACATCGAGACACATAGTAATCAAATTGGCAAAAATTAAAGAAAAAGAAAAATTATTGAAAGCAACAAGGGAAAAACAACAAATACCATACAAGGGAACTCCCATAAGGTTAACAGCTGATTTCTCAGCAGAAACTCTACAAGCCAGAAGGGAGAGGCATGATATATTTAAAGTGATGAAAGGGAAGAACCTACAACCAAGATTACTCTACCCGGCAAGGATCTCATTCAGATGCGATGGAGAAATCAAAAGCTTTACAGACAAGCAAAAGCTAAGAGAATTCAGCACCACCAAACCAGCTCTACAACAAATGCTAAAGGAACTTCTCTAAGTGGGAAACACAAAAGAAGAAAAGCACCTACAAAAACAAACACAAAACAATTAAGAAAATGGTAATAGGAACATACATATCAATATCTAGTTTAAACGTGAATGGATTAAATGCTCCAACCAAAAGACACAGGCTCGCTGAATGGATACAAAAGCAAGACCCATATATATGCTGTCTACAAGAGACCCATTTCAGACTTAGGAACACATACAGACTGAAAGTGAGGGGATGGAAAAAGATATTCCATGCAAATGGAAATCAAAAGAAAGCTGGAGTAGCAATACTCATATCAGATAAAATAGACTTTAAAATAAAGACTATTACAAGAGACAAGGAAGGACACTACATAATGATCAAAGGATCAATTCAAGAAGAAGATGTAACAATTATAAATATATATGCACCCAAGGTAGGAGCACATCAATACATAAGGCGACTGCTAACAGCTATAAAAGAGGAAATGACAGTAAAATAATAATAGTGGGGGACTTTAACACCTCACTTACACCAATGGACAGATCATCCAAACAGAAAATTAATAAGGAAACACAAGCTTTAAATGACACAATAGACCAGATAGACTTAATTGATATTTACAGAACATTCCATCCAAAACCAGCAGATTACACTTTCTTCTAAAGTGTGCACAGAACATTCTCCAGGATAGATCACATCTTGGATCCCAAATCAAGCCTCAGTAAATATAAGAAAACTGAAATCATATCAAGCATCTGTTCTGAACACAACCCTATGAGATTAGAAATGAATTACAGGGAAAAGTAAAAAGCACAAACATATGGTGGCTAAACAATACGTTACTAAATAACCAAGAGATCACTGAGGAAATCAAAACATACCTAGAGACAAATGACAATGGAAACATGATGATCCAAAACCTAAGGGATACAGCAAAAGCAGTTCTAAGAGGGAAGTTTATAGCAATACAATCCTACCTCCAGAAACAACAAACATGTCAAATAAGCAATCTAACTTTACACCTAAAGGAACTAGAGAAAAAAGAACAAACAAAACCCAAAGTTAGTAGAAGGAAAGAAATCATAAAGATCAGAGCAGAAATAAATGAAATGGAAACAAAACAGTTGCAAAGATCAATAAAACAAAAAGATGGTTCTTTGAGAAGATAAACAAAATTTATAAACCATTAGCTAGACTCATCAAGAAAAAGAGGGAGAGGACTCAAATCAATAAAATTAGAAATGAAAAAGGAGAAGTTACAACACGCACTGGAGAAATACAAAACATCCTAAGAGACTACTACAAGCAACTCTATGCCAATAAAATGGACAACCTGGAAGAAATGGACAAATTCTTAGAAATGTATAACCTTCCAAGACTGAACCAGGAAGAAACAGAAAATATGAACAGACCAATCACAAGTAATGAAATTGAAACTGTGATTTAAAATCTTCCAACAAACAAAAGTCCAGGACCAGATGGCTTCACAGGTGAATTCTATCAAACATTTAGAGAAGAGCTAACACCCATTCTTCTCAAACTCTTCAAAAATATAGCAGAGGAAGGAACACTCCCAAACTCATTCTATGAGGCCACCATCACCCTGATACCAAAACCAGGCAAAGATACTACAATAAAAAAAAATTACAGACCAATATTACTCATGAATATAGATGCAAAACTCCTCAACAGAATACCAGCAGACAGAATCAACAGCACATTAAAAGGATCATACACCATGATCAAGTGGGATTTATCCCAGGGATTCAAGGATTCTTCAATATACTGAAATCAATCAATGTGATACACCATAAGAACAAATTGAAGAATAAAAACCATATGATCATCTCAATAGATGCAGAAAACCCTTTTGACAAAATTCAACACCCACTTATGATAAAAAACTCTCCAGAAAGTAGGTAAAGAGGAAACCTACCTCAACATAATAGAGGCCATATACAACAAACACACAGTAAACATCTTTCTCAGTGGTGAAAAACTGAAAGCATTTCCTCTAAGATTAGGAACAAGACAAGGATGTCCATTCTCACTGCTTTTATTCAACATAGTTTTGGAAGTCCTAGCCACGGCAATCAGAGAAGAAAAAGAAATAAAAGGAATACAAATTGGAAAAGAAGAAGTAAAACTGTCACTGTTTGCAGATGACATGATACTATACATAGAGAATCCTAAAGATTCCACAAGGAAACTACTAGAGCTAATCAATGAATTTGGTAAAGTTGCAGGATACAAAATTAATGCACAGAAATCTCTTGCCTTCCTATACACTAATGATGAAAAATCTGAAAGAGAAATTAAGGAAACACTCCCATTTACCATTGCAACAAAAAGAACAAAATACCTAGGAATAAACCTACCTAGGGAGACAAAAGACCTGTATGCAGAAAACAATAAGACACTGATGAAAGAAATCAAAGATGATACAAACAGTTGGAGAGATATACCATCTTCTTGGATTGGAAGAATCAATATTCTGAAAATGACTATACTACCCAAAGCAATCTACAGATTCAATGCAATCCCTATCAAATTACCAATGACATTTTTTACAGAACTAGAACAAAAAATCTTAAAATTTGTATGGAGACACAAAAGACTCTGAATAGCCAAAGTGGTCTTGAGGGAACAAAATGGAGCTAGAGGAAGAGACTCCCTGACTTCAGACTATACTACAAAGCTACGGTAATCAAGACAATATGGTACTGGCACAAAAACAGAAATATAGATCAATGGAACAGGGTAGAAAGCCCAGAGATAAACCCACGCACCTATGGTCAACTAATCTATGACAAAGGAGGCAAAGATATACAGTGGACAAAAGACAGTCTCTTCAATAAGTGGTGCTGGGAAAACTGGACAGCTACATGTAAAAGAATGAAATTAGAACACTCCCTAACACCATACACAAAAATAAACTCAAAATGGATTAGAGACCTAAATGTAAGACCAGACACTATAAAACTCTTAGAGGAAAACGTAGGAAGAACACTCTTTGACATAAATCACAGCAAGATCTTTTTTGATCCACCTCCTAGAGAAATGGAAATAAAAACGAAAATAAACAAATGGCACCTAATGAAACTTAAAAGGTTTTGCACAGCAAGGGAAACTATAAACAAGACAAAAAGACAACCCTCAGAATGGGAGAAAATTTTTGCAAATGAATCAACAGACAAACAATCTCCAGAATATATAAACAGCTCATGCAGTTCAATATTAAAAAACAAACAACCTAATCCAAAAATGGGCAGAAGACCTAAATAGACATTTCTCCAAGGAAGACATACAGATGGCCAAGAAGCACATGAAAAGCTGTTCAACATCACTAATTATTAGAGAAATGCAAATGAAAACTACAGTGAGGTATCACCTCACACCAGTTAGAATGGGCATCATCAGAAAATCTACAAACAACCAATGCTTGAGAGGGTGTGGAGTAAAGGGAACCCTCTTGCACTGTCGATGGGAATGTAAATTGATACAGCCACTATGGAGAACAGTATGGAGGTTCCTTAAAAAACTAAAAATAGAATTACCATATGACCCAGGAATCCCACTCCTGGGCTTATACCCAGAGAAAACCATAATTCAAAAGACACATGCACCCCAATGTTCATTGCAGCACTCTTTACAGTAGCCAGGACATGGAAGCAACCTAAGAGCCCATCAACATACCAAATGGATAAAGAAGATGTGGTACATATATACAATGGAATATTACTCAGCCATAAAAAGGAATGAAATTGGGTCATTTGTAGAGACGTGGATGGATCTAGAGACTGTCATACAGAGTGAAGTAAGTCAGAAAGAGAAAAACAAATATTGTCTATTAACGCATATATGTGGAACCTAGAAAAATTGTACAGATGAACTGGTTTGCAGGGCAGAAATTGAGATACAGATGAAGAGAACAAATGTATGGATGCCAAGGGGGGAAGTGACAGGGGTGCGTGGTGGTGGTGTGATGAATTGGGAGATTGGGATTGACATATATACAGTATTATGTATAAAATAGATAACTAATAAGAACCTGCTGTATAAAAATTAAATAAAATAAAAGTCAAAAAAGAAAACTGTACTGAGGAGACTTTAAAAAAGAAATTATCTTTAAATTCTTAGCAACACTGAATGAAATTATTATTTAACTATGGGAATATTTGAGTAGATCTCTTAAATTTTGAGGGTTGAATATTTTAAAAATATGTGAAGGGTAGAAATAGCAGGAGAGGGTCTCAAATCTTCCATCTTAAAATGTCATACAATCGAAATAAGTGATATAAGGTTACAAAATAGAGACAACTGCATCTTATGTTACTTGCATACCCAGAGAATGTTAAAAACTCAAACAATAATAAGGGGATTTGGTAAGATGACTGTATTTAAGAAGAAAATTTGTAAGGCAGCAGCATTTTTTTTTAACCAGTAATAATCAGTTGGTAATACATACATAAATACACACACACAGGATGTTTACTGCAACTTTATTACAAATAGGGGAAAAGTGTAATATAACCTGACTGCATATCTACAGGGGAATAGTTGAATAAGTTCTATAATATATAATGCAGTTTTTTGTAAAAGATTGAGATATCAATATGTATTGACATAGAAAGATACTCACGATATGTTTGAGTGAGACATATATTGAGACTAAAAAGTGAATAGAGAACATCAATGAAACTGATAGTTGATTCTTGTAAAAGATAAACAAAATTGACAAACCTTTAGCTAGACTCATCAAGAAAAAGGGAGAACTCAAATAAAATCAGAAATGAAAGAGGAGACATTACAACTGATACCACAGAAATGCAGAGGATCATAAGAGACTATTTTGAGTAATTATACACCAAAAACCTAGACAACCTAGAAAAAAAATGGATAAATTACTAAAAATTACAACCTACCAAGATTGAATCATGATTAAACAGAAAATCTGAACAGACTGAATACTTGTAGGAAGATTGAATCAGTAATCAAAAAACTCCCCAACAAACAAAAGCCCAGGACCAGATGGCTTCACTGGTGAATGCTACCAAACATTTAAAGAAGAATTAATGCCAATCCTCTGAAAAAAGAGGAGGGAACACTTCCAAACTTATTTTATGAGACCAGAATTATTCTGATACCAAAACCAGACAAGGAAATCATAAGCAAAGAAAATTACAGGCCAATATCCTTGATGAACATTGATGCAAGAACCCTTAATTTGCTAAAATATTAGCAAACTGAATTCTACAATACATTAAAAGGATCATACACATGGTCAAGTGTGATGTAGTTATGGATGCAAGAGTGGTTCAGCATCCACAAATCAATCAATGTCATACACCACGATAACAAAATGAAGGATAAAAATCATAAGATATCTTAATAGATGTAAAAAAAAAAGCATTTGACAAAATTCAGCCTCCATTTATTATAAAAACTCTCAAAGTAGGTAAAGAGGGAACATACCTCAACATAATAAAGGCCACATTTGACAAATCCACAGCTAACATCATACTCAGTAGTGAAAAGCTGAAAGCTTTTCCTCTAAGATCAGGAACAAGACAAGGATGCTTACTCTAGAGACTTATTCAACATAGTATTAGAAGTCCTAGTTCAAGCAATTAGGCAAGAAAAACAAATAAAAGGCATCCAAATCAGAAAGGAAAATGTAAAACTGTCACTATTTGCAAATGACATGATATAATATATAGAAAACCCTAAAGGCTCCACCAACAAACTGTTAGAACTAATAAATTAATTCAGTGAAGTTGCAGGATACAAAATCAATAAACAAAAATCTGTTTTGTTTCTATACACTAATAACGAACTATCAGAAAGAAATTAAGAAAACAATCCCATGTAAAATTACATCAAAAAAGAATAAAATGTCTAGGAATAAATTTAACCAAGGAGGTAAAAGACCTGTATCCTGAAAACTATAAGATACTGATGAAAGAAATTGAAGAAGACACAAATAGATGGAAAGATATTCCATACTAATGGATTAGAAGAATAAATATTATTTAAAATATCCATTCTACCCAAAGCAGTCTACACATTCAATGCAATTCCTGTCAAAATCCCAATGGCATTTTTCACAGGTATAGAAGAAACAGTCCTAAAATTTGCATGGAACCACAAAAAACCCCATATAGGCAAAGCAATCTTGAGAAAGAAGAACAAAGCTGGAAGAATCACATTCTCTGATTTCAAACTATATAACAAAGCTATAGTAATCAAAATAGTATAGTTTTGGCATTAAAAATAGACACATAGATCAATGGAACAGAATAGAGAGCCCAGAAATAAACTCACGGATAAATGGTCAATTAATTTACAACAAGGAGATGAGAATATACAATCTCTTCAACAAATGGTGCTGGGAAAACTGGACAGCCACATGCAAAAGAATGAAACTGGACCACTATCTTACACCATACACAAAAATTAACTCAAAATAGATTTAAGACTTGAATGTAAGACATGAAACCATAAAACTCCTGGAAGAAAACATAGGCAGTTAGTTCCTTGACATAGGTCTTGGTGATGATTCTTTGGAGTTGACACCAGAAGGAAGGCAACAAAAGCAAAAATAAATAAGTGGGACTACATCAAACTAAAAAGCTCTGCACAACAAAGGAAAACATCAACAAAATGAAAAGGCAACCTGTGGAATGTTAGAAAATAGTTACAAATCATATACCTGATAAGGGGTTAATATCCAAAATATATAAAGATCTCATACAACTCAATAACGAAAAAGCAAACAATCCAATTTTAAAATGTGCAGAGGAGCTGAATAGACATTTTTCCAAAGAAGACCTACAGATGGCCAATGGGTATGTTAAAAGGTGCTCAACGTAATTAATTATAAGGACAATGGAAATCAAAACCACAATGAGGTATCACTTCACATCTGTTAGAATGGCTATTATCAAAAAGATAAGAAATAAGTGTTGGCAAGGATGTGGAGAAAAGGAAACAGTTGTGTTGGTGGGAATGTAAATTTGTTCAGCCACTGTGGAAGACAGTGCGGAGGTTCCTCGAAAAATTAAAAATAGAACTACCATATGATCCAGCAATTCTACTTCTAGGTATTTATCCAAAGGAAATGAAAACACTAACTTGAAAAGATACTGAAACTCGCATGTTCATTGCATCATGAGCCAATGGCTTGGCTTTACAGTAGCCAAGATATGGAAGCAACCTAAGTGTCCATAATGAATGAATGGACAAAGAAAATGTGATATATATATATATATATATATATATATATATATATATATATAAACACACAATGGAATATTATTTAACCATAAAAAGAAGGAAATCTTACCATTTGCAACAACACGATAGAACTCGAGGGCATTATGCTAAGTGAAATAAGTCAGACAGAGAAAAACAAATACCTTATGATCTCACTTATATGTTGAAGCTAAACAAAACCAAACCAAAAATGAGTTCATAGATACAGAGAACAGATTGGTGGTTGCTATAGGATGGGGAGTGGTGGATAAAATGGGTAAAGTTTGTCCAAAAGTACCAACAACAATGAAAAGAATGAGGTATATCCATATATTTTGACATGGAAAGATACAATATATGTTTAAATGGGAAAAAAAACAGTAGCAGAAAAATATACACACTGTAATCTCATTTCTACTAATAGAATGAGAGAGAGAGAACTCTTTCTATTCTTGTGTGTATTATGAACATGAAGAGATACACTTAAAACTGTTAATAAGTGTTACTTTGAGATAGTCTTTTTACTCAAATCCACCTAATACTAATATCAATGCCTAAAATAATGTACCCAACAACAAAAATTAAATGCAAGAAGACAAATCCAAATATAATAACTAAAGTGGAAAATGTAAAGCAGAATTACATTTTCTAAAATATTAGTAATGCAGATAAATAAAGCAAAACCATAGAAACTCTTATCCTGAATAAGAAATGTCAGATGCTAAAAACAGATTTTTTTTTAATTTTAGGAAAAATGAATTATAATTTTAGTATAATAAACTACTTAAAAATATTGATGGAAACAGAAAAACCATGAGTGTTGCAGTAGGTAATGTGTAAAATCCAATTTTTAAAAACAAGAACAGAATGGACAATAGTGCAAGAAAAAGTTACTGACGTAGAAGACAGACTCAGAGACCTACCCTATTCACTGTAAGTAGTCCAAAGTCAGAGGAGGTTATAAATATGAAAATTCATAGGCAATGATATAATACAGCAGGTCTAGCAAAAAAGTGGTTCTCATTGCTTCCACTCCTCCCCTCCCCACTTACCCAGCCCACTCCCAAGACAGTTGTCACTAATATATCCCAGAAGTCTTTCCCTCTGAGCCAAGATAAGGCTTCAGAAGTTTTCTTAACTGAGTACCTTGGGCAGCCTCTACCAATGGCCAGCATACCTCTACTAAACGCTGGTAGTTGCAGTGTAATATGAAAACTTGTCATTTCTTCAATAGGAGAGGATACAAGGTAATAATTCATGTCCTGAAAATGGAAAAGGCACACAGTTTCTTTCAAAGGTTTAACATTCAAGAGAAAGACATTTAGATATATGCTTGTTAAATCCCTGAACTTCAGAAATAAAGAATGATGGCATCAAGCAACTAAAGAAAAGAGAAAGATAACATTTCAGGCCATCACAGGTAGAATAGCTTGAGATCATCCTATCAAGACTACTGAGAAGAATTCTTAAATCCACAGAACCTACAGAAATTTTCCAGTGGGTGATCTTATCTTCAAAGAATTACTCAAGGGACATTTGACTTGGATAAGCTAAAACTACTGAAAAATAAGATAATGTAAACTATAGGGGAACCATTGATGTATGTTGAAGTTTAATTAGTTTGTATGTCAGCCCTTAAAAATGAGGAGAAAAGACATTCTAAACATGTTTCAGAGAGTCAGTTCTATCAATCCTCGAATGAGTTGTGGAGAGTGGATTAGGTGAATCCAATAGCAGACAACATATTTCTCATTAGGGAATCCAGACTTGTTCTTTAAGATAAAAATATAAATTTATACTAAGAACATGATTAGACTTTTTTTGCCTTTTAATATAATAATTTTTATGTCATTGCACACAAGAAGCATTGATTTTTATTGAATTTTTTTTTAAACAGCAGGTTCTTATTAGTTATCTATTTTATACATGTTAGTGTATATATGTCAATCCCAATCTCCCAGTTCATCGCACCACCATCACCCCCACCCCCGCTTTCCCCCCTTGGTGTCCATACGTTTTTTCTCTACATCTGTGTCTCTATTTCTGTCTTGAAAACTAGTTCATCTGTACCATGTTTCTATATTCCATATATATGCGTTAATAGACGATATTTGTTTTTCTCTTTCTGACTTGCTCTGTATGACAGTCTCTAGGTGAATCCACGTCTCTACAAATGACACAATTTCGTTCCTTTTTATGGCTGAGTAATATTCCATTGTATATATGTACCACATCTTTTTTATCCATTTGTCTGTTGATGGGCATTTAGGTTACTTTCATGACCTGGCTATTGTAAAGAGTGCTGCAATGAACATTGGGGTGCATGTGTCTTTTTGAATTATGGTTTTCTCTGGGTATATGCCCAGTAGTGGGATTGCTGCATCATATGGTAATTCTATTTTTAGTTTTTTAAAGCACCTCCACACTGTTCTACATAGTGGCTGTATCAGTTTACATTCCCACCAACAGTGCAAGAGGGTTCCCTTTTCTCCACACCCTCTCCAGCATTTGTCATTTGTAGATTTTCTGATGATGTCCATTCTAACCGGTGTGAGGTGATACCTCATTGTAGTTTTCATTTGCATTTCTCTGATAATTAGTGATGTTGAACAGCTTTTCATGTGCCTCTTGGCCATCTGTATGTCTTCCTGGAGAAATGTATACTTAGGTCTTCTGCCCATTTTTTGATTGGGTTGTTTGTTTTTTTAATATTGAGCTGCATGAGCTGTTTATATATTTTGGAGATTAATCCTTTGTCCATTGGTTCATTTGCAAAAATTTTCTCCCATTCTGAGGGTTGTCTTTTCGTCTTGTTTGTAGTTTCCTTTGCTGTGTAAAAACTTTTAAGTTTGATTAGGTCCCATTTGTTTATTTTTATTTCCATTTCTCTAGGAGGTGGATCAAAAAAGATCGTGCTGTAATTTATGTCAAAGAGTGTTCTTCCTATGTTTTCCTCTAAGAGTTTTATAGTGTCCTATCTTACATTTAGGTCTTTAATCCATTTCGAGTTTATTTTTGTATATGGTGTTAGGAAGTGTTCTAATTTCATTCTTTTACATGTAGCTGTCCAGTTTTCCCAGCACCACTTATTGAAGAGATTTCTTTTCTCCATTGTATATCTTTGCCTCCTTTGTCATAGATTAGTTGACCGTAGGTGCGTGGGTTTATCTCTGGGCTTTCTATCCCGTTCCATTGATCTATATTTCTGTTTTTGTGCCAGTACCATGTTGTCTTGATTATTGTAGCTTTGTATTATAGTCTGAAATCAGGAAGTCTGCTTTCTCCAGCTCCTTTTTTTCCCTCAAGACCGCTTTGGCTATTGGGGGTCTTTTGTGTCTCCATACAAATTTTAAGATTTTTTGTTCTAGTTCTGTAAAAAATGCCATTGGTAATTTGATAGAGATTGCATTGAATCTGTAGATTCCTTTGGGTAGTGTAGTTATTTTCACAATATTGATTCCTCCAATCCAAGAACATGGTATATCTCTCCATCTGTTTGTGTCATCTTTGATTTCTTTCGTCAGTGTCTTATAGTTTTCTGAGTACAGGTCTTTTACCTCGTAAGGTAGGTTTATTCCTAGGTATTTTGTTGTTTTTGTTGCAGTGGTGAATGGGAGTGTTTCCTTAATTTCTCTTTCTGATATTTTGTTGTTAGTGTATAAGAATGCAAGAGATTTCTTGCATTAACTTCGTATCCTGCAACTTTACCAGATTCATTGATTAGCTCTAGTAGCTTTCTTGTGGCATCTTTAGGATTCTCTATGTATAGTGTCATGTCATCTGCAAACAGTGACAGTTTTACTTCTTCTTTTCCAATTTGTATTCCTTTTATTTCTTTTTCTTCTCTGACTGCCGTGGCTAGGACTTCCAAAACTATGTTGAAAAATAGTGGCTAGAGTAGACATCCTTCTCTTGTTCCTGTCTTGTTCCTGAAATTCTTTCAGTTTTTCACAGTTGAGAATGATGTTTGCTGTGGGTTTGTCATATATGGACTTTATTATGTTGAGGTAGGTTCCCTCTATGCCCACTTTCTGGAGAAAAATGGGCACAGAGATGCAGAAATACTTTTGCTTTTGAGGTGATCATATGGTTTTTATTCTTCAATTTCTTCATATGGTGTATCACATTGATTGATTTGCATATATTGAAGAATCCTTGCCTCCCTGGGATAAATCCCACTTGATCATGGTGGATGATCCTTTTAATGTGCTGTTGATTCTGTCTGTTGGTATTCTGTTGAGGAGTTTTGCATCTATATTCATGAGTAATATTGGTCTGTAATTTTTTTTTATTGTAGTATCTTTGCCTGGTTTTGGTATCAGGGTGATGGTGGCCTCATAGAATGAGTTTGGGAGTGTTCCTTCCTCTGCTATATTTTTGAAGAGTTTGAGAAGAATGGGTGTTAGCTCTTCTCTAAATGTTTGATAGAATTCACCTATGAAGCCATCTGGTCCTGGACTTTTGTTTGTTGGAAGATTTTAAATCACAGTTTCAATTTCATTACTTGTGATTGGTCAGTTCATATTTTCTGTTTCTTCCTGGTTCAGTCTTGGAAGGTTATACATTTCTAAGAATTTGTCCATTTCTTCCAGGTTGTCCATTTTATTGGCATAGAGTTGCTTGTAGTAGTCTCTTAGGATGCTTTTTATTTCTACGGTGCCTGTTGTAACTTCTCCTTTTTCATTTCCTATTTTATTGATTTGAGTCCTCCCCCTCTTTTTCTTGATGAGTCTGGCTAAAGGTTTATCGATTTTGTTTATCTTCTCTAAGAACCAGCTTGTAATTTTATTGCTCTTTGCTATTGTTTTCTTTGTTTCCATTTCATTTATTTCTGCTCTGATCTTTATGATTTCTTTCCTTCTACTAACTTTGGGTTTTGTTTGTTCTTTTTTCTCTAGTTCCTTTAGGTGTAAGGTTAGATTGTTTATTTGAAATTTTTCCAGTTTCTGGAGGTAGGATTGCATTGCTATAAACTTCCCTCTTAGAACTGCTTTTGCTGTATCCCTTAGGTTTTGGATCATCGTGTTTCATTGTCATTTGTCTCTAGGTATTTTTTGATTTCCTCTTTGATTTCTCCAGTGATCCCTTGGTTATTTAGTAACATATTGTTTAGCCTCCATGATTTTGTGTTTTTTTTACGGTTTTTTCACTGTAATTTATTTCTAATCTCATCATGTTGTGGTCGGAAAAGATACTTCATATGATTTCAGTTTTCTTAAATTTACTGAGGCCTGATTTGTGACCCAAGATGTGACCTATCCTTGAGAATGTTTCATGTACACTTGAGAGGAAAGTGTAATCTGTTGTTTTCAGATAGAATGTCCTATAAATATCAATTAAATCTATCTGGTCTATTGTGTCATTTAAAGCTTGTGTTTCATTATTAATTTTCTGTCTGGGTGATCTGTCCATTGGTGTAAGTGAAGTTAAAGTCCCCCACTATTATTGTGGTCCTGTCAATTTCCTCTTTTATGGCTGTTAGCATTTGCCTTATGTATTGAGGTGCTCCTGTGTTGGGTACATATATATTTATAATTGTTTTATCTTCTTCTTGGATTGATCATTACGTAGTGTCCTTCCTTGTCTCTTGTAACATTCCTTATTTTAAAGTCTATTTTATCTGATATGAGTATTGCTACTCCAGCTTTCTTTTGATTTCCATTTGCATGGAATATCTTTTTCCATCCCCTCACTTTCAGCCTGTGTGCATCCCTGGGTCTGAAGTGGGTCTCTTATAGACAGCATATATACAGGTCCTGTTTTTGTATCCATTCAGCAAGCCTGTGTCTTTTGGTTGGAGCATTTAATCCATTCACATTTAATGTAATTATCGATATGTATGTTCCTATTACCATTTTCTTAATTGTTTTGGGTTTTTATAGGTCTTTTTCTTCTCTTGTGTTTCCCACTTAGAGAAGGTTCTTTAGCATTTGTTTTAGATCTGGTTTGGTGGTGCTGAATTCTTTTAGCTTTTGCTTATCTGTAAAGCTTTTGATTTCTCTTTCGAATCTGAATGAGATCCTTACCGGGGTGAGTAATCTTGGTTGTAGGTTCTTCCCTTTCATCACTTTAAATATATCGTGCCTCTCCCTTCTGGCTTGTAGAATTTCTGCTAAGAAATCAGCTGTTAACCTTATGGGAGTTCCCTTCTATGTTATTTGTCATTTTTCCCTTGTTACTTTTAATAATTTGTCTTTAATATTTGCTAGTTTGATTACTATGTGTCTTGGCGTGTTTCTCCTTGGGTTTATCCTCCCTGGTTCTCTGCGCTTCTTGCACTTGAGTGGCTGTTTCCTTTCCCATGTTAGGGAAATTTTCGACTATAATCTCTTCAAATATTTTCTCGGGTCCTTTCTCTCTCTCTTCTCCTTCTGACACCCCTATAATGTGAATGTTGGTGCATTTAATGTTGTCCCAGAGGTCTCTTAGACTGTCCTCATTCCTTTTCACTCTCTTTCCTTTATTCTTTTCCATGGCAGTGAATTCCACCATTCTGTCTTCCAGGTCACTTACCCATTCTTCTGCCTCATTTATTCTGCTATTGGTGGCTATTGATTCCTTCTAGTGTATTTTTCATTGCAGTTATTATATTGTTCATCTCTGTTTGTTTGTTCTTTAATTATTCTAGGTGTTTGTTCTTTAATTCTTCCAGGTCTTTGTTAAACATTTCTTGCATCTTCTCGATCTTTGCCTCCATTCTGTTTCCAAGGTCCTGGATCATCTTCACTAACATTATTCTGAATTCTTTTTTTGAAAGGTTGCCTATCACCACTTCATTTAGTTGTTTTTATGGGGTTTTATCTTGTTCCTTCATCTGGTACATAGTCCTCTGCCTTTTCATTTTGTCTGTCTTTCTGTGAATGTGGTTTTTGTTCCACAGGCTGCAGGATTGTAGTTCTTCTTGCTTCTGCTGTGTGCCCTCTGCTCATGAGGCTATCTAAGAGGCTTGTGCAAGCTTCCTGATGGAAGGGACTGGTGGTGGGTAGAGCTGGGTGTTCCTCTGGTGGGCAGAGCTCAGTAAAACTTTAATCTGCTTTTCTGCTGATGGGTGGGGCTGAGTTCCCTCCCTGTTGGTTGTTTGGCCTGAGGCAATCCAGCACTGGAGGCTACAGGCTCTTTGGTGGAGCAAATGGCGGACTCTGGGAGGGCTCACACCAAAGAGTACTTCCCAGAACTTCTGCTTCCAGTGTCCTTGTCCTCACGGTGAGCCACAGCCACCCCCCACCTCTGCAGGAGACCCTCCAACACTAGCAGGTAGGTCCGGTTCAGTCTCCTATGGGGTCACTGCTCCTTCACCTGGGTCCCGATGCACACACTACTTTGTGTGTGCCCTCCAAGAGTGGAGTCTCTGTTTCCCCCAGTCTTGTCAAAGTCCTGCAATCAAATCCCACTAGCCTTCAAAGTCTGATTCTCTGGGAATGCCTCCTCCCGTTGCCGGACCCCCAGGTTGGGAAGCCTGCCATGGGGCTCAGAACCTTCACTGCAGTGGGTGGACTTCTGTGGTATAAATTGTTCTCCAGTTTGTGAGTCACCCACCCAGCGGTTATGAGATTTGATTTTATTGTGATTGCACCCCTCCTACCATCTCATTGTGGCTTCTCCTTTGTCTTTGGATGTGGGGTATTTTTTTGGTGAGTTCCAGTGTCTTCCTGTCAATGATTGTTCAGCAGTTAGTTATGATTGCAGTGCTCTCTCAAGAAGGAGTGAGTGCATGTCCTTCTTCTCTGCCATCTTGAACCAATCCAGAACCATTGATTTTAAAACATACCAGTATAAGTACCACTCAAAGAGAAAAAAGTACTTCAATTAAACTATAACCCAATGTTTTCTTATTGCTTAGAATTTTTATGTTCTACTTTTTGAAATTGCTCTTGTAGGTTCTTTTTAAATTTATTTTATTGAAGTATAGTTTATTTACAATGTTGTGTTAATTTCTGCTGTACAGCATCTTGTAGGCTTTTTGAGACATGGAAGTGACAACACTATGAAGAGCTATGACCAAGTTCACACACATGGAAGCAGTGATAACTCTTATACCTTCCACCTGGCTGTTGGTAGTTGTAGGATGCCATCAATTTTAAGACACAGCCTGATTTCAGGGATGTTAAAATGTGAAAAGTGTGTACATTAGAACTAGTGAAGTAGGACTCATCAAATTAGTTACCTTCCAGGTGGGTTTAAGAGGAAAGAAGGTTCTTAAGACATAAATATGATTCAACAGGACACATATTGTACTACAGGAGTGTTCAAAACACCTTGGATAAGGACTTGACCGCTGCCCAGGCAAGCACGAAGGTGTTCCAGTCAGGGCACAGGAATGTCTCTGGAGAAGACAGAGGTGAAAAGAAGAGGGAAAACCTCAGAATGAGGAAAAAGAGCTCAAATATGACAAGCTGGGTTAAATGCCCTCCTTCTATGATCCTGGGATCTTATAATTTGGGGCTTCAAGACACAATCACAAGGTTTTCACAGTACATACTGGCACCACCAGTGCCACCACCAGACGTGGAGGGGAGAGCAGCGTCCCTCACCTACTAGGTGCTCAGTATGGTGAGTGAGTGAGTGAATGTGTGAGTGCGTGGGTTAGGTCTGTCTGTGGCAAAGGTAACGGCTGTTCTCTTTTCCCTTGTCACCCTAGAGAAACTTGAGAGTGAGAAGCTGAACGTCGCTGAGGTCACCCAGTCAGAGATTGCCCAGAAGCAAAAGCTGCAGACTGTCCTGGAGAAGATCAATGAAACCCTGAAACTTCCTCCCAGGAGCATCAAGTGGAATGTAGACAGTGAGTTTTGCAAAGGAAATGGGACTGTTACATGACACCTGTGGTTCCTACCGTGGAGTTTCCCCAGGAAGTTGCATCATAAGCTGGGAGGCCCCGGATGGGTGCAAACTCATTTATCTCTGAGCGAGATATGCCTTTCCTTAGAAAGGAAGCTCATCATCCACATCTAAGGAAAGCTGAGAAAAACAGCAAAATGTCAAAATCTAGTGAGCCTTTTCCGTAAAAGGCTGTCTGTAGGAACCTCATGTGAGATTGGTGGAGAAGGAAGCTCCTATTCATTGAGCTACTTCTGAGTCTCAGCACAACCTTTTGAAAAAGCTCCTGTCTCCAGCTTGTTGAAGCTCTGGGAAGTGGAGATGCCCAGTTCAGGCAGCTGAGAAGCGGGGAGCAAGGACTTGGGTCTGTTCCAGTGCCCACGCCCTTCCTCTCACCCCCTTACTGCCCAGAGGGAGCAAAGATATGGCTAAGAGCATAGGCAATGGAATAGGATTTTAAAATTCAGGTTTTCGTGCTAGTATAGCTCAAGGATCTCAGAAAGTATAAACCGTTCATTCTTTTGCTGCCTCAAGGGCCTGGCTAATATGGACTTAATTGAGTCCATATCAGAGTCAACATGGAATCAGCAGATTTGGGTGAATCCAGTAGCAACAACCTGTTTCCCATCGGGAGCCCAAAGTTGTTTTGTTCCTTGTAATAGATAAAAGTATGAATTTAGATTAATGAAATGACTGAGATTGTGTTTCCTGCCTTTAAGCATTAAGGGGTTGAGTATTAGATCTTATTGCATCTGATGTATACAGCTTAAAATGGACATCTTCCCCACCACCACCACCAAAAAAAAACACCTTTCAGACTTGGGAAAGAAAAGGGAATCTTCAGCTTTCCAAGTTAGAGACCCAGCAGCTGCCAATGGCAATCTCTTCAGCAGGTTCCTAACACCCGCCGTTGGAGGCGAGACGCCAAGCACCTCCTTCAGCACAATGACACCTTTGCTTGCACAGCGTGAAAAGCTGCCTCTAGCAGCACGCTGGGAACAGGGCATCCTCTGTGGAGCAGAGGAGACACCTGAGGGCGGGAGGAGGGGAGGCCACGGCTCTGGGCCCTAGATGCTGCCCCGTGTCCCAGGAATGCTAATAGTGTTCAGCGGGGGAGGGGAAAAGGGGCTGATCACTAGTTGGGGAAATGTATCTGCATTCTGGAAGTCCGTAATAGTAATAAGCGTTAAAGTCCTCTGATGGTGACCTCTGCTTAATTTTGTTTGATCCTGTTTCCCACTCCCTTGAGTACAGACCATCTCTATATACCACTCCAAAACAAAACCCCTTTTATCTTTCTTTTTTTTAATTGAAGTATAGTTGATTTACCATCTAATGTGTTAATTTCTGCTGTACAGCAAAGTGACTCAGTTATACATATATACACATTCTTTTAAAAATTCTTTTCTATTATGGTTCATCACAGGATATTGAATATAGTTCCCTGTGCTATACAGTAAGACCTTGTTTCAAAACACCTTTTCATTTATCGTGGAACCCAGTTTGGGAAATAGGAAGAACGGAATTGTTTTATTTTGTTTGTTTTTAGATAACAGAAACTTATTTGCTCAGAGTCCTGGAAGCCACAATTATGAGATGAAGGTGTTGGTAGGTTGCTTCCTTCTGAGGGCTGCAAGGGAAGGATCTGTTACAGGCCTCTCTCCTTAGCTCTCAGAGGGCTAATTTCTTGCTGTATTTCTTCACATCATCTTCCTTCTATGCATGTCTCTGTGTCCAAATTTTCCCTTTTTTATAAGGACACTTGTCATATTGGATTAGGGGCTCAGCCTACTCCAATATGACCTCATCTTAACTAATCACGTCCGCAATGATTTTACAAATACGGTCACATTCAGAGGGACTGGAGGTTAGGACTTCAACATATGAATTTGAGGCTGGGGGTCGCATATCAACCCATAACATCTGATTGGTCTCCCACTTACCTCTCCAGCCACACATATACTTCATGCTTTCTCACCTCTCTTCGTCATCCATACACTGGCCTCATTTAAATGGGCCACAATATTCCCACCTTTCTAGAACCATTTCTGGAAGATATTTCCTTGATCTGAAACATTCTTCATCCCATCTTCCCCACCCCCAAACCATTTTGCCTGCCTTAAGAATGGAGTTTTTTAAAGCCACTTCAGAGCCATTGTCTTCAGTGGCTTTGAATGATTTGTTTTGGGTTTGCATTCACTTTCATTTCTTATGGGGAAATGTGTAGGAGTAAAATAATCACCTGTATTACCACTCTCATCTGGCTGTTTTCATTTTTTGTAATTACCATCCACATCAATGCATATTTTTTCATATTTTTACTTGATGAAGGTATATACAAACTCACTTTGTCTTAATGTTACATCATACACATCTTCTATATTCACATGTGGTCTTTGTAGTTATATATATATATATATATATATATATATATATTTTTTTTTTTTTTTTTTTTTTTTTTTTTTTTTTTTTTTTTTTGCGGTACGCGGGCCTCTCACTGTCGTGCCTCTCTCGTTGCGGAGCACAGGCTCCGGACGCGCAGGCTCAGCGGCCATGGCTCACGGGCCCAGACGCTCCGTGGCATGTGGGATCTTCCCGGACCGGGGCATGAACCCGTGTCCCCTGCATCGGCAGGCGGACTCTCAACCACTGCGCCACCAGGGAAGCCCTGTAGTTATAATTTTTGATAGCTGCTCTATTTCCTGGGGTAGATATTCCATAGTTAACTTAAACCCTATGCTGACATTGATCCTTTAGGATGTTTTTCCGCTTATTGCTAATATCAGACAGGGCCAAGTTAAATGTTATGTTGTGACTCCTTTTGCTTCTCTTGAATTACTCTCGTCAGATAGATTTTTAGAACTGAGGGGAATTACTAGGTCAGAGGGAATAATTATCTCAGTGGCCAGCTCCCCGCGATGTCTCAGGGCTTCAGGCAGCAGTGGTTTCTGTGATAAGGAATGCAGCAGGCGCAACTCCAGGGCAGGCTCCGACACCTCCTCTCTTGGTTATCTTCCCTGGCTGTTTCTGGGGACATCATGTCATCTTTCCACTCAGGAAAAGGGTGGCAGGGACAGCTGCTGAGTTCCCAACGTCCTTGATCCAGGGTTTTAGGGAGTTCTTCCTTTTCTATTTTTTTTTATTAGCAACAATAATTTTCATTATTGAAAACTTAGAAAATACA
Organism: Stenella coeruleoalba; assembly: GCF_951394435.1. Taxonomy (NCBI): domain Eukaryota; kingdom Metazoa; phylum Chordata; class Mammalia; order Artiodactyla; family Delphinidae; genus Stenella; species Stenella coeruleoalba. Next base: position 42,988,915 of record NC_137154.1, on the reverse strand, counting down.
GATCAATTAAAAGAGATTTAAATAACATCTAACATATTTATAGTGCTTGTATGCCTTGTACTAATCTAAATATTTTACATATTTTGAATCTTGCAAACTTCATTCAACCATCTGAGGTAAGAACTTTACTGTCCCCATTTTACAGATGGGAAAGTCAAGGCATAGAGAGCTTAAGAAACAGTGAGTGTAAGCTTCCTAAGAGCAAGGTTTTTTGTCTCTTTACTGCTGTATCCCTAAAACCTGGAAAAGTGACTGGCAATATTAAGCACAATACTATTTGCTAAAGAAGTGTCATTGTCCAATGTCACATGGGGTTGGGGGAAGTGGGGAGTGGTGGAGCCAGGAATGAGACCCAGAGAGTCTGGCTGCAGAGCCTGTGTACTAAGCCCACACATACTGCCCTCATGAGCTGCCTATCAGATATAGGCATTGTCAGCCTTATGGTGTGTTCCTTCAGGTCATGTGTGTGTGTGTGTGTGTGTGTGTGTGTGTGTGTGTGTGTGTAAGAAATAAATATATCAGTAAATGAATAAAATGTGTGTATATACTTATATACAAAGTATATTTTCTTATTTTTACGAAGATGGTATCAACCTGTATATGTTATTTAGAAGATGTATAGCTTTACAGATCATCCTTCTATATGTCACTTTTAATATTCTATGACATAGATTGGGTATATCATAATTTACTTAACTAATGAAAAATTTTAAGATTTTTTCCCATTTTTTCACTAATATCAATACAGCCTGATGAGTTCTTTCTGCTCATAGACATAATTACTTCTTAAGGATGAATACCTAGGAGTGGTAGTTTAGGGCCAAAGAATATGTACATTTTAAGGTCATATCACATATTGTCAAATTGCCTCCCCCCAAATTGTACCAGTTTCTGTTTCTACCACAATTCAAGTTTGGAGGACTGCTTCTAACTCAACAGCTCCTTTGAAATAGTCTCCCAGCACTGGAGTGACCCTCTTGGCACAGTGGCTGCAGGGCCCAGTTTATACAGCAGAGTCTTGGCTTCTCAACCCTGCTGTCATTCTGCATGTTTTCATCCTGACTGGAGTGCAGGAGCACAGTGGCCCTGGGTTCTGCCTGGCATCAGGGAGAAGGCTCCCAGGAGATGTGCTGAGAGATGGCAATGATGAGAGTGCCCAGACATGCAAAGGTAGTTAGAAGTTTTCTTAACTGAAAAGATAACATGTTTTTATTCGAAAGAAACGTTTGAAACAGGAAAAAAAAATCTTTCAACTATAGCATAACTATTTTTTTTTTTAACTTTCCAAGTCTTGGCCACAAGTACGTTTGTGTGTGTGTGTGTGTGCGTGCACGCGCACATGTTTGTGTATGTATATTTATATGTATATATATACAAATATGTGTATTTATATATGCATAAATCCATGAAAGTATATATTTACATTATTCTAGTTCTCTTTAACATTATATTATTAATATTTATAGCTACATTGTCTTAATGATTTTCAGCACATGCAAACTATTTCATTATGTGAATGTACCATAATTTATTAAAGCAGTGACTATTAAACCATGCTTGGCCCAACCTAGGGATCTGCAAGGAAAAACTCAGGCATCATTGAGGAGAAGAGAAGCAGCTGTGGGCGGGCTGTAGTTAGGACAAAGGGACCAGAGCAGTTGCACTGTTTTTTATCAGGTTTGCCTAATGGTTTTTAGAACAAAGGATTTCTCTTCTTAATTTTTAAAAATTTGAAAACCACTGGTCAACCATCATCTTTCATTTGGATATATGTGTTTCAGATTTTTTTTAAGGATAATATATTACACAATAATTAACATCTCTTTTTTTCTTTTCCATTATGGTTTATTACAGGATATCAAATATAGTTCCCTGTGCTATACAGCAGGACTTTGTTGTTTATCCATTCTATATATAATAATTTGCATATGCTAATCCAAAACTCCCAATCCATCCCTCCCCCACCCAACCTCCCCCTTGGCAACCACAAGTCTGTTCTCTAAGTCTGTGAGTCTGTTTCTGTTTCGTAGATAAGTTCATTTGTGTCATATTTTAGATACCACATATAAGTAATATTGTATGGTATTCATCTTTCTCTTTCTGACTTCACTTAGTATGACAATCTCTAGGTCCAGCCATGTTGCTGCAAATGGCATTATTTCATTCTTTTTTATGGATGAGTAGTATTCCATTTTGTGTGTGTGTGTGTGTGTATGTACACACACACACACACACACACACACACTATATCTTCTTTATCCATTCATCTATTGTTACACATTTAGGTTGTTTCTATGTCTTGACTATTGTATATAGTGCTGCTGTGAATATAGGGGTACATGTATCTTTTCAAATTATAGTTTTATCCGGATATATGCCCAGGAATGGGATTGCAGGATCATATGGGCACTCCATATTTAGGTTTTTGAGGAACCTCCATACTGTTCTCCATAGTGACAGCACCAATTTACATTCCCACCAACGGTGTAGGAGGGTTCCCTTTTCTCCACACCCTCTCCAGCATTTATTAATTAACATCTTTTTCTACGTAGCATGTATGTCTGTGAGAGAGGGATAGAGAAAGAAACTGTGTAATTATTTCTCTTGAAAAAATACCCAGGAGGACAGAGCACTCACTGAAAGAGTCTAACATCTGTATGGTGCCTACAACAAAGGTCTACTTTGCTTACGAAGACAGTCAAGGTAACATACAGTGTCCCCAGTGTGTGAGAACAACCTTTCTGACCACTGCTTTTCCAGCATTATGTTTTGTCGTTAAAGGGGAGAGGTAGCAAATATTCTTACAACCCTCAGTGACGGGACTGATGCAGTGGCAGTTCTGAACAGAAGAGCAAACCCGGTTTTTGCCTCTGTCCATCATGTCAGTGGGTCAGTCCATGCCAGGTGCCTTTTTTGAGGTTATAACTGTGGGTGATACTTAGTTGGCAAAGCCCAAAAGCCCAGAAGTAAACACTTCTTCTGTAAGCCTATGAGTTAGGAGCCGCTCATCTGCTATTTGATGGTGGCATTGAGCTGCTGTTCATAGTCAGTGGAAAACCTTCTTTGAAGCAGCAGTGATAACAGGAAACTCTAGTGAGTCCCCAAGGGTTGTCTGGATCAGTTCCTTTTCTTGGTGATTTCTCAAAGCTTCTGTTAGAGTGGATTCATTGATCCCAGGGCAGACAGAATGACACCCTAATAATGGGCCCAGTTCATGCTAACTACACAAAATGGACAATTTTTTGCTCTTTCCTTAAATGCCCCCTGTAATGAGAGCCGTAACGCTGGTAGGACTGTGAAGGCAGGTAAAGTATCTGGGGACTCTTCCCTTTTATGAAAGAAAGGGGAGAAAGTTGACAGTAATTGCCTAGATGCCAGGTACTTTCTCATAAGTGATAATAGAAAATATCAATCATTCCTAGGCATTGCTATGTACTAGGAGCTTTGCCAACATTATGTCTGGAAATTCTTACTCCCCATATTTCTGCATAGGTACTGTTATCCCCATGTGTGAGGTTGAACAGACTGAGGCTCAGGGACCTTAAGTGGCCTACCTAAGGTCATATACTCAGTAAATAAATGGTAGAGTTGTCAAGTCAGAACTCAAGCTCCCGTTGGCCAACACTGTGTGTGCCTGTTACATCACAGTCTTTTTCTCCTCTCATCTACTGAGGAAACTACAACTCAGTAGTTGCCCAGCCTTCTCCAGCATAAATGACCTAAATGATCTGGCACACAGCTCAGCTATAGAAGCCACCTGGGTCACGAACATCCCCTCCCAGCTACTGCCCAGAGGGCATTGCCTGCACTGACTATATATGGCACTCAAGAGAGCAACAAAGTCCTTTAGATGTCTCTCATGCCTTCCTCCAGGTGTCTTAAAGCCCTGAACAAAGGGAGGGATCCAGTGTCCTGACTCAGTGTCCATTGATTGAGGGCCTGCTTTGTGTAGAGCCTTGGGACAAGGGTAGTGGTGATAACCTACAGAGTTCACAGTCAGATGGGAAGGGAGAGGGGGTTCAGCAGACATGGTTATCAGCACAGAGTGAACAAGAACATGGGGGTGGCAGAGGGCTGACCTGAACTCAGAATTCAGCTGTTGTCAGGGTCCCGATGGGAACCTTGGATTAGAGTGGAGAAGCACAACTTTGCTGTCCAGCAATAACATGATCTAGGAAGCAGATCCACGGGACCTGGCTGAGAACCGAGGGGTCCCAGCGTGAGGCCCGTGATGACCAAGCGTGTCCCCTGACCCATAGGTGTGGGATGAAAGGGGCATTGGGTGTGGTACTGCCACACTCTGGAGATCTGCGTATATCTGCCAAGAACCTAGAAGAAGATTCTCTAATTTATAAATCATCTTTTATTTCAGCTGTTCACGCCAAGAGCCTGGTAGCCATCTTGCATCTGCTGGTTGCTCTGTCCCAGTATTTCCGGGCACCAATCCGACTCCCAGATCATGTTTCCATCCAAGTGGTTGTGGTTCAGGTAAGTTAGAAACCACTAAAAACATCTGCACCCTTAAAGGGGTGCAGGGGCTAAGCTCCTGTGAGAGCCAAGGCACACTGGGTAGCTCGCTAGAAGGAACGCTGAATGAATGCTGAGTGTGTCTGGGTGTGCCATATGCTGGGAGGCATGTGAGTGAGCTTTCTGATGCATGTGGGCTTATCCCTGATATGTGTGCAAAGGGTGGAAGAGCGTGTGCTTCTGTCTGGGACAGGCTTGTGTGGGACGTGTGCCTGGGGTTTACATGCTTTCCTCGGGAGGGTGCCTGTGTAATGTATATCTGAGAGTGTGTTGTATGTATTTGTGAGGTCTTTTTTTTTAAAAATCTTTATTGGGGTATAATTGTTTTACAATGGTGTGTTAGTTTCTGCTTTATAACAAAGTGAATCAGTTATACATATACATATGTTCCCATATCTCTTCCTTCTTGCGTCTCCCTCCCTCCCACCCTCCCTATCCCACCCCTCCAGGCGGTCACAAAGCACCGAGCCGATATCCCTGTGCTATGCGGCTGCTTCCCACTAGCTATCTACCTTACGTTTGTTAGTGTATATATGTCCATGCCTCTCTCTCGCTTTGTCACAGCTCACCCTTCCCCCTCCCCATCCTCAAGTCCGTTCTCCAGTAGGTCTGTGTCTTTATTCCTGTCTTACCCCTAGGTTCTTCATGACATTTTTTTTCTTACATTCCATATATATGTGTTAGCATACGGTATTTGTCTTTCTCCTTCTGACTTACTTCACTCTGTATGACAGACTCTAGGTCTATCCACCTCATTACAAATAGCTCAATTTCGTTTCTTTTTATGGCTGAGTAATATTCCATTGTATATATGTGCCACATCTTCTTTATCCATTCATCCGATGATGGGCACTTAGGTTGTTTCCATCTCCGGGCTATTGTAAATAGAGCTGCAATGAACATTTTGGTACATGACTCTTTTTGAATTATGGTTTTCTCAGGGTATATGCCCAGTAGTGGGATTGCTGGGTCATATGGTATTTTATTTGTAGTTTTTTAAGGAACCTCCATACTGTTCTCCATAGTGGCTGTACCAATTCACATTCCCACCAGCAGTGCAGGTCTGTGTAGTAGGATCGGGAGGCTGTATCCCTGTGTGTGTGTTTGTCCTGCCAGCCAGTGAGAATCTTTTTTTTTTTTTTTAAATAATGCAGCCTCGTGCTCCAGTGTCTACAGTATGGAGCCCCATAAGTGGGATCATGGGGTCATAAGCCTGTGGATTTTAAATGTTGGTAGAGTTGTCGATTGTTTGGGCTGCCTTGTTTATTTATTTATTTATTTATGGCTGCACTGGGTCTTCATTGCTGCACGTGGGCTTTCTCTAGTTGTGGTGAGCGGGGGCTACTCTTCACTGCAGTGCATGGGCTTCTCATTGCAGTGGCTTCTCTTTCTGCAGAGCACGGGCTCTAGAGCGCAGGCTCAGTAGTTGTGGTGCACAGGCTTATTTGCTCCATGGCATGTGGGATCTTCCCGGACCAGGGCTCAAACCCATGTCCCCTGCACTGGCAGGCGGATTCTTAACCACTGCGCCACCAGGGAAGCCCAAGAATCATTTTTTGGTTAAACAAACAATGCACAGTTATTGAGAAGAGGCAAGTATCTGTGCATGTGTACGTGTGTGTATTTGAGAGAGACCCTGACAGGCCATGCCTGTGTTGAGGGCACTGCCGATTTTCACCTGCCCAGAGAAGCACAGCTGGTATCTCAAGTCATTTTTTCCAGATTGTTGGATGGAATTTCCATTCACACATGGCTGTGTGATTTCCACAATGAGGGGATGCTCTCTCCCTGTGACTATCTCATTCTGCTCCTAACCCCATTAGATACTCAAATTCAATTTTATTTTCCAACTTTACGCCCGTGAGCAAAAGGTCGTCATTTTGTTGGCTTCTGTTCTTTTCCAAATAAACATGCTACAAGGGAGAACGTCCCTTATGAGCAGCTCCCTGGCTATCCAAGGTTATCCAGGGTTCTGTCTGGCAACTCTGCCATCCCTTGGTGAGGAAGAGCCTGGAGGGCAGGTAGGCTTTGCCTGAGAGGTGAGGTGAGGCCAGGCCAGCTTCCAGGACAGAAGGGCTGAGCTTTCAGGGATCAGAAGTGAATGGGGGAGGGGAGGAGGACATGGGGTTGCTGCTCAGCCAGTGACCTAATGAAAAAGTATTTCTTCCAGCACCTTCTGGGTACTTAACTTGCTAAACGTCAAGGGGGTATAATAGAAAGACGACACCTTGGCCCTGCCTTCCCGGAGACAGGACTATGCATAAGCAGCAGAGAGGGCTATCAGAAGCCCCCTATCAATGCAAACGCGTGTGGTTCCGACGTGCCGCTGACTGAAAGAGACTAATTGGCTTCATTTATTGGGCTGTCAACCATGTCAGGCGTGGAGCTAAGCATTTTATGAATATGTGCCAGCCCAGAGCATCCTGGTACATGCATCTTCCTAGTGAATCCAGGCCATCTCTATTGTGTCATTTTTTAACAATCAATAAAGTGTGAATCCATTTCATTTTATTTTTTAAAACTATGATTCAGGATTTGCGAGGGTTGGGGGGGAAACAGTGGTCACTGGAAGCCCATGTCTCATGCCTTATTTTGAGCTCAATTATAGGCCATCAGAAGGCTGTTGCTGGTTTAATTTCTACTGCAGGCAGTTTTGTTAGTGTGAGGGAGAAAGGAGGAGGCATTACATAAAATGGCATCAAGGTATGTCAGGGTTTATGGGGTGTTTTGCGTTATCAAGTTAAACAGGCACAGAAGCAAGACTCAGAATTGGCTGTAAGACACTGACTGAACTACAGAGAGAGTTCTTTAGGGAACAGTGGATCGAAATGAATCAGGACGCTGTGTGAGCTGTCATTGAACCCAGATTTCTTTTCCATTCTGTGTACCAGCATTTAATTCTGCATGTAGTTGAAGATGAGGTTTGATGTCTGTGAACAGCCTCGCAAGACAAGGACACAGATTCCATTAGCCCTGTGTGAAAATTTTACATATGTTGAAGCTGAATTTGGAAAACGTCCTGGTTTATCCACACTAGATCTTTTTTCAATGGTATTTTAATGTTTTTCTTCCTTTTTTGCTTTGATAGTTCATTCTTCTTAATCTAATCCAGATACACTCATGGCCTTTATCCAGCTCTACCTTTCCTTCTGTAAAAGTATTTTGCAAGGACGCTAGTTTCTGTGGCTATTGGGAATGTGAAGAAAAGGTTGTGGAAGTTCGGGCAGGAGGGTCGAGAAGGCAGATTTCAGCTGAAACACTAATGCTTGGAGGATCCCTCTTGACACATCTCAGTCTTTGTGGAAGATGGATTTGCTCTGACAGCCTCTTGCCCTGCCCAGACTGCCTTCCAAGCGTCTGGTAACTGATTGTGTAGGAACGTGATAAATGCATCTCCCTCCTCACCCCCATCAGAAGGTCTTCCTGAACGCCAGCACTCCTTCATCGGTTCCCACGCCCACACAGTGAGGTTTAAACTCCAAACCAGCACTCAACTGACCAAGGGCAGCCACTGTCCCTCCAAATGGCCTCCTGAACACGCCTGTGCTCTCCTATTCTGCCTTTTTGCTCCGGCCATTCCTGCCACTGAAGAGGTCTCTCCTCTGTGTCCAGCCAAATCCTAGCTGTCCGTTAAGTTCCAGCTCAAGAACCCCTCCCCCTGGAAGGTTTCCCTGACCCTCTCAGCTGAAAGTACTTGTTCCTGTCCTGCCCTCAGCACTTCCTCTCTGCAAGGGGCCACCATGTAATTAATTATCCATGACACATTTGAGAGGGAAAGGGGATCCTACTCTAATCATTGAGCTGGGACCAGGAGGACTGTCTGGGGAAAACTGTTCTTGCATACCTGTTCATCTACGCCATTTTACTCTAAGTTCCTTAAGGTCCAAAACTATGTCATATGTTCCACAGTGTTTGCTAAGTCCAACACAGTGGCTTGTACAGAGAAGGCACTGATTAATGAAACAGAGAAGAAAGAGAATGAATTGATGGGAAGGGGTAGACAGATGATGGATGCATGCATGGGCAGATGGGTGGGTGGGTGGATGGATGGATGGGTGGGTGGGTGGATGGATGGCACTTTGGGTGGGTGGATGGGTGGGTGGATGGACCTCCAAAGTGCCTACGCTTTTCTCAGAGAGTAAGCTAGTCACCCAAGGACTGTTCTACTTACTTAAAAGCTCCTCTAGTTAAACGTTTTTTGAAAACTCTCCCTCTGAATTCTCCAAGTTGACCTCAGTTCTTCCACCCCAGCCGCCCCAGTTAAATGTGTTTCTCCGCTTCCCTCCGTGGCCCCAGCTGGAGGGCAGACACACCCTGGCCCTCATTTCCATTTGGTTTACTGTGGATTTCTCCAGGAGGCAAACAGTGTGCTTCCAGCAGAATGTCTTCCAATAAAGAAAGAAAAGATTCACCATCCAAGAAACAGCCGACTTGTTTGGAATAAACACTAATTGCACTTAAGTATGAATGGTACAGTCCAGTCCCAGGAAAGCAGGAGCCTCATTTCACTTCTAGCAGTATCTCGTCTCTGGATTCATTTCTTAAACGCCAGTAACTTTCTAAGTATCAGGAATGCTAATCAGTTTTTTGTATTTTTCTAATGCATATTTCTCTCTCTTCCTCCCAACCCTCTCCCCACCCCCGTTTTCAGAAACGAGAAGGAATCCTCCAGTCTCGGCAAATCCAAGAGGAAATAACTGGTAACACAGAGTATGTCAACAGCATTGTTGCCAGCGATTCTGTAATGGAACACAGATGTTTCTCCGAAATTCATCCATTTGCTGATATTTAGTTTTCATTTATTGGGATTGCAAGAGGGATTAGACTTCAGCCAATGATTATAGTTTAGCCTTTTCCGTGCATTCAAAACATGCCTCTCAATGCTTAAGGTACAAACTTGGGTGGGGAAGTGGGGAGAGGGAATTAACCGTGATTGAAAAATTCTAATTTTGTGGCACTCCAGGAAAGAGTGTGCCCGAAAAAGCCAACCAGCATGAAATCATCATGCCATAAACATGGGGATGAATTTAAATTGTTAACCTTCAAAAGGACATTTTTCTTCCTTTTCTGAATCTGATTTATATGGTCACATGCCATGACCCAGAAAGCCCCTCTCTACCTTAGGGTGGTGGATTGTTTGGGGTTTCTTTTTTGGTTTGTTTTTTTTCATTTACATTAAGAAATTGGAATATCAGAACATGTAAGAGTTTTGTCATGGGAAAGAGAAGTTTTGTTCTCAAGCAGAAAGAGCAGGGCGGTCGGTGTGCGTGGGTCTGAGATCCCTGGGCAGGCTTGAGCCCTGGCCGCACGCAAAACCGGGCAAAATTTGTTCGTATCATCTCCTGCTCCCCTAACTCTCCTCTATATTCCTTTGAACAAGAAGAGCAAGTGGAAAGAGCAGGGGCACATGAAGCAATGATTACACCTTCTAAAACCCCACACCCCAAAGGTGGAGGAGGAAACTGTCCTTGGTCTACCTGGCTTGAACTCCACGTTCATCATTCTTCCCAGTACACTACCCACAAGTCATTGTTTAATAGGTGACAGATGTATAGTTGGAATAAACCAACATAATAAGAACCAAAAACGTATTGAGAAAAAAATGTATTGAGCATTTAGTATATAGTAGAAATTATGCTAAAATCTTTCTATATATTAAATCATTTAATGCTCACAACATCTGATTGAGTTGTTTACCATTTTATCCTCATTTTAAGGATAAGTGACCTGAAACCCAGAGAGGTTCGGTAGCTTGCCCAAAGTCACACAGCAAGCAAATGGCTTTGTAAGATTTAAAACTAAGTAGTCTGACCCTAATGCTTGTGCTCCTAATACTTTGCTGCTTCACTGTATGAGTATGGTTCCAGCTCCTGCCCTGTTTGAGAAAACCTATTCTAGGTCAATGGCAGGTGCAGCTTGGGTGGGTATCACAGGATGGACAGGAGAGAGCCCAATCTGACCTCCCCAAGCCGATGCCCTCAGCAACTTGGGCAGTGAAATGCCACATTGGGATGGTACCTGAGCTCTGCTCCTAAAACATGGTTGGGAATCCTGAATCTCTGAGTCCAATATTCTTTCTCAACTGTAAGCAATAATGTGAGTTTATTTAAGGCAAGAAATAGTCCTTTATGCATCACTTATACCAGGCTTTATGCAAACACCAGTAAATCTATAAAGCAGAGGGGAAAATAGGTGGTAATGTGGTAAAGACCACCCATAGCTGGAGACTTAGTGCAGAATAAAATGCCAAGGAAGGAAGCTTTGGGGATCTGCCACCAAGGGTGCGGAGAGAAAAGTCACGCTGCTTTCTTTCTCCTTTTCCCGCAGGGCTCTTTCTGGAAGGCATGGTGAGTTGCATAAGAGTGTCCTCTGTCACTGCTGACTGCCAATGGGGTCTAGTTAATTCTGTAGCAGCTGGGAAGAACAGGCACTCAGCTTGATTCCTGCATGTGTGTCTGTGCCAACCTGGTGACGGGGCCAGTCGGTAGGGAGGGTCAGCGCACTGGAGGGAAGAGGAAAAGTAACCACAGCTGCCTCTTGCAAGTAACAAGACCACTGACCCTGCTGGGCTTCTGGATGGGTCCTGGGCATTTGCAGGGAAGTCTTGCTCTAAGCATCTTGTGGAAGTAAAGCAAGAGGTGTACGTATGCGCTGGGGACTGTACCCTCTCCCCACTCTGTCCAGCCCTTGTAGAAGGTGCCTTTTTCCTCATCACACCTCCTACCTCTCTGGTTTCCCAGAACTTTGGGTGTGTTTATAAGGTCTGTGAATGTCCAAGATCACAATCACCATTCTGGCCATCTCAGATTTACTCATCAAGAGTAGGAGAGGCTGGTGGCGCAGTGGTTGAGAGTCCGCCTGCCGATGCAGGGGACGCGGGTTTGTGCCCCGGTCCGGGAAGATCCCTCATGCCGCAGAGCGGCTGGGCCCGTGAGCCATGGCCGCTGAGCCTGTGCGTCCAGAGCCTGCGCTCCACAGCGGGAGAGGCCACAGCAGTGAGAGGCCCGCGTACCACAAAAAAAAAAAAAAAAAAAGAGTAGGAAAGGCAGCCCAGGACCACGAACCCTCCCAGCCCCGGTTCCTCTTGGAGATTTCTCATTCCCAGTCACAGATCCCTCCACTATTTCACCTCTCAGATCAGAGGACCAGGGGGGCTATAGCAAGGAAAATCCCTGCAGGGAGAATGGCTTCGCTATTTTCTATGATTCTGTATTTACTGTGGATAATATATTGAAATATTCCAATCATTCTAATAATAACTCAGATCAGCAGATACTTCAGAGTTTACAGAGAATGTACTTTCTTGTCTTTCATCCTCATAACCCATCTAGGGGAGGTTCATGCTCAGTGGGCCTTTTCTCTATTATTATTTTTGGCTGCGTTTTGGCATGCGGGATGCTAGTTCCCTGACCAGGAATCGAACCTGTGCCCTCCGCAATGGAAGCGCAGGGTGTTAACCACTGGCCTGCCAGGGAAGTACCCAGTGGGCATTTTATGGAAGAGGAAAGTGAGGCTAAAAGGATTGAAGTGACCTGATCCCTCAAGAGGGGGAGCTCCCCTTCTAGGGCTCTGTAGCTCCCAATCCGCTTATCTGCCCTCTGCCAGGAAGTATGTCTTGGGCAAGTTGGTTTTGAAAATTAGGGAGTGATTTGATATTTGGATGACATTCTGCTTCCAAAAAGCTTCAGAAACACTTTAGAATCATGACTAAATCATGATATCAAAGAATACAAATAGTAAAGAGAAATGACTGGCTCCAAGTCAGACTGCCTGCCAGAGCTCCTGAACCCCAGCTCAAAGAGGGCTGATGTCGAGGGTGGATACACACACACCTACATCTACACAGAGAGAAAAAGGCCGCTAAGATAAGAATCAACCCCAAATCCCTGCCCAAACCAGTTTCCCAGCACAGTCTCATACCCCAAAGAATTCCCACCTGGAGCTGACCATGTGGCCTGTAGAGGCGCGTGGCTGGGACCTGGGTTGGCATCAGCTCTGGGCCCTACTTTACATTTTCCTCTTTTTTCAGAACGTGATGCCTTTGACACCTTGTTTGACCACGCACCAGACAAGCTGAACGTGGTGAAAAAGGTGGGAAAGAGGTGCCTGAGAGGGAGGGGGAGAGGGAGGGAGGGAGGGGAGCGAGATGTAGGAAAACATTAGGAAAACCCACCCCCTGCAGTTTGCAAGCTTCCCGAAACTGGTGTCATCACCAGACCACCACAAACACAGAGCTTTCCTGCTTGATGTCCGTTTTACCTGTCTTGTTTTCACTGGATGCCTTACCCAGTCCCTTTCTTCTCCCATTGGGATGACAGCATCTCTTGGGGGTTTCTGAGGCTACGGTCCTGTGTCTCCACCCCCACACTGAACCCCGCCATCCCTGCTCCTCACACAGACCTCCCTCTGTCTCCCTGGCACCGGTACCTGCACCTAGGGGGACTGGAAGGAGGGACCCAAGGCGGTCATTTCTCCTCTGGCCCCCTGAGCCCGGCTAGGACACTCCACCTGTCACTCTGCCCTCTTAGCACTCCCTGCTCCTTGCACAGTTCTGGACCTGGCTATTGGTATCGCACAGTGCATGGGACTGCCAGTCCTGGGGGCCATCCTTCCCTGTGGACTCAAGGAGTTTCGCAAGAGTCTTATAGACTGCTCAGCCTCACTCCGCTCGGCACAGGGATCCCGGGCCCGAGATCTTGGCTGGGTCTCGTCCTGTGTCATCATGGTTGAGTCACAGGGGCGGCCTCCAGGGTGAGAGTCTTCATCTCAATGTCTGGCTTGTGCTTTTCTTCTAGACGCTCATTACTTTCGTGAACAAGCACCTGAATAAACTGAACCTGGAGGTCACGGAACTGGAAACCCAGGTGGGTGACGGCCCCGTGTGCAGGGTGGGGGACAAGGCCCCGCTGGACAGCCACTGTTCCCAGTGCCCCAGCCACATTGCCAGGAGGGCTTTCCACCTTGATCCTGGAGCTTTTCCGGGGAAGGGAGAGGGGATTCTCTCTCTCTTCACTCAGAGGGGTGAACTGCATGGAATTTCTCTGAATTCTTTCCAGTATTTTATTTTGAAAAGTTGCAAGAATATTATCATAAATCCCCATGTACTCTTCACACACATATACCAATTGTTAACATTTGGCCATATTTGGTTTTTTTTCTCTCTCGCCACCCCTAATTACCTCAGAATCACAATATAGTAATCAAATTCAGGCAGTTTTAACATCAGTACAATATGTTAATCTATTTAGGTTGAACCATATGAAATCACTGATATGTGACTACTCTTGACCGTGTCACATGGTTCAGAGAAATACAGTTGTCCTCATATTCTCACCTGATGCATTTAGTTGTCACGTCTCTTTAGTTTCTTTTTAATAGAGAACAAATCCTCAGCCTCTCTTTGCATAACATCGACATTTTTGAAGAGTGTGGACCATTTAGTTCATAGAATGCCTCTGTTTTTCTCCCTCATGATTAGAACCAGGTTATGCACGTTCAGGAACAGTACCATGGAGGCAATGCTGTGTTCTTCTCAGGCCATTTTTTTTTTTAAATATATATATATTTTTGGCTGCGTTGGGTCTTCCTTGCGGTGCACGGGCTTCTCACTGCGGTGGCTTCTCTTGTTACGGAGCACAGGCTTTAGGCGCGTGGGCTTCAGGAGTTGTGGCTCACGGGCTCTAGAGCTCAGGCTCAGTAGTTGTGGCACACAGGCTTAGTTGCTCCACGGCATGTGGCATCTTCCCAGACCAGGGATCGAACCCGTGTCCCTTGCATTGGCAGGCGGATTCTTAACCACTGCGCTACCAGGGAAGTCCCTTCTCAGGCACTTTTCTCCATCAGTTCTGTTCCTGGTGGTGGTAACTTTGACCACTTGGCTAAGTGGGCATCCCCCAGATTTCCCTACTGTAAAGCTCCTCCCCCCTACCCCCCGCTTTATAATTAATAACTAATCTTTATTAGGTATAATCTTTATACCGTGTAATGTATCCTGTTTCCCAACCTCTTTTCATTCGCAATGAACTTCTGAAGTGTGGTTTTCTTTTGAACACAGGGGCACCTCCTGTTATTGTTAAAGGCAATGCCCGGGTCTGTGACTGAGATCTGCCTGGGTGTGTCTGGACTCTGGAGGCAGCTTCATATGCTCTTCAGGAGATAGGGAACGCGCTGCAGAAGCAATGATTCCTGGAGAGGGCTGGAATGAGCTCTCCCTTCCCCATGGGCAGGGAAGGGGTCTCTGCCGAGCATATCTGGTGTCTTTCTGCGAGTTTTACCACCAAGTCATTGGAACCAGCAGTCAGGGGTGGGAGCAGTCTAGGTCAGTGGTACTCACAGCTGTGACTAACCCTGACCCTAACCCAGGGTGCTCCCCTGAGTTGACAGATTAGTTTCTTTCATTCTCAACCCATTCCAGCCACAGCCAGAATTAGGCCTAGTTAACTAGTTCCATGGGCGGGCCGTGATTTTGACACGGTTGCTGGGGTCTATTTCCCATTGTCCACCCTGGGGTGGCCTGGGATGAGTCATGCTCAGGCCCTACCAGCCAGATGGATGGAAACAGGGAGGAAGCTGCTTCTAGGTCAAGTTCATACTCCAGGTTGTTTGCCCATAACCAAGGTTGAGTCACAGGCCCACCGATCAGTCACCCAGCAGAGCTCAGACACTGGGCCCAGCCCAGACAGAATACTAATTCCGTCCAGGACTTTTAAAGTTTCCTAAGATGATTCCAAGAACTTTGACCTCTTGTGAACTCTAGTAACTGTTGTTTATACCAATATTTGATGGCCCTGCCTCCTTTGCAAGGTTCTAGAATAGCAGATATGCACCTGACCTCTGTAACTTTGCTCAGGCCATTCTCCATACCCAGAACACCTACTCCTTTCAAATCTCCCTCATCCCACAGGCGCCGGGACGAGCTCTAAGCCTCTTGCCATGGCCCTGAGCACACGGTTGTGCTTTATCAGCAAGAGCCAGTACATTGTGTGACTGCGTTGTTGTTTTCCTGGATAGAAATAGCAGTAGTTAGTATGTGTTAAGTGTTGCCTACACACCAAGCAGTGTTCTAGGCACCTTACACATACGTACTGGTTTAGGCCGCATGATAACCCTATGAATTAGGTACTATATTATTATTGTCCCCATTTTACAGGTGAGAAAAATGAGGCACAGAGAAGCTCTGTAACTTGCTCAAGTCACTCAGTTAATAAGTGGTAGAGCTAGAGGCCAGCTCCAGAGCACACGTTCCTAACAGCTATACTATGCTGCTTCTCAAGCAGTAATAAGGCGAGGGTGAGAGGGGAGAATGCCCAGGCCGGTATGACACTAGATCTTTCCCTGTTCATAAAGCAGAAGTAGCCCTAGGAGCCTCATGCCGTTGGCCTTGGACATCCCCTTTCCCTCCTCCCTCTGCCCTCCCTAGCTAACTCCAGCTCATCCCTCATGTCTCCACCCAGGCAGCGCCTGCTCCAGAAGCCTTCCCTGTTGCCTTCAGTGGGATGAGTGACCTTCGTCAGTCTCATGCAGGCTAGCATGCCTCCCTCCATCAGAGCAGCGGCTGCATTTCCTCCACAACAGTCTCGCCACTGTACCATGAGTTCCTCCAGGGCAGGGGCCACACCTGACCCACCTCTGTGGTCCCTGTGCCAGATCAGGGCTTGGTACTTAGTCGGTACTCAGTAAATACTGGACCAGTTGAGATCAGGACCATGGGCTTGTGGCTTCTGTGCTGGACCAGCCAGACATGGGGCAGGCCTGCTGCAGAGCAGACCTTCCTGCCTTGGGTTACTGCCCCTCACCCACTGGCAGCAGCCTGCCTGGGGATATAGCCTTCGCGGGGGTCAACACGGAAGCTGATGTGCCCCTGGAAGGGCCTGGGCTGGGGCACTCAGGGGCCCAGTGCCTTCACCTGTCTCTCTCCCTCCAGTTTGCAGATGGGGTGTACCTGGTGCTGCTCATGGGGCTCCTGGAGGGCTACTTCGTGCCCCTGCACAGCTTCTTCCTGACCCCGGACAGCTTTGAACAGAAGGTTAGGGGAGGTGACATCACGGGAGGCCCGAGCCCACATGCCCGACCTCTGCTGAGGCCATCTGGGGAAAAGGCGGCGGCTTCCCCTCTGCCCGGAGTCTTCAGTGGTTGGATGGGGGGCTCACTGTGATGTACAGCTGAGCTGGGACGCAGCTACCTACAGGCCACTGAGCATCCTGAACAGCTTTCCCTCTCCTGCACCTTGGTCCCCTAGCCGTATGCTCCTGCCTGGGGCCACAGCCCAGCCTCATCTCTCCCCAGAGGTGACAGGTGGCTGCAAGGCTGGTCAGACCTGAGGCCGGCACTTAGCCGATTTCTGATGCCTCTCACAGGCTGCCCCAGCCCACCTGCTAGACAAGGGGCATTTGGTCCCAAGCAGAAACCCTTCTCTGCCTCTTGAGCATGTCTTGCTGTCTGATCCTTTCACCTGTGGGCACTTATGTCCCTGAGTTTACAGTCCTGGCAGTGACACAAGAACACAGTAAGACAGGGAGAGGATTCTTAACTCCTCTGGGAGTGCTTCACCAACAGCAGGCTGGGCCTGCCTCACACTCCTCATGGCCAGCCCAGTTTGGCAGCCTCATTTTAGCTCAGCCCCTGCCCCACTGGCTACAGTGCTGGTTCCTTCACTTTCCAGGGGCAGGTCACAGGGAGCCCCAAGGGTCCAGGAATGAGTGCGCAGCACCTCATGCGCTGCCTTTCTCTCTCCAGGTCTTGAATGTCTCCTTTGCCTTTGAGCTCATGCAAGACGGAGGATTGGAAAAGCCAAAACCACGGCCAGAAGGTACTTTGCTCTTGCCTGGGTTGGTGACAATAGGCAAGACCCTCCCCTGCACACAGGTTTTCAGGGCACAGAGCAAGGCTCATGTCTGATACCAGAGGGAAGACTGTCTTTTCTGAAGCCTTCTTTGCCATTTGCAGGGGAAGGTGGGACAGGGTGCAGCTGCTTAGTCCTGGGCATCCTTTGCTAGCTGCAGATCGCACAGCCTCAGGGAAAAAAAGCAGAACCTGAAATCCCACACATGGGGTCATAGGGATAAGGGCCCATGCAGACGTGTCACAGAGCGGAGGTGCTGCTGCAAGAACTGGCCTGGCCTGGTTTCCAGGTTCTTCTGTGCCTGGACAGGGTGCTGACCTGCCCAAGAACTATCTCCCAGGTAGGCAGGGGGAAGATACAGGGGTCATCACAGGCAGCTGTACTCGGAGAATAATTCCCTTTTCTGCCCTTTGCTTGCTCCAACTCTGCCCAAGGACAAGGTTTGATTTGTCAGGTTTAGGTTGCAAATGTTAAGGCTGAAAAAATACAAAAGGAGCAAAATGCTCCAGCAGCCCTCCCATGCTTGCGCTTGAAGCAATGTGTGCATTTGTAGGGGAAGGTGGTAAGACTTGGTTTAAACTGGAAGGACCAGGTAGGGCTTTTGTATTTATTTTTCTTTTTTCTTTTATATTGAAGTCTAGTTGATTAACAATGTTGTGTTAGTTTCAGGTGTACAGCAAAGTGATTCTGTTATACGTATACATGTATCTATTCTTTTTCAAATTCTTTTCCCATTTAGGTTATTACAGAATATTGAGCAGAGTTCCCTATGCTATACAGTAGGTCCTTGTTTGGTATCTATTTTAAATATAGCAGTGTGTACATGTCAATCCCAATCTCCCAATCTATCCCTTCCCTCCACCCTTCCCCCTGGTAACCGTAAGTTCATTCTCTAAGTCTGTGGGTCTGTTTCTGTTTTGTAAATAAGTTCATTTGTATAATTTTTTTTTAGATTCCACATATAAGCGATATCATATGATATTTGTCTTTCTCTGTCTGACTTACTTCACTTAGTATAGTCTCCAGGTCCATCCATGTTGCTGCAAATGGCATTATTTCATTCTTTCTAATGGCTGAGTAATATTCGATTGTATATATGTACCACATCTTCTTTATCCATTCTTCTGTCGATGGACATTTAGGTTGCTTCCAGGTCTTGGCTATTGTAAACAGTGCTGCAGTGAACACTGGGGTGCATGTATCCTTTCGAACCATGTTTTTCTCTAGATATATGCCCAGGAGTGGGATTGCTGGATCATATGGTAGCACTATTTTTAGTTTCTTAAGGAACCTCTGTTTCTTAAGGAACACTGTTCTCCACAGTGTCTGTACCAAGTTACATTCCCACCAACAGTGTAGGAGGGTTCCCTTTTCTCCACACCCTCTCCAGCATTTATTGTTTGTAGACTTTTTGATGACAGCCATTCTGACTGGTATGAGGTGATATCTCATTGTAGTTTTGATTTGCATTTCTCTAATAATTAGCGATATTGAGCATCTTTTCATGTGCCTCTTGGCCATCTGTATGTCTTCTTTGTAGAAATGTCTATTTAGGTCTTCTGCCCATGTTTTGATTGTGTTGTTTGTTTGTTTTTTGATATTGAACCTCATGAGCTATTTGTAAATTTTAGAGATTAATCCCTTGTCGGTCACATCATTTGCAAATGTTTCCTCCCATTCTTTGTCTTTTCTTTGTCTTTTCGTTTTGCTTATGGTTTCTGTTTCTGTGCAAAAGCTTTTGAGTTTAATTAGGTCCCATTTGTTTATTTTTGTTTTTATTTCCATTACTCTAGGAGACAGATCAAAAAATATATTGCTGCGATTTATGTCAAAGAGCATTCTGCCTATATTTTCCTCTAAGTTTTATAATGTCCAGTCTTAAATTTAGATCTTTAGTCCATTTTGAGTTTATTTTTGTGTATGGTGTTAAGGAATGGTCTAATTTCATTTTTTTACATGTAGCTGTCCAGTTTTCCCAGAATCATTTATTGAAGAGATTGTCTTTTCTCCATTGTATAGTCTTGCCTCCTTTGTCATAGATTAATTAACCATAGGTGCATGGGTTTATTTCTGGGCTTTCTATCCTGTTCCATTGATCTATATGTCTGTTTTTGTGTCAGTACCCCACTGTTTTGATGACTGTAGCTTTGTAGTAATAGTCTGAAGTTAGGGAGCCTGATAAATACATCATGCCACTCCCTTCTGGCCTGCAGAGTTTCTGCTGAGAAATCAGCTGATAACCTTATGGGAGTTCCCTTGTACATTATTTGCTGCTTTTCCCTTATTGCTTTTAATATTTTTTCTTTGTCTTTAATTTTTGTCAGTTTGATTACTATGTGTCTCAGTGTGTTCCTCCTTGGGTTTATCCTGCCTGGGACTCTGTGTGCTTCCTGGACTTGGGTTACTGTTTCCCCTCCCATGTTAGGGAAGTTTTCAGCTATTATCTCTTCAAATATTTTCTCAGGCCCTTTCTCTCTGTCTCTTCTCCTTCTGAGACCCCTATAATGTGAATGTTGCTGCATTTAATGTTGTCCCAGAGGTCTCTTAGACTGTCCTCATTCCTTTTCACTCTTTTTTCTTTATTCTGTTCCATGGCAGTGATTTCCACCATTCTGTCTTCCAGGTCACTTATCTGTTCTTCTGCCTCAGTTATTCTGCTATTGATTCCTTCTACTATATTCTTTACTTCACTTACTGTATTGTTCAACTGGTTTGTTCTTTAGTTCTTCTAGGTCTTTGTTAAACACTTCTTATATTGTCTCGATCTGTGCCACCATTCTTTTTCCAAGATCTTGGATCATCTTTACTATCATTACTCTGAATTCTTTTTCAGGTAGATTGTGTATCTCTACTTCACTAGTTATTCTTCTGGGGTTTTATCTTTTTCCTTCATCTGGACATATTCCCCTGCCCTCTCATTTTGTCTAACTTTCTGTGATTGCAATTTCTGTTCTGCAGGATGCAGGGTTGTATTTCTTGCTTCTGCTGCCTGCCCCCTGATGAATGAGGCTGTCTAAGAGGCTTCTGCAGGCTAGCTGGTGGGAAGGACGGGTACCTGCCCACTGGTGGGTGGAGCTGGGTCTTGTCCCTCTGGTGGGGAGGGCCGTGTAAGGTGGTGTGTTTATTGGGCAGCCGTCTACTCAGGAAGACTTTAAGCAGCCTGTCTGCTGCAGGGTGGGGCTGTGTTCCCACCCTGTTGGTTGTTTGGCCTGAGTCGTCCCAGCACTGGAGCCTAGAGGCTGTTGGGTGGGGCCAGGTCTTGGTGAGAAAATGGTGTCCTCCAAGAGGGCTCACACCAATGAGTACTCCCCAGAACTGCCGCCACTAGTGTCCTTGCCCCCACAGTGAGCCACAGCCATTCCCCGCCTCCGCAGGAGACCCTCCAATACTAGCAGGTAAGTCTGGCCCAGTCTCTTAATGTGGTCACTGCTTTTTACCCTGGGTCCTGGTGCACTTGAGACCCTGTGTGCACCCTCCAAGAGTGGAGTTTCTGTTTCTCCCAGTCCTGTGGAATTCCTGTGATCAAACCCTGCTGGCTTCAAAGCTAGAGTCCCTGGGGGCTCCTCCTCCTATTGCCAGATCCCCAGGGTGGGGAGCCTGATGTGAGGCTTAGAACTTTCACTCCTGTAGGAGAACCTCTGTTATATATTTTCCAGTTTGTGGGTCACCCACCCAGCATGTATGGGATTTGTTTTTATCATGATTACGCCCCTCTTACCATCTCATTGTGGCTTCTTCTTTGTCTTTGGATGTAGGGTATCTTTTTTGGTACGTTCCAACATTTTTTTGTTGGTGGTTATTCAGCAGTTAGTTGTGATTTTGGTGTTTCCAGAAGAGGAGGTGAACTCATGTCCTTCTACTCCTCCATCTTGTCTCCTCTCCCCCAGGGCTTTTGTATTTAGACATTAGGATAGAGGAGTAAGCATCCCAGACAGGATGGCCATGTGAGCAAATGTCCTGCCTGGGAAATGGGGAAGGGCTTAGCTTATGAGACAGCCAAGCATGTGGCTAAGCCATGACAGACCTTGGTCCAGGCCCTACCCCACCAGCCTTGGGCAACTTACTAGTCATAGTTTTCATGTCTATAAAAGTGGAAATCCTAGGGACATGCACATTATATGATTAAATGTGATGATGTCTGATGCACAGCACCTGACACCTAATAATGAGTATATAGCAGTTACCTATTTGGCTGGAATATTAAGAGTATGAATTGAATAATAGTTGATTACAGTGAAGCAAGTCCTGGAGGGACTTGATGCCAAGGCAGCAAGTTTGGACTTGATTCTGTAGGCAGTAGGAGTCATGGAAGTTTCTTGAGCAAGTGAGTGATGTAATCAGAGCTCTATTCCAGAGAGATGACTTGGAAGGCAGTGTGAAGAACAGATATTTAGATGTGGGGCACCATCAGCAGTACTGGGGAACCTAGGGGGAAAAAACAAGCTTGGGAGGGGAGATAAGAGTGTCAGCTTTGGAAACCTTGAGGTTGACACCTAGGCATTGGCACAAGCAGAACTGGAGTTCGGGTAGAAGATCAGGGCTGTGGTTATATCACTGCAAGTCTTCCACTTGTTCCATTCTCTCTTGGTGTATAACAGGAAAGCATGTAGAGAAAAGGGAAGGGTTAGGGACAATATCTTGTGGGAATGCCTTTACTCATGAAGCTGGAGAAGAAACCAGGAAGACTGGAGGAGAGAGGTCAATTGTGAAGACATTGGTTGGTCCCTGTCTCATGACTCTTTCCAGACCTCAGTAACTATCAGCTCTGGTCAACAAAAGCCAATCCCTTAGTGTCATTTATCATCACCTTGTTCTAAGCACCTGGTCACTGCCAGAGGAGGACCTCTAGCAAGGCTGCTGTCCCTCACAGGGTTGTCTCCCTGCAAGGCCACTATAGCCATGCTAATGCCTTTAGAAGTAGACCCTGAGTGTCCTGTGGCCAGCTGATAAGCACCCTGCTTCTGGGTAGGAGAGACATAGCAGGACAGTCCGGCCAGCATTTCTGTGTCTGTTTTCTTGAACTGCTTAATATGAAACTTCCTGGTTACAGATTGGAAGTACTTCTTCTGATACTTCAGTTTTCAAGCATTTATTTCCCTTAAGACAGTTTTCCCAATATCAATTAATTTATAGGGATATTTCAGTATATAGATGACATTTCTTGTATAAATATTAAACTGCTTACTATGAAATTTCCTGACCAATATGAATGGAAAAACACATCTGTTTTATTTGCTATTATACTGGGCACCATGCCCATGCTGAAAATTTCCAGCACGTAAAGGAGAATTGAAATGGTATTTTGTGAGACCATACTTGGTAAGAGGTATACCCCAGCATTCTTGTTTCTCTGCTTCTAACTGGGAGGTGAAACTCAGTAGTAAATGCTGCAGACTTTCAAAAGGGGCTAATCTGGGTAATTCTTTGAGGGTGTTTCAGCATCAGACTGGATGTGGCAGAGGCATTTTTCATGGCAAATGTTTTTAAGGTCAGGAAAATGCATCCTCTGCCATGCTGTTTGTTTGACGCTCAAAGCTCTGTTATACCTTGAAATCCCCTGGCAACTTTGGGTTTCCAGCTCAGATGACTTTTGCTGCCCAGGCTTCATAATCTTCCAGTACCCCAGTTAGTGTAAGCCAAGTGTCAGCAGCAAGTTCATGGCCAGTGGAGCAGTTGACATATTGGCATGAAGCTGGTGGCTTTCTATTTAGGGTATCATACCATGTGTCTTCAAATGCACATGCCTACCCTGTTATCATCATCCAAGTAGACTCATCATTGAGTATGGCTAAGACCCCAGCACAACAGACAGGTGGGGACTAGAAGAAACTTACTACAAGGCAGGAGTGAAGTCGTCTGCATGTAAGACAGCCAGCAGGCTAATGGAATATCTAAAATACAAGGAGTCAAATAGCTGGGACCAAGCTACTTAAAACAATGCTGAAAATCCAGGCAGGTGAAGGCAGCTTAGTTGTAGATGATCAATACTATCTGTGGCATGATTTGGTCAGTGGCGGGAAATATGGGAAATGGTTCAACTTCCCTTCCCCATTCCCTTAGGGATAGTGTACAGACCAGTGGCAAAAATTTTAAACTCTGATAATGTCAAGTATTAACGAGGATGTACAAAAACTGCTGTTTCTGTTTGTCCTTATCAATACATTTAATATTTGTAATACCACTGTGGTATTAAATGCAGAATGATGGCCTGCCCCAAAATGTCCACATCCTAATCCCTGGGACCTGTTAATACCTTACATGGTAAAAGGGACTTTACAGATGTGATTAAGTTGAGGATCTTGAGCTGGAGAGATTACCTTGGATCATCTGGGTGGTTCCAGTGTAATCACAAGAGAAGAGGGAAGCAGAAGACTCATCAGAATGATGTAGCATGAGAAAGATTCAACCAGCCATTGATGGCTTTGAAGATGAAAGGGGGCCATGAGCCAAAGAATGCTGGTAGACCCTAGAAGCTAGAAAAAGCAAGAAAACAGATTCTCCCCTACTGTCTCCAGAAGCGAACACGACCCTGCTGATACCTTGATTTTATCCCAGTGAGACACATTTTGGACTCTGACCTTTAGAACGGTAAGATAATACATTTGGATTGTTTTAAGCCACCAAATGTGTGGTAATATGTTAAAGCAGCAATAGAAAACTAATATACCCTCTGACCAGCAATTCCATTCATAAGTATGCATGTCCATATACTAGGACCCTAGTCCAAAAATATCCATGATAGACTAAACTGGAGAGTGCATCCCCAGGGAACAAGCCAAATAAGTTGGAGTATATTCATACCATGGATTATTACACAATGGCAACAATAGGAAAGAATGAACTGAGAAATCGCGTGAGAGACTTCTAGTTACTGTAGCATGAAGAGGTCAGTGATTATCCTCTGCAAAAAAAGCAAGTGTAAAACTGGACAAAATGATCAAAAACAGGCATTTCAAGGCACTAAATATTTACCAGAAGTAGATAACAGACTGAGAAGCATTCTTGAAAAATGACAGAATATACTAGAATAATTATACCTCAATAAAACAATAAATTATACCTCAATGAAATTGTTTAAAGGATGAATCCTATAAACAATTTTGAGGGAAAAAAATCACAAAATAATATGCAGAGTATTTATATAAACTGTAAAAATAGATAAAACTACAGTCTGCTGTTTAAAGGTGCATATGTTGCTGGTGGAGCTATGAAGAAGAGCAAGGAGGTGATCACGATAAAAGTGAGGATTTTGGTTATCTTTGAAGGGTGAAAGAGGGTTGTGACCTGAATGCAGAGAGGAAGGGGGTGCTTCTAGGGTACTGACAATGTTTGTACCTGAGACATGGGTGGTGGTTACGTGAGGATTCCCTTAAAAGTATTTAAAACTGAACATATATATGTTGAATGTACTTTTCTGGATGCTTGTCATACGAAAAAATTTTAATATGTAAAGAAATGGCAAGATCACCAGATAGGGTAGCAGGCCACCACGAAAATGACCAATACCAAAGGATGGATTCTGTCTCAGTGGGGAATAGGGAGTAAACAGGAGAGCGAGACAGAGACTGAGGATGAGCTACATCCATTGGAGGTGGGATGGAGGCTGGAACATGATGGACATCTTGGGGGCTGGGCTTACCCTGAGTAGGCAGCCTGTGGCCACCCAACTTATTCCAGCCCCCACCAGCTGGTGGCACTGAGCCACCAGGTTTCTTCCCACCTTGGTCAGGGAATTCAAAGATGGAGGTGGAGAGACTTCAGAGAAGGGAGGGGCCTCAGCCTGGGATGAGACAGGCTGGGGTAGGCCAAAGGGGTCCATGGAGGGCATAGCCACACAGGGCCATGTCGCCTTGTGTAAAGCCTGGGTTTCTGCATTAGCAGAGTTCCTCTCCCTCCTAGACTTCTGCATCTTTTAAAGAGCCACAAACTCATTTCGGATGGTCCTCTGATGGATGGGAATTGTCACTAATACCACTGAGTGAGAGGAGCAAACCTAGAGCCCTTTCCCCTTGACCAGAGGCCATTTTCTCCTCAGAGTGGTCTTGGGTCTGATTTGTCTCTTCCTTGGCCCCAGCCAGCCAGACAGCCTCTGCTTTGGCTGTCTATCCAGGTGCCCTACCATCCTGACTGCCTGCTCCCAGATGGGGACTCTGGGCCAACACAGAGAAATGATCAGAGCAGTGCTAACTTGCTAATCACGTAATTTATTAGCCCAGGGTTTTAAAGAGGCTCTATATTGCAGGGAGTCACAGATCATTCCCAGGAAGCCAAAGCTCTTCTCCTAGCTGAGATGGCCTACCCACTGGCCTACCCGGAACTACCTGTGTGGCTGTTGGTTTTCTTGAAAAGAACAGACAATAAGCAGTGTCTCTGACTGTAGTCCCCCCCACCACCACTTCACCAGGCCCACCTCATGGTGATCACCTGTAGGAAGAAGCAACTCAGATTTGCCAAGGAGCAGGGCTTAATCTTTGTGAATGGTACCCCCCTGGAGTTGTGCAGTGCATAGACTTAACAGCTATACATAACAGCTCTGCTACTAGGCAAGGGTGGGAAAGTGGGAAGGAAACTACCATTTAGGGAGCCCTTCATACGTTCCAGGTGTTTTTCATAAAACCCAGTTTTACCAGTGAGAAAACTGATACCGAGACATTAAATGACTTTACGCCTTTAACCCATTGTAGTGAAGATGGACTTCAAACTTCAGTGGGTGTTAAAATTAAAACAGAGGAGACATATCAAGATGGCAGAGTAGAAGGATTCAGAGCTCACCTCCCCCCATGAACGCCAAAAATACATCTACACGTGGAGTAATTGTCACTGAAAATTAACTGGAGATTGGCAGAAAGACTCTTGTACAACCAGCACTGTAAGAAAGATCCACACAGAATCGGGTAGGAAGGGAAGAGAAGTCATCAGGGACCTGTGCCCCTGGGAGGGGACTCAGAAGAGGAGGGGGATTACATGGACAGAGATCTCCCTGGGGAGGGAGCAGTTTGAGCCACATATTGGGCACGCCAGCCCTGAGGTCTAACACCAGGTAGACGAGTTCCCTTAGGCTTGACAATCAGTGGGACTAATAGGAGGGCTGTAAGAAACCTAGACTCCTCATGAAGAGCACACACACACTTGCTAGCTCCCAAAACAAGCGGAGGAAGCAGATTGAAACTGCTTGGGACTCTGACCGGTTTCCCACAACTGCCCCAGTCTGAGCGGAGTACACACTCCAGCCCCACCTGCTCCATGATGCTGCTCCACACTAAGGCAAGGGCTGCTGCGGCCAAGGGGAGTGCTCAGTTGTGAGGGATGGAGCTGGCTCAGACATAGAACAGCATCTGAAAGGGGCAGGAGAACCCATTACTGGTGCTTATGGAGGCAGCGCATTAGAAGCAGTCTGAGACCCTAGCTAGGGCTAGGACTGCCATGGCCCACACACAGACCCACACTGAGTGCCCAATCCAGCACTGCTCTGCTCTGAGATGAGGGTGCCAGTGATGGGAGGGGGAGAGCACACACTTAGGGGGAACAGAGCCAGTTCAGACCCTACCCTCAGGGCTTCTGCTTCAGCAACTTGGGACCCAACCTTGCTCCAAATAAGGTGATATCAGCCACTGAGCAGAGCAGAAGGCCCAGCTCACACCTAGCTCTGGATCTAGCCCCTTCATCTCCAGCCCCACCTCCTACCAATGTGATACCTGCCAGAACACCATGGGGGAAGATGTGACTCATGCTCATGTCAGATCCAGCTCTCCCACCAAAGCCGCTGGGCACATGCAGACTGTATAGGGTCACGCCCATACAAGGACACCCATTCAAGACCAGAGTAGGTAACTGTTTCACCTAATCTCATAGAGACAGAGAAAGTTAGGCAAAAGGAGAAGCTAGAGGAATTTGTTTCAATTGAAAGAACAAGAGAAAACCCCTGTAAAACAACTAATGAAATGAAAATAAATAATTTATCAGATAAAGAGTTCAAAGCATTAGTAATAAGAATGCTAACTGGATTACTGAAAAAAGATTAATACAGTGAGAATTTTAATAAAGAACTAGAAAATATAAAAAAGTACCAGTCAGAACTGAAGAATACAATAAATGAAATGAAAAACATGCTAGAAGGAATTAACAGCAGACTAGGTAATACAGAAGAACGTGTAAGTGATCTGCAAGATAGAATAATGGAAATCACCCAGTCATAACAGCAAGAATAAAAAGAAATTTTAAAAAATAAGAAACTTTAAGGGACCTCTGGGACATCAAGCATGAAAAAAAAATCAGATTATGGGGGGTCCCAGATGGAGAAGAGGGAGAAAAGTGTCCAAAATGTATTTGATGAAATTACGGCTGAAAAATTCCTGAACCTGAAGAAGAAAACAGATATCCAGGTACAGGAAGCACAGAGGGTCCCAAACAAGATGAACCCAAACAGACCCACACCAAGACATATTATAATTAAAATGGCAAAAGTTAAAGAGAGAATTCCAAAGACAGCAAGAAAGAAAACAGAGTAATATATATCAGGGAACACCCATAAGGCTATCAGCTGATTTTTCTGCAGGAACTTTGCAGGCCAGAAGGGAGTGGTATGCTATATTTAAAATGCTGAAAGGGAAAAACCTGCAACCCAGGATACTCTACCCAGCAAAATTATCATTTAGAATTGAAGGAGAGATACAGAACTTCTCAGGCAAGCAAAACTAAAGAGTTCATCAATACTGATATGACCCTAAAAGAAATGTTAAAGAGTCTTCTCTAAGTGGAAAATAGGAGGCTAATACAAGAAGTATCTATAGGAAAGGAAAAATCCCACTAGTAAAGCAAATATGTAGTAGAGGATGAGGACCAACCAATTAAATAAGCTAACATGAAGATTAAAAGACAAAAAACATTGTAAAATCAATTTTAACTGCAACAAACAGTGAAGGAATACACATGAAGATGTAAAAGAGGACATCAAAAACACAAAATGTTGGGGAGGGGAGTAAAAAAATGTAGATCTTTTAGAATGTTTGAACTTTGACTGTCAGTTACACATAGTTATAGGTCAACATATATGAACCCCATAGTAACCACAAATCAAAAACCTACAATAGATACACAAAAGATAGAGAGAAGGGAACACAAGCATACCACTAAAGAAAATCATCAAACCAAAAGGGAAGAAACTAAAAGAAGAAAAGAACAGAGAAGAACTACAGAAACAGCCAGAAAACAAGTAACAAAATGGCAGTAAGTACATACCTATCAGTAATCACTTTAAATGTCAATAGACTAAATGCTCCAATCAAGACATAGGGCAGGGCTTCCCTGGTGGTGCAGTGGTTAAGAATCCGCCTGCCAATGCAGGGGACATGGGTTCGAGCCCTGGTCCGGGAAGATTCCACATGCCATGGAGCAACAAAGCCCATGCACCACAACTACTGAGCCTGTGCTCTAGAGCCCACAAGCCACAACTACTCAGCCCATGTGCTACAACTACTGAAGCCCACATGCCTAGAGCCCGTACTCCAAAACAAGAGAAGCCACTGCAGTGAGAAGCCTGCGCACCCCAACGAAGGGTAGACCCCGCTCGCCACAGCTAGAAAAGCCCACACACAGCAACGAAGACCCAATGCAGCCATAAAGGAAAGAAGGAAGGAAGGAGAGAGGGAGGGAGGGAGGGAGGGAGGGAGGGAGGGAGGGAGGGGGAGAGAGAGAGAGAGAAAGAAAGAAAGAAAGAAAGAAAAGACAGAGCAGGAAGGAGCAATCAAAGCAATCAAGATGGTGGAGTAGCAGGATGTGAAGCTCACCTCTTGCCACAAATACATCAAAAGTACATCTACATGTGGAATGATTCTCACAGAATATCTACCAAATGCTGGCAGAAGACCTCTGACCTCTGAAAGGGCAAGAAAATCTCCATGTAACCGGGTAGAACAAAAGAAAAAAAAAGAGAAAAAAGAAAGTGAGAAAGGAATCCGAATGGGACCTGCACCCTGGGAGGGAGCTCTGAAAGAGGAAAGCTTCCTGCACCTTGGGAAGTCCCCAGTCACCAGTAGGGACATCAGCCAGGACAGAGCTTCAGAGCCTTGGAAGAGAATGCAAGAACCAGTTTGCAGCAGAAAGAATGCAGAGAGATCTGCACAGATGGTCAGTGCCACTGCTCTCCTCTCCCCAGTGCATCTGCCAGGGAAAGCGTGGGCTGGGTGCAGAAGCTCGGGCTTTGGAGATCAGACCTGGGGAGAGGATTGGGATGGGCTGCATGGAAACAGCCTGAAGGGGCAACCACACCTGAGGGTGTATGCAGAGGAAGCCTGGGCCACCTTAGAGGCAAGGAGCCATTGTGCGGTGGCATGCAAGGGAAGGGGCAAGACCCACCATTACACTCTTTTTCCCCTCATGTGCTCTCAGGTGGCAGGACACTGCCTACAGGAGCTCCAGGAGCAGTCACAAGCTGCCACTGCTGGTGCCCCATTTCAGGAGCGGTTGTGAACTGCTTCCATTCCCATCACATGCTCTGGAGACATGCATGAGCCACCACCGCTGCTGAGAACCCCATGACTGGGCACCAGCTGCTGCATCTACACACTCCCTATTAAGGGGATAACAGCCAGCACATACTGAGGAAAGAGGTAACAAGCATCCATACTAAAAACAGCCCTTGCACCAAAAATACTAAACCCACACAAGCTACACAGGAGCACTTCCACATATAAACAGCCCTCCAAGACCTCAATAGATAATTGTTTCTCCTAAACTCACAGAATAAGAGAAGTATAAGTAAAATGAAGAAGCAGAGGAACCACTCCCAGTTAAAAGACCAAGAGAATTCCCCTGAAAGAACAATGAAACAGATCCCTTCAGCCTAATAGACACCAAGTTCGAAAAGGAGATAAAGAAAATACTGAAGGAATTAGGAAAGGCTATCAACAGAAATGCAAAGTACTGCAGAAAGGAACTAGAAACTGTAAAGAGGAACCAAGGAAAATTAGAAAACTCATTTGCCAAGACAAAAACTGGACTAAAGGCAATGAATAGCAGAATAAATAATGCAGAAGAACAAATAAGTGACCTGGAAGATAGAATAATGAAAATCACACAGGACAGCAGACAAAGACCAATTAAAAAAAAATGAAAGCAATATAAGAGACCTATGGGATAATATAAAGTATGCCAATCTATGCATAATAGGGATTGTAGAAGGGGAAGAAAGAGAAAAGGGGATTGAAAGTGTATTTGAGGATATTATGGCTGAAAACTTCCCAAACCTAAAGAAGGAAACATATCCAGGTACAGCGAGCACAGAAGGTCCCAAACAAGGTAAACCCAAACAGACCTACACTGAAACATATTATAATAAAAATGGCAAAAGTTAAAGAGAGGGTTCTAAAGGCAGCAAGAAAAACACAGAGTTCATTACAAGTGAACATAAGGCTATCAGCTGACTTCTCTACAGAAACGTTGCAGGCTAGAAGGGAGTGGAAAAAATATATTCAAAGTCCAGAAAGGGAAAAATCTGCAACCTAGGATACTCTACTCAGCAAAATTATCATTTAGAATAGAAGGAGAGATAAAGAATTTCTCAGAAAAGCAAAAACTAAAAGAATACAGCAATACTAAACCTATCCTAAAGGAAATATTGAAAGGTCTCCTATAAATAGAAAAGAAGTAAGAATATATAGGAAAGAGAAAATCACAGTTGGAAAACAAATCACCTAAATAAGCGAGTACACAGATTTTTTTAAAAATCAAAAAATTTCTGTGAAAGTGATGATAACCACAATGAACAGCAAAAGGATGAACATGAAGATGTAAAACAGGACATCAAAATCATGAAATGTGGGGGAGGAAGAACATGTAGCTTTTTTTTTTTCATTTCCTAGAATGTGTTTGAGCCTATATTACTACCAGTCTAAGGTGAGTAGATACAGGATGGGGTTAACATACTTCAAAAACAGGCTAACCACAAATCAAAAACATACAATAGATTCACACAAAAAAAACAAAAAATGAGAACATAAGTATAATACAAAAGAAAATCATCAAACCACAAAAAGAAAGGGACAAAGAAGAAATATTAAATCAATGGGGAAAAGTGTTAAAATGGCAATAAATAGGTATCTATCAATAATTAACCTTAAATGTCAATGGACACAATGCTCCAATCAAAACACACAGAGCAGCAGAGTGGATTTTTAAAAAAAGAGCCTACAATATGCTGCCTACAAGAGACCCACTTTAGGGCAAAGGATATACATAGATTGAAAGTGAGGGGATGGAAAAAGATATTTCAAGCAAACGGGAATGAAAAAACAGAGGTTACAATTCTCATATCAGACAAAATAGACTTTAAAACATAGGCCATAAAGAAAGATAAAGGACACTGTATAATGATAAAAGGATCAACACAGGAAGAGGATTGTACACTTGTCAACATACATGCACCTAATATAGGAGCACCCAAATACATAAAACAAATACTAACAGACATAAAGAGAGAAAATGACAGTAATATAATAATAGTAGGAGACTTTAACACCCCACTTATATCAATGGACAGCTCTTCTAGACAGAAGATTAATAAGGTAACAGAGATCTTAAATGATACAGTAGAACAGTTATACATAATTGATATTTTCAGGACATTACATCCAAAAAATCAGAATACACATTCTTTTCAAGTGCACATGGAATATTCTCTAGAATTGACCACACACTAGGGTACAAATCAAGCCTCAACAAATTTAAGAGTATAGAAATTATCTCAAACATCTTTTCTGACTACACCAGCATGAAACTAGAAATCAACCACAGAAAAAGAAACGAGAAAAAAATGATTACATGGAGATTAAACAACATACTACTAAAAAACAACTGGATCAACGATGAAATCAAAAAGGAAATTTAAAAATACCTTGAGACAAATGACAGTGAAAACACACCATACAAAATCTTTGGGGTGCAGCAAGAGCAGTTCTCAGAGGAAAGTTCATAGCGACACACACCTTTCTCAGAAAACAAGAAAAATCAAGTAAACAACCTAACCCACACTTAAAAGAATTAGAAAAAGAACAAACAAAACCTAAAGTCAGCAGAAGGAAATAATAAAGATCAGAGAGGAAATAAATAAAATAGAGATTAAAAAAACAATAGACATTCTCTGACATAAATCGCGGCAGGATTTTTTTTGATCCACCTCGTAGAGTAATGAAAATTAAAACAAAGATAAACAAATGAGACCTAATTAAACTTAAAAGGTTTTGCACAGCAAAGGAAACCATAAACACGAAAAGACAACCCACAGAATGGGAGAAAATATTTGCAAAGGAAGCAACTGACAAGGGATTAATCTCCAAAATATACAAACAGCTCAAGCAGCTCAATATCCAATAAAACCAAAAAACCCAATCAAAACATGAAGATCTAAATAGACGTTTCTCCAAAGAAGACATACAGATGTCCAAAAAGCACATGAAAAGATGCTCAACATCACTAATTATTAGAGAAATGCCAATCAAAACTACAATGAGGTATCACCTCACAGTGGTCAGAATGACCATCATCAAAAAAATCTACAAATAGTAAATGCTAGAGAGGATGTGGAGAAAAGGGAACCCTCCTACACTGTTGGTGGGAATGTAATTGGTACAACTATTATGGAGAACAGTATGGAGTTTCCTTAAAAAACTAAAAATAGAACTACCATATGATCCTGCAATCCCACTCCTGGACATCTACCCAGATAAAACCATAATTCAAAAAGATACATGCACCCCTATGTTCATTGCAGCACAATTTACAATAGCCAGGACATGGAAGCAACCTAAATGTCCATCAACAGAGGAATGGATAAAGAAGATGTGGTGTGTGTGTATGTATGTATTTATTTATTTATATATATATATATATATATATATATATATCTCACAATGGAATATTACTCAGCCATAAAAAAGAATGAAAGAATGTCATTTGCAGCAACATGGATGGACCTAGAGATTGTCATACTGAGTGAAGTAAGTCAGACAGAGAAAAACAAATATCATATATCGCTTATATGTGGAATCTTAAAAAATGTTACAAATGAACCTATTTACAACACAGAAATAGAGTCAAAGATGTAGAAAACAAAGTTATGGTTACCAGGGGGGAAAAGGAGGGGAGGGATAAACTGGGAGATTGGAATTGACATACACACACTACTATATATAAAGTAGATTACTAAAAGACCTACTGTATAGCATGGGGAATTCTTCTCAATACTCTGTAATGACCTACATGGGAAAAGAATTTTAAAAAGAGTGGATATATGTATATGCATAACTGATTCACTTTGCTGTACAGCAGAAACTAACACAACATTGCAAATCAACTATACTCCAATAAAAATTAAATTTTAAAAAACAATAGGAAAAAAATCAATAAAACCAAGAGCTGCTTCTTTGAAAGGGTAAACAAGATTGACACACCTCTAGCCAGGCTCACCAAGAAGAAAAGAGAGAGAACCAAAATAAACAAAATAAGAAATGAAAAAGGAGACACAACAACCCATACCACAGAAATACAGAAAACCATAAGAGAATACTATGAACAATTATATGC